>NC_073304.1:44627636-44927636 GCF_027595985.1 Sorex araneus
CAAAGGAAGGGCACGCATATGCTGCCTGAGCCCATGTGCTGCTTGTGCCCACGTGGCCGGGCATGCACATGTATCGCCCGCATCTCCCCCCTTGAGATGTGTACTTTTATGCTTTCATACTTTTGTATCTAAAGCTCGGTTATGTGTAGGGGCTTCCTCCACACTGGAGAAGCCCGCGTTCTCTCATCAGCGCATTATTTTCACTATTCTCTCTCCCACTTATCCCTTCCTCCTTCCCTCAGAAACCTCTAAATAAAATCTACTTACTTCACTGCTTGTCTACTCCTGAAATTCTTTTCTGCAAGCGAGACAAGAACCCAGTAACTATGGGTCCTGGGTGGTAAAGGCAGTTGGGGAGAAAGTGACCGTCTTTCTCCTCCCCACTTCATTTAAGTCACCCGTGGGGCCCACCGACAACACTGGGAGTGATTTCTGAGTGCAGAGCTAGAAGTAAACCCTGAACACTATCAGATGTGGCAACAAAATAAAACAAAACCAAAAATAAGAAGAAAAAAAGACAGCATTAATGCAGTTTGGGGGTCACACCAATGGAGCTCAGAGGTCACTCCTGGCTCTGTACTCAGAAGTCACTCGTGGGGCTTGGTGAGTCAGATGAAATGCTAGAAGACCAGCACCCTACCCACTGTACTATCTCTCTGGTCCCACCCCTCTAAAAATTTTTAAAAGAGGGAATGTGGCTCCAGCAGTAGAGTTCATGCCTTGATTGTGTACGGCCCTGGTTACACAACCTCTGCACTGCCGAAAAACAAAAGCAAAGTGAGAAATAACACTAGTGTGCTTTTCTGTCACTCATAAAGCTTATTATATTAAATACATTCTTTGGCTTTTGTTCCTTCCCCTTTTTCAATAAAACTTACTTAAACAAAAAATACATTCCATAGGTTTACAGATTGCATAAATTGTATATTTTTAAAATTACCTAATAAGATATACAATAGCGTCAGTGTTTTACACTTTAGCTATATAAAGTTACTGCACCATCACCACCAAAGTGCCAGAATTAATCTGCCTTTGTTCGTCTAATGCATAGGGTTCAGATGGAGAATCTAGGAGTAGTGGGGAAAGAATTTTTCTCCCCTAAAAGAATCACCTATAAGGAATTAGTGTTTGATTCTAGGAGTGAAGAAGCGTGGGATGAATTACAAACAGAACTGTTGCTTTTCAAAACAAGTCTTAAGAGTTACTACCTCTATGAACACAATAGATTAAAAAAAAATGAGAAAAATATATGGAAAAATTCCGAATATTTTAGTTCATCATAATCTTTTTAGATTATTTTTCTCACAAGAAGTTTCCTTTTTATCACTGTAGTTTCTAATTCTGTCCCCACAAAGTGTACAACTTACATAATAAACTTTTTGGTATTCAAAATCATTTGTAACCCCAATTACTACTTAGGGATGTTCAATATCATACGATATGCAATCTAACCCAACTTGGGAAAATGGCACTGGATTAATTCCAACAGTTATCTCACAAAGTGGTTTTTTCAGCATTTTTACACTTGTAGATCAACAACAGGCACGAGACCAGCAGTTGAAAACTACAGCATGAAGTGGCAATACCTATTTTGCAGATTACAGACCACCACTGGTCTGCAAGTCTGACAGGTAAAGACTACTGACCGAAGAAGTTTACACTAGAGGCTGGAGCAATAGCACAGTGGGTAGGGCGTTTCCCAGCATCCCATATGGTCCCCTGAGCATGGCCAGGAGTAATTCCTGTGTACACGAGCCAGGAGTAACCCCTGTGCATTACCTGGTGTGACCCAAAAGGGAAAGAAAGAAAGAAAGAAAGAAAGAAAGAAAGAAAGAAAGAAAGAAAGAAAGAAAGAAAGAAAGAAAGAAAGAAAGAAAGAAAGGAAGGAAGGAAGGAAGGAAGGAAGGAAGGAAGGAAGGAAGGAAGGAAGGAAGGAAGGAAGGAAGGAAGGAAAAGAAAAGAAAGAAAGAAAGGAAAGAAAGCATAAAAAGGAAAAAAAAAGTTTACACTAACTCAGAGCTCACCTTTAGCTTCTCATGTATGCCTATAATTTTTTTTTTTTTGGCTTTTTAGGTCACACCTAGCAATGCACAGGGGTCACTCCTGGCTCTACACTCAGGAATTACCCCTGGCAGTGCTCAGAGGACCATATAGAATGCTGGGAATCGAACCTGGGTCGGCCATGTGCAAGGCAAATGCCCTACCCGCTGTGCTATCGCTCTAGCCCCCATCATGTATGCCTATGATCTTTAAAAGCACTACAAAGAAACTTTCCACTTAGCCCACTGAGATTTTAAAAAATAAACACAAGCTCTAGAATGTGCAGTGCTGGAACATTGTACTGTCTAAAACACAACTATGAGTAACTTTGTAAATCATGGTGCTTTAATAAAATTAATTTTTCTCTACAAAAACTCTAAAATGTTTCTTAAGGTGACAACGACCTCAGTTTCCTTCCTACCATAATTACTAACTTGCCATTACTATTTCCTACCATTATTACTAAATATAAATGTCCAATTATATGTACCTTAATTACATATATTAACAAAACTTGCTTTGATTTTTATTCTGTCCTTATAAAGCACTGTGATTCTTATAGAGTAGCAAGTTTTTATGGTCTGAGTTCAGATACAGTTAAGAATAAATGCTGTCATAGTCTTTATTCACCTCCAGTTTAGATAAATACCTCCCCTCCCAGCACTGTGAAGCCCATTAACCATATCTCTGCACTGCTGGATATGGCAAAAAGTCTGAATTTAATAAACAAAAAAGATCCCCTTCATACTTAAAACTGAGGTGGTATAGCAGACAACTCTGAAGGCTTGGCCTACATTTGTTATCTTTATCTTCATCATTAGCTATATAGCCTTGAGGATCATAGCCACCTAATGCTAATAAAATATTACCTTGGCATAAAATACTACTCAAATTTTTCTCTCAAACTAGAACAAATCAAGCGGCTACCAGAACTTTCTTCTGAGATTCGAATTCTTTTTCTGCGAATATAGACAGAAAACGTAATTCCAGATTATGGCAGTTAACCAACTTCATTTTAGGATAACTCAAAATTTCACATTCACACCAGAGTGCTATAGGAAAATAATATTTATCTCCTCAGGCTTCTAAACAACCCAAAGACTTCAGAAAAAATTCATCTAGTTTCTTGCTACCTCCATTCATCTCCTTCACACCCTCCCCAAAGAAGCAGCTTGAGATTGTTTTGTTTTACTTCTGAAAGGGCTTGCTTCTTTTTTTTCCCCATCCTAAATTTCCCAAACTATTTCAGGATTCTGAGAGTTCCGTCAGTGACTAAATCTCCTACTGGGAATAGCTGCCTCATTATCACTATTAAAAACAGTCACTCCTAATAATTACTGATAAGAATCTGGAAACTCATTGTAACTTTGGGAATGCAAATCCCACCCAAACTAAAGATAAATGCTTTGCAAATGGAATAACAGGCTCACACAGGACAGAACTCCAGTGGTCTTTGTTCCAGTTTAGCTAATGAGTTTTGTGGATATTCCTAATTTTTCCTGGTTTTAAAAAATTGTTACTATTTTCTTCCTTATAATCAATGATTGCCCACTCGAGCAGATCGACGAACAATGGGACGACAGTGCTACAGTGCTAATCACTGTCACTGTCACTGTCATCCCTTTGCTCATTGATTTGCTCGAGCAGGCACCAGTAACATCTCCATTGTGAGACTTGGTTAGTTTTTGGCATATTGAATACGCCACAGGTAGCTTGCCAGGCTCTCCGAGAGGGATGGAGGAATCAAACCCGGGTCGGTCGAGTGCAAGGCAAACACCCTACCCGCTTCGCTATCGCTCCAGCTCAGTTCTAATCAATGACTACAAAACTTACTAAAAAGTCAAGCAAACCAAAAAGAAAAGAGATAAAACAAAAATTCAGCAGCACATGCCCTAGTATTTACATCTAAGTAACATTACAACTAATCTACCATTTATAGAAATGATAGAGAAACATTTTCTGCAGTACAAGTGTTATGTGGGTAAACTCATTTTTGGAACACTATTTCTGCTTGGAAAATCAACAACAGATAACCTCAAGTAAGAGGTTATTTCCCTACAGCCCTCAAATGGAACAATAACCTTAAAACCGTGCAAAGGGGCCGGAGCGATAGCACAGCGGGTAGGGCGTTTGCCTTGCACGCGGCCGACCCAGGTTCGATCCCCGGCATCCCATATGGTCCCCCAAGCACCGCCAGGAGTAATTCCTGAGTGCAAAGCCAGGAGTAACCCCTGAGCATCGCTGGGTGTGACCAAAAAAAAAAAAAAGCAAAAAAAAAAAAAACCGTGCAAAAAACCCACCCAAATGTTCATAAATATTTCCATCATCATCCTTTTGTCAATATTCCTGCAAAGTTGAATAATCACGGTTCATCATTTTGAAACCTGGAGACCACCCCCATTCACAAACCATCAAGTCACCATTAGAACACACACATGGCTCCACCCCAAGCAAAAAAAGCAGTGTCCAGCCCATTCTTTTGAGATCATCCAGAATCAACCTTAACAATTTTATATTCACTAAAAAGAGATGCAGTTCAGCAGCATCTTAACGTTTTCATTTCACGTATTTTCTTTGGCAGTCTGTGAAGAACCTATACTTTATTTTTTATTTTATTTTATTATTATTATTTTTTTTTTTGCTTTTTGGGTCACACCCGGCAATGCACAGGGGTTACTCCTGGTTCTACACTCAGGAATTACTCCTGTGCTCAGGGGACCATATGGGATGCTGGGATTCGAACCCGGGTCGGCCGCGTGCAAAGCAAACGCCCTACCCGCTGTGCTATCTCTCCAGCCCCAAGAACCTATACTTTAAAAAAAAAAAAAAAAAAGTTGAGCAGGTATGGTGCTTGAGGTTCAAGCCCCAGCCCCATTTGGTGCCCCAAACACTGCAGCCAGGAGAATATCCCTGAGCACTGAGCCTGGAGTAAGCCTTCAGCACCACTGGGTGTGGTCCCAAAATAAAACAAAGTTGTGGGTTTGTTTTTTTTTTCCCCAATACAAGAGACAGAGTTCAACTCCTCTTACATGTAAGGCATGTACTCTACCATGGGTATTCTGATGCCTTACCCATTAGAATAGTTTTAAAGCAAAAAATACAAAAGAAAACCACTAACAATAAAACAGGATCATCAGAATATTTTTAAATATGTATCTCTATAAGACTTACGATGTTGTCTGCATTCTTTCTCACTGCCTGGCAAATTCAACTCAGAGCCACCTTATTATTCTAGGTGTCACTGCTCTCGGTTATGGGAACAAGGTCTGGTGATCTGAGGTTCCCACAACTTGGGACCTCCCCCCTGTAAAGGATTCAAAGATTCCCATGGACGTCCTCTATTTGTTCCTTCTCTGAGATGAGGAGTTTACTTCCGCAGACCCTCGAGCAAGCAATTGACTAAATTCCCAATCCTTTAGACAGGAGCAGTCTAATCATTTCAATGAGAATATAGTTGTGGCTGGACTCTGCCACCTCCAAGCTCTTATCTATTATCAGCCAGTGGGTGATGAAATTCTGAAGCAAATGTGCATTACCTCTGCAAAGTTCAGGGCAAACAAGTTCATATATTTCTGAAAAGAGGACCCAGAGAAAGATAGTACAGTGGCTTAGAGACAGCATCTTGCCTTGCAGATGTGTGGTTGCAAATTCAAATCCTCAGTGTCCCATATGTACCAAGCATGATCTTACCAGCTCTACAGTGTGTGATCCCTAGTGTTACAAATAACTTCTGGTTATACCACAGCTCCGCGCCAGGCTGTTTTCACTCGGGGCACCCCAGAGGTGAGAACCCTCCCCGCCCCAAGGAACGAAGCCCTGGCAGCTGACTTCACTACCCAACCGCTGCCACGCTCCAGGCCACTTTCTGGACTGGACAACACATTATAGGACACTTCCTACCCATTTTCCATAATTCCACACCATATTTGATGGAGTTCATACAGTAGGCAACAAATCATAGAGAGTAATATATACACACTATATATATATGTATATATATATATATATATATATATACATATACACATACCTCTCAGAGGAATAGAGACGGACATCCCTCCCGGAGCCTGGCAAGCTACCCATGGCATATCTGATATGTCAAAAACAGTAACAAGTCTCATAATGGAGACGTTACTGGTGCCCACTCGAGCAAATCAATGAACAATGGGACTACAGTGCTACCTCTCAGAGAGCCCAGCAAACTACCTACCGAGAGTATCCCGCCCGCATGGGCAGAGCCTGGCAAGCTACCCGTGGTGTATTCGATATTCCAAAAACAGTAACGACCCTGAAAAAGCCTCCAATCGTTGAAAAGACGAGTACGGAGAGGCTGCTAAAATTTCAGGGCTCAGAGGAATGGAGACATTACTGATGCCCACTCGAGTAAATCAACGAACAGGATGACAGTGATACAGTGATGAGCTGGCAATATAGTACCGTGAGTAGGGTACTTGCCTTATATGCACCTGACCCAGGCTCCATCCCTAACATCTCCCTATGGTCCCTCGAGCCCAGGCAGGAGTGATCCCTGGTATATAATGCAAATATTTAATATAATCTAATACATATCATATATTCTAATCACATCTATTAACTACCATCATTTCCAAAACAAAAGCTATTTTCAAGATATCTGTAATAAAGATCAGGTCATATAGCTCAGCAGTAAGGTACTTTCCTTACATGTGTAAGGCTCTGAGTCGGATCCCCAGCATCACAGACACACACATGTTGTCACCTCAAGGTATCAGCAGCAAGGAAAATGCAGTATTAAGCTGTGATTTCAACTGATAACAAAGTCACAGAAATTGCTAACTGCTAAAGTTTGGAGGAAAAGCTAAATTTCACTTCTGAGATTAGTGAAAAATCATCTCACTTCCTTTTTCAAATTCATAGATACAACTTCAATAATACAAATTAACATGGAAGCCCATAAGGCTTTAATAAAGAGCCCTGTAGGAACTGGAGGACTAGCTCAAAATGCCTGCACTGCAAAGGTAAGGCTCCAAGTTCAATGCCCATCATCATATGCACTGAAGCTATCTCCTGGCCACTCTGTTCTTTGTGATCCCTGGCAAAACAGCCAATTTTCATTCATACCACAGAGCCAGTTTTTGTAAGCACAACCAAAGCATGTGACACTTGCTGAACACCACAGCCAACTGTAAAACCACTGCAATCTGTGGTAAGCACATCTAAGAGCTAAGCTTATGAGTGTACCTACCCCCCACCTCCTCCACTCCCATTATCTCAACAACAGAAGGAGAGAGGGTATGGATCTAAAAAGAAAAAAATAGTTCACTTCAGGAAAAGTGAAGAAAAACTAATAATTGGCATTTAGACATCATTAAATTCCGTGAATCCATTTCAAAGGTAAGAGAAATAAAAAGGAATAGACAATACAGCTTGCCTTAGGTATCAATATCTTAATCAAAATCACTGGCCTTTGTTTACATTTTGGTGTTTTGTTCTACACTGATTTGTTTGGCAGTGCTGGGGATCAAACCCAGAACTTCATACATACAAGACACATGCTCTACTGCTAAACTACACTCACTGTCCATGAGTTTTCTAAAAACCTGAATCTCACATATAGGAATCCTTAGTATATAGCTTTGAAGAGCAAATGCTTCAAACTTACATCTTAGTTTTAACAAAACCTGGAATATGAGTTAATAACGCAGTATAGAAGTCTTAAAATGAGAATCAAATTGGAAAAATAGTACAGGTGTTTGCCTTGCCCATGGCCAACCCAGGTTGGCCCTGGCATCCCAAACGGTCCCGAGCGTACCCTGAGGGCACAGCCCAAGCAGCACAGCATAGCGGAGAGTAACCTCTGAGTATCCAGGTGTGGTACAGCAGCAGCGTTACCTTTAAAGGTTAAGTTAGGGTACTAGCATCAATTAATCACATGGAAATCAAACGAGTTATTCTTGTTCCCTAGAGTGTCTCAATACTTAATTTGATTAATACATTCAATAATTTATGCTAATCCTAGCTCTGTACTCAGAAGTAACTCCTGGGTAGTGTTGGAGGTGGAAATGGACCAGAAGCAGTGCTGGGGATTCAATCAGGGGGGACCTCCTCAATTGCCTTGCATACTGCCAACAGAGGAAACACCACAAAGTCCCTTGAGCAACCCTGGATATGACTACCAAGCACAGACCCAGGAACAGTCCTTGGGGCACCACCAGATGCGGCTGCAAACAAAAATATTATTGTAGCACTGTAGCACTGTCGTCCTGTTCTTCGATTTGCTCGAGCGGGCACCAGTAATGTCTCCATTGTGAGACTTGTTACTGTTTTTTTGGCATATTGAATGTGCCACAGGTAGCTTGCCAGGCTCTGCCGAGCAAGCGGAATACTCGGTAGCTTGCCGGGCTCTCTGAGAGGGACAGAGGAATCAAACCCAGGTCGGCCGCATGCAAGGCAAATGCCCTACCTGCTGTGCTCTCGCTCCAGTCCTTACTGTACAATAAAAATGAATGGGATTTAAAACTAAAGGCTATTCCCAAATTTCTAAGTAAAACATCTGGAGAATGAGAGTCAACACAAAAGTGATTTAAAACATGAAAGTGATTTAATTGTGTAAGTATTTAAACATGCGAATGAATGCCAGCAGAAGCAAGGTCACTTACCTTTCCACACTTTTAATAGTTTGCTTTCCACAGAAAGACACTGATAACTACAGACACTGAACCATAGACATTTCAAAGTTAAAGTAACAAATAAGCATGTAAGTAACAAATAACAAGTAACATTTCAGTTAACTGAAAACAATACACCAAAAGCACAGTAGGTAAAGTTTTAGTGAGCACAAAAGACTAACAATACAAAAGCAGATTTGTTAGTGGAAAAAAGAACCATTATCTATCATGCCCTTCTGTCACACCCTTTTTATTTGTAGTCATAACTGCAAGCTGTTTTAAAGACAATGGCAATGTTATTAAGGGAGCCTTCATGCTGTGCCAAAGCACATATACATAGCAATTCAGAACAATTGGTCTTACTTTCATGAGAGCAAAGGTTGTAGCCAAATGAAATGGGTGGATACCATATAAAACAATCTTGGAATTAGCTAATAGGATATAGGAAAAAATGATCCTAATGTAGATGCTAAATTCTCTTCCTTCTTTTAACACAATAAAATTTTTACTATTTGTAAGCACCAGTCGAGAACCGCTTCATTTACAAGAACTGTTGGTAAGCATGGAGGCTTGTTATTTCTTTGCACAATCTGTAAACTTGAAGTACATGCACTAGATGCTAAATTTGACACAGTTTCCAAAAGGGTGTGGTGTAGAAACTATTGGAAAGCAATAAATTTGCATCTAACTACTGAGCACTGCTACTTTAGAGAAAACCATATGTTTCACAAACATTTAAACTGATAAAGGCCTAAAAGCCTGGTTCCTATTCCAACAATTTTTCCCCCCAGGAAACACTATCTTACTCCTCAAAAAACAAATATTTTTCATACAAATTTTTTTCTGACTCCATTTTCCTAAGCATAAAGTTAAAAATATTAAGCAACTGTATTTCAAAAGTTGGTGTTCACTTTAATTCAACCAATGGAAAACTTATGCTTTATAACTGACTGGGAAAAAAAGACTAATATACAATCATATATATTTAAGTAGGTACTTCAGCTGGATTGTAAAGTGTACACTATTAAAAAATGAGTGACTGAACTACTAAACTACACTGGTTTAAAATATCATTATCTTTCATTGCAGCACATCAACATTTTACTGAATGCAAATATATATTAAGGCACATTATTTTTCATGGCAAAAAAAAGTAATTTTATAAAAATTAAAGTGTGGCACACATGTGCTGGTCTTACATATGTGCTGTCTGTGCCCATGTGCCTCTGAGCATGTGTTGACCGTGCACATGCCTCCCACATCTCCCCTCTCAAGATGTGTGCTTTCATATTTTAATGAGATGTGTACTTTGGGGCTTTCTCCATTCTGAAGAAGCCAGTGTTCTCTCGAGCATATATCTTATCTCTCTCCTTACCTTCATTTCCCAATACATGTTATACCTCAAAAAATAAATTTAAAAAATGCTTTATGAAAACTGGAGAGATGGTACAGCAGGTAAGCTTATAGGTGGCCAATCAAGGCTCGATCCCCAGCAGAGTCAGGAGCAAGAACTGTATAGTGCCAGACGTGGCCCCCAAACAAAAGCAAAAGTTGTTTTATATATTTGTTTTTCTGGCAAAAGCCAGTGATGCTCAAAGGTTACTTGTGGCTCTGCAATCAGGAATTACTCCAATGTTTGGGGGATAAAGGGTGGAATGGAAACAAAGTCAGCTGCATGCAAGGCAAAGACCTTATCCACTGTACTCTCTAACACCTAACAATAAAAAGTATTGTTAACAAAAAGTAAGACAAGCTATATGACCTTACAATCACATCCGAATATCCTAAGTAATCATAATAAGGAGGAAAGATGGGTAAAATCCAGGTTTTGGAAAAAATTCCTGTGTGTGTGTGTGGAAAATTCTAATAGTTTCTTGTGTGTGTGTGCATGTTTGCTTCTTGTGTGTTTGTGTGTGTGTATGTGTGTTTGCTTTGTGTTTTGGGGGTCATACCTAGTGTTGTTCAGGGTTTAATTCTGGCTCTGTGAAGGGACCACTCTTGGTGGGGTTCAGGTGAATACACTAGATTCTAGGGATCAAACTCAGATAAACCTCAAGCACCTTACCCTTTGAACTATTTCTCTGGCCCCTAATAGCTTCCTTTTAACACTCACAACCTTTTTTTTCTGGACGGGGGTGGGGGATTGGAGGGATGGGGTGTGCAAAAAACTTGCATGTAGCAAGGCAAGCAGTGGTACCCGCTGTACTATCTATCGTTCTGGTCCCAAGACTCATATAACTTTTTTTTAGAGGTATTAATTAGAACTTATATTTTTAGACTAGTTAATTGCAAGCTCAAGAGAAATCTATTGCTCATACTAAAATAAAAGGGGAGTGTCTTCGAAGACCTACTGTTTTTAAAAATTCCCAAAGGGTTTAAGTCCGCATGCTAGTTCAGTTTGTTCTATACTAGTCTGATCTCAAAATAAGAACTACATTATGATAACTTCCACCAAAAAGCAAAAATAAGTACATTAAAATAAAATTTTGAAAAATCTTTTAAATTTTATTTTATTTTTATAAAGTTGTTCACAATATTTGATTTTTTTTTTTTTTTTTTTTTTTTTGCTTTTTGGGTCACACCCAGTGATGCTCAGGGGTTACTCCTGGCTCTGCACTCAGGAATTACTTCTGGCGGTGTTCGGGGAACCATATGGGATGTTGGAAATTGAACCTGGGTTGGCCGTGTGCAAGGCAAACACCCTACCCACTGTGCTATCGCTCCAGCCCCCATTTGATTACATTTAATATTCTAACACCAATCCCATCACCATTCACCTTCTCACCACTATATTTAGAATGTTTCCATCCTAAACCCCAAACCCTGACCCCAAAGCAGAATAAGAAATAATTTATTTTGTATTGCTTCTTATGAATAATCTACTAAAAATGATCCAATAAAGATTTCTTAGAGGAAAGTGTGTAAATATTGTTGTATTTTACTAAGGAGCCATTAAGCCCTTCTATAAGAGATTAGAACATGTTCAAGGTTGAACCTTATGTGCTTAAATATATGTATGTATGTATAAATATATTTCCCCTTAAGATTGGTTGCCTTCTACTTTAAACTGCACCAAATGTGGTGTGCTACTCTTGGTATATCAGTGGTGTAAAGTGTGAGATGTTGTGCTGTTCAGGAATAGATTCACTCATGGGTGAGGCTCATCCTATCGTACTGAGAGTGGCTGTGAGCATGGCAGCATGGCAGCGGTTGAGTGGGGGGGGGGGGGGTTTCAGCTGCTGGGGTTGGCTCTGTTGGGGCAGGGAGAGGACCTCACCCACTCCAAAAAATCTTTCTTTTTAAAGTTTCATCCAAGGGCTGCCAGGGGCAGACTTGGTTGTCACTTGAGAGGCCCTGGACAGCTCCATTTCACTAGGCAATACCACTGAGCCTTCCCACCTCGTTGCTCCAAGTATAACTGAAAGTGACCTCTGAGCAAAACACAAAAAACAAACAACTCCCCAACCCCACCCACCCCTGTGTATCAAAACTCAACCAGTCTCACCAAGAGTTCCAAAACTAGAGAGATGAAAGTAATTAAGAAAAAATGGCAGAAGGATCAGCAGTCAATTATGTGCCTTGCCTGCATGAGAACTGGATTAATCCCTGGTACTGAGAAAAAAAGATTGACAGGGCCAAGTTGTATGGAGTACAGTCTTTTCACCTGTACAAGTGCTTGTTTGATATCCATTACCACACCCCCACACACATCATACCACAAGCATGTACCTGTTTGCCACCTAATATTTCACTTAGAGTAAGTTTAGGCAAAATCACTGAAGACCAACAACATACTTTTAAAATTTATCATTAGTTTAAAATACTATAGCATTTCAAGGGTATAACTTCAGATCTCTATAAAAGTCAGTGTACCCACCATACAAAGTTCTAGAGTCTTCTATCTAAAAAACCAATCTACCCATCCCTCCTTCTCTCCAAGGCCACACTTTAAAAATGAGCACAAAGTTTACCACTCACACTTAAAAAAAAGCAAAACAGTGGTACATTTCATGTTTGAAAATGACACCCAACAAAATACTGCCCAGAGCAAATTTAAATGTGTGTGTGTGTGTGTGTGTGTGTGTGTGTGTGTGTGTGTGTGTGTGTGTGTAGGTTTTGGGGTCATATCTGGCAGTGCTCAGTGCTCAGGGATCCCTTCTGGTGAGGCTCAGGGGACCATATGGGGTCCCCTGGTGAGCCACATGCAAGGCAAGCACCTTGTCCATTGTACTATCATCCCAGTCTCCAACAAATTTTTAAATATTGGTTTCTATTTTGTTCTTCATCTCTAACAAATAGAACATAGTTCCCAAGCATCTCTGGGTGGAGCCCTGCAGGTCCACGAGCAGCAATCACATCCTCAAGCCCTAGCAATGAACTGCTGGCTTGATTCACCATGAT
Source organism: Sorex araneus (assembly GCF_027595985.1). NCBI lineage: Eukaryota > Metazoa > Chordata > Mammalia > Eulipotyphla > Soricidae > Sorex > Sorex araneus. Next base: position 44,640,725 of record NC_073304.1, read on the forward strand.
TGCTCCAGAAGGACCCCAGGCCTCCTGAATATTATTTTGGAAAGCCAGGAAAAGAGACAATCCTTTTTCTGGAAGCTGCGGTGATAATATACTATAAGGAAAAATATGGAGCATGTTATAGTAATTGTGTATTATAATAAATTGTCTTAAAAACAAATTAACAGGAGTCAGAGAGATAGCACAGGAGGTAGGGTGCTTGCCATGTTGTTGTCATAACCTGGCTGGAATCCCTGGCACCACATATAAAGTCCAGAGCACCACTGGGATCACTGCTGAGTAGACCCAGAAATAGCTCCTAAACAGGATTAGGTGTGACCCAATCTCCTCCCAACCCCCAATCCCACCCCACCCCCACTCCTCAAATTATCAAAATAAAATATGAATGACAAAATGTTTGTGCTTTTTTTGTTTTTGTTTTGTTTTATTTTGTTTTGTTTTTGCTTTTTGGGTCACACCCGGAAATGCACAGAGGTTACTCCTGGCTCTGTATTCAGGAATTACTCCTGGCAGTGCTCAGGTGACCATATGGGATGCTGGAAATCAAACCCAAGTCAGCCACTTGCAAGTCATACGCCCTACCCGCTGTACTTTTGGATCACACGTGCAAGGCAAATGCCCTAGCGCTGTGTTATCACTCCAGCCCCTGAATGACAAAATGTTTTAAGTATTTGGAACTTAAGAGCAAAAGGAAACAACTTAACTGAAAAAGAAGATAGAAGGGTCTGAGCAAAAGAACAGCAGGTTGGGCATTTTGCCTTGCACTCAGCCAACCTAGGTTTATTCCCTGCCACGTGTTAGGCTAGCACCTTAACCCCATTCCTATTTCTGAGTCCTACAATTAAAGAGAACTATTTCCCTCCATCAATCTGAGGAAATTAAACTATCAATGTGACTATATTTGGTTAATGAACAAGATAATGGCATATCCTGCTAAAGTTATTTTGTAACTTCAATCCACTATGAACAAAATCATTCTATCAAAAGTAACAATTCTCCCTCCTTAAAGAATAAGCCAGGGGCTAGAGCGATAGCATAGCAGGTAGGGCATTTGCCTTGCAAAAAATGCAAAAAAAAAAAATTATTTTCCCCTTTCCTTCTTTTCTCTTTTTGGTTGTTGCAATGTCAGGGCTACACACTTTGGCTATGATGTTTGCCAGGGTTACACACTTAATTGTGGTGATCTCAGCAGACATTGGTTGTAGTACTCACCAAAGGCAGCATACTTGGTTGTGGTGCTACAAGGGAATCTCACCCTCTGTTTGGGCACTGAGGGTCTAGTCACATTCGGCATGTAGAGCAGTGCTAGGGATCTGAACTGAGGCCATTACAACTACAGCTACCAACTGAGGTGCCCCCAGGTTTCTAAGAATAGCTTTATATGATAAAATAAATCTACATTTCTCCAGAAAAAAAGCCATAACAATTGAATTTCATATATGTCAAAGTCCTCATTTCAGAAGCTAATTTAATTCTAAATCTAGTATTACAGGATGAGATAATACAAAGTATGGCAGGGAAACCTCACAAAATCCTTGTAACCAATAAAAACAAAAATACACTATCAATATCTACTGAAAATAGAACAATAAAAAAACACACTTGTCTATCAGTATCTACTAAAAAAGAGTGTTAAGACTCTAAGATGGTGTTATAAATTTTTTATAATAAGGAAACAGAAGTTTAGAAACACATGGTTTGCTCTTTGGTTTATCCTTTAAGTACCAGTGATGGAGAACAATATAATAAACAAATAAAACTTTCTAAATCTTAAAGTAAGTGTATCTAATATTTAGATACAAAGCCAATTTTGTAAAACTAAACAGTCTGGCAAGTTTAAGGATTAGAATAATAATAAAAACACTTTTTATAGTCTCCTGAATCTGAATGTAACTCCTAACAAAATATTTCAGTTCCTAGTTAAAACAACAACAACAAAAAAAAACGCAGAAAAGATGTTTCAAGTTAGATGTTAAAGATATTCACTTGGGGCTGGAGAAATAGCACAGCAGGTAAGGGCGTTTGCCTTGTATGCGGCCGACCCAGGTTCAATTCCCAGCATCCCACATGGTCCCCTGAGCACCGCCAGGAGTAATTCCTGAGTGAAGAGCCAGTAGTAAAAACAAACAAAAAAAAATTTCTCTAAATCCTTCACAAACTTAATTAGTATTTAAGAACAGCTGCATAAAATCACTAACAATCTTTCCAAAATCACTCATCATCATCATCATCCCGTTGATCGTCGAATTTCTCGAGCGGTCTCAGTAATATCTCCATTCGTCCAAGCCCTGAGATATTAGAAGGCTTTCTCTACTCGTCCTTCCAATGATGCCGTACTGGAGACTCTTTCAGGGTCAGAGGAATGAGACCCAGCTTGTTACTGGTTTTGGCATATTAATACACCATGGGGACCTTGCCAGGCTCTCCCATGTGGGCAGGAAACTCCCAGTAGTTTGCCAGGTTGTCCCAGAGGGAGAAGTAGTCTATAAGATATCTCGCGGCCGTGCGCCTCCGGGAGCTGGCTTTTAAGTCTCTGGATGCTGGCCGTTGACAGGATTACACGGCACAGGGGGCAGTCCCTGGGTGTGACCGCCTAGCTACTGGGAGATGGGAAATCTGGGCAGAGGAGGTCCAGTCCCGATCCAAGCAGCCTTGGAGGTCTCAGCCCCGGGTGCCACATACCTAGGATCCTCTGCTGGTTCCTTCATGCATGAGTCTCGTCCGCAGAGAGTCTCTTGCCCGCACACCTGGCTGTCTTTCCCAGGGCCTCCTTGGAGGGGATGGGCTCCAGCTTCCCTCCCCACCCTGAGTAGAGCTCCTGGCGGCCGAAGACTTCTGGAGCCTAGCCACAGCCATGCTCAAGGCCCTTCTCCAAAATCACTAACAATCATTATTAAACACTTTGTCTTTTTTATTGTTGTTTGAGGGCCATACCTGGTTGTGCTCAGAGGACCATATGGGATGCAAGGGATAGAATCCAAGTGAACTATGTGCAAAGTAAGAGCCCTACCTACTGTACTATCATTCTGATCCCTAAACACTTTGTAAAACCTTGAACTAGACTCAAAGCATCTATGAATTCAACACCATCCCAGCCTTATGTATGGCACCGACACTCTTAAAAAAGAGAGAAAAAGAACAGCATAGCATAAGAGTTAAACTACAAAAAGTAAAAAATACAACTTCCAGGAATGGGAGAAAACACTTCCAAGTCACGTATGGAAAGAGTTCAATGCCCAATAACCAAAGTTCCAATGGCTTTGCTATCTACGACCACTGGCAGCGCTACTATAAAGTGTGACCCCTAGTGAGCACAACAACTCAAGACATGAGTGCTGTAGCCAAGAGTGTGATGCTATGTGAGAACATTCATGAGAATCACAACCAAAAGTGCAAGCATGACAATCACGCACGTGCAGCCCCCAGCAAGGCAACAATGGCAAGTGGGAAGGGGAGACATGTTACTAAGGTCACCCGCATTCAAAGTCGGAATGTGTAACTCCTGTCTTTAACTCCTGGGGATCCTTCCTCTTTTTCTTCCCCAGTGTTTTTATTTTACTTCACTTTAAAAAGAGAAAAGGAAAAAAAATGTTGTGAACTATACATTTTAAATAGGTTAATCACTGGTTTGTGAATAATATTTCAATAAATCCGTTATTTAAAAAAAGGTAAATACAGGCCAGAGAGTACAGAGATTAAGGTGTTTGCCTTGCATGTATCGAACCCTGGTTCAATCCCCCACACTGCACATGGTCCTGAGGACCACCAAGAGTGATTTCTAAGCAGAGTTAGAAGTGCTGAACACTGCCAGGTATGGCCCCTCAAAACATTAAAAAAAAAAAAAAAGAATAATGTTTACAAAGTACTGGGTAGAAATAGAGTACCAAGTAAATATGTAAAAAGGAACCCTAAATTAATCTGGAGAATCCAAGGAAAGTTAATGTGGTGAAATGTATGGCATGGCATGCAAAATAGCTACTTAGTAGCTTAGAGAACAGCTAGACTAGAGCCACAAGGGAAGAAACAGTAATAGCACAGCTTTTATTTACAGAACATTTACCTATGTTCTAGGTACTATAACCCTAAACCGATTAATATCAAATTTAATCCTGATAGCTCTTTGAGGTACGGGAGATTATCCCTATTTTCAGTGAGGCATTTTAGACATTACTAGGTCAAGGGAATGACAAACATTTAAAACAACCCAGTATTCGAGGGGGAAAAAAATGTGTTTTGAACTTGAAACAGCAGGACGCTTGGGCAGTCTCGGGCCGGGGCCGGTACCGGCTCGCGCTCCGCCGAGATTCGACCCGGGTGGCCATGGCTTTGCACAGCCGCTTTGCTGCTGAAGGACCAGGATCTAGAGCCAGGTATATTACTTCTGGTCCTAGCAAGTGCTTGCAGCCATGTCTCCAGACTGTGAACTAAGCTCTTGCTCCATGCTGTCCCAGGAAGGGAAATGATGCAATTTCCAACTTAAATCTCCCTGGACTTAATTACTAAAATACAGAAATCCTAAACCGCAAGACTTTATATCTCTTCATTCTCATCAGTGGAAAACTATCAAATGTTTCCTTGTCAATAGTATTCTTGGGGGATAAACTCCAACAAGAATAGTGAGTTCTGTGTTGAAACTCCAACAACAATAGTGAGTTTTGTATTGAAATATGGAATGTAATCAAGGTAAAGAGAAAATGAAGTGAAATTTGTCAGTTATGCAGGTGGGGGTGGGGTGGGGGTGAGGGGTTGGGGTGGAGGGTTGGGAGGTATACTGGTTTTTTTTTCTTTTTTTTGGTGGTGGAATATGGGCACTGGTGAAAGGACGGGTGTTTGAGCATTGTATAACTGAGACATAAGCTTGAGAACTTTGTAACTTCCCACATGGTGATTCAATAAAATAAATTTTTAAAAAAACCCAGTATAATGCATTGTTTATGCCTCTTGTCCAATGACATTAACAAATCTTTACCTTTTCTTAAAAGATGTGCAGAGATGGGTAAATGATAAGTCAGTAAGTTCATTTAAGGCTGTAAAATTCTGCCATTTACCCAGGATAGCCAGTTTCTCATAAATTTAACAGAAAAAAAGTCTTGCAAATAGCCTCAGAGTTGTCAAAAAAAAAGAATAAAGGCTACCAAAAACTGCGAGTATTATTTTGAAAGCTGGCTTATTTTGATTGTTTGCTTTACTTGTAAAAGCAGTAGTTTGTGTTAAGAAAAAAATGGGGTTGGAGCAATATCAAGAGCAGATAGAGCACTTTCTTTGCATGCAGCCAACCTGGGTTTAATCTAGGGCATCCCATGAGGTCCCCAAGAGCACACCAGGAGTGATCTCTGAGTACAGAGCCAGAAGTAAGTACTTAGCATCGCTGCGTAAGATCCAAAAACAAATCAAGAAAAATTCCTAATTAAGTATGATGCTCTGGTGGTCTCATCACAATGATCAAAACCTCTAAAGAAAATACACTCATCTATGATCATCTCAAGCCAGTTAAGGGTAGAAAAATTAACTACCCATCTACTCTACATAAGGGTATTTAACAAAATATCACAACAAAAGTAATTCAGAGAGACATACGCACCCCTATAATGGAAGTATTATAATAACCAAGATCTGAATTAACCTAATTTTCCATTGATGAATAAAAAAATCAAGAATATAGGAGATATATATTATATTAAGATTTAATAATCTGTGACAAGATAAACCTAGAGGATATCATACTAACTGAAATCAAACACAGACAAATACCATTTGATTTTGCTCATATGTAGAATATTTTAAAAAGCAAACAAATAAACCAAACTAAACAGAAACAAACTCTTAGATACAGAGAACAAACTGATGATTACCAGAGAAGGAAGGAAATGATACATCAATGACACAGGTCCACTGTATGGGAAAGGATGAATATAAGATATTCGGTGGTGATCATGACTTAATGTTATATAGACATCAAATTAAAGTTGTCCATCTAAGGCTCACATAATGATATGAACATGAGTCATGAATGTAAGCTGCTTGTTATATAAACCTAAATAATGTTATAAGTAAATGTTAATGCCCTCAATAAAATATTTAGAAGTGTTTCGCTTTGGATAACTTTTAATAAAAATGATCCTAGGGGCTGGAGAAAGAGTATAGCAGAAGGGCGCTTGCCTTGCACACAGCCCATCTGGGTTCAACCCCCCAGTATCCCACTGGTCTGCCTAGCATGTTCCAAGTAATTCCTGAGTGCAGAGACAGGAGTAGCCCCTGAGCAGCTGGATGTACCCCCTAGTCCCAAAAAATTAAAATTAAATGATTCTACTAGCTATATACATAAAACATCTTATAACCTCTCTCCTGCATAAAAGCACTGACTTCAGCACATAAGTAGTCATAGGCATAATTTCCTGCAATTGTAGATTCTAATTTATATCCCCTAAATCAGTATTGTTTAAAACTAAAAGTATTTTATGGTAGTGCAGATAACCATACATAACCCACTGCTTCTTAGGCCAGATCAGGAATATTTTTATGGCAATAGAATACATAAGGGAGGGGGGATTGCTAAATATGGTTCAAAAAGTAATTCACATTAAAGAACCAAAATTTTCCAAAGAGAAAAAACAAAATCAAAATCTTACAATCAGGAGCCAGAGAGATAGTTCATTGGGCTACGCACATGTTTTGTGCACAGGAGGCCTCAGTTCAGTCCCTCATACCATATGGTTCTCTGAGCACCACCAGGAGCAACTAGCTTCTGAGCACTGCTGAGTGTGCTCCCCCCACCACACACACACACAAAAAAAAAAAAAATTAAAAACTATTTGGTAGACAGGAGACAAATTTTCATTCGAATGTCCTAAAAATTATAGGGAAATTTTTCTTTCAGCAAAAACTGAACCTGGCCCGGGTTCAATCTTAAGCATCCCATATGGTCCCCTGAGCACCTGAGGATAATTCCTAAACGCCAGAGTCAGGAATAACCCCTAAGCATCGCCAGGTGTGACCCAAAAAGAAAAAAAGGGGGGGGGAGCAGGGAGGGGCGGGGAGGGAAGGAAATCCAGAAGTGGTTCAGGAAAGCGTAAAGAAGGTTGGAGAGCACAGGCTTTATACATGAGAACCCCAGGCTTGATCTTCAGCACTACTGGCTGCCTGGGCACTACTTGTAATGGCCCAGGAGAACTGCACTAGGCAAAGCAAACCCCTATCCCTCAAAACCAAAAAAGGTCCATTTAGGCCAGGGAAATAGCTCAAGAGGTAGAGGACATCCCTGTATGTGCAGGGCCTTGAGTTCAATCCCAGCACCACTGGCATCTCTCCCCCACTGACAGGTGGGGACTTAGTAGCTCCCCCTAAGCTACACAGTGTATGACCTGTTATTTTATTTTCATTTATTCAATACCAGTCATCCCATATAGTTCCTTGAGCACTGCCAGGAGTAATTCCTAAGTACAAAGTCAGGAATAACCCCTGAGCATTACAGGGTGTGTCCCCCAAACCAATAGAAACACACACACAAACTTTTAAATTAGCACTGGCTAACTTTAACATAACATTAATGCTTTAGTCACATTGATCTCATTTGATCTATTTGAATTATGGCAAACTGAGCAAATAAAAGATCTACTTTGTCTCTTTGGGATGTCAGTTTCACTAGATTATTCTTGATTTCTTTTTTATTTCTAGCTGCTAAGAAAGCACTTTGTATGTTTTCTTTTTTTTTTTTGTGGGGCGGGGATGTATAGTGAAATTCTCTCTCTAAGTCTTATATAAGGTTAGAATTCTAAATCTAACACAGTATCTAGGGGCATGCTACTTCGACACTATTCACTATTTTACTTCCACAGCAAAACAAACACTTTTCCCTATAGGGTTGTTAAAATATTAAAGATAATACTCATTTAAACATCTGGCAACACAACACCCAAACAGAGAGAGAGTAAAAGGGTATGGCCTGCCAGAGAAGAGGGAAAGGGTGGGGGGATGAGGTGGGGGTGAGGGGAGGCACACTGGGATCACACTGGTGGAGAATGGACACTGGTGGAAGAATGGGTACTGAGCATTGTATGACTGAAATGTAACCACAAAAGTCTGTAACTGCACCTCACAGGGATCCATTACAAAAAATAAATTAAAAATAAATAAATAAAATTAAAATCTGGCAACAAAGAATAAGGGAGGGAGGGATGCTGGTTGGTTGATTGGCTGGTAGGCTGGTTGATACACCCAACTTTGAGAAAGCTGTCTCCCGCAGCAAAGCAAAATAAATTCCATCTAGGTACGAATTAAACCATTACTAGACACATTTGCCCCTTCTTACATCATGTTGCTCATGAAACAGGTTGCAATAGCTAACAATCAATGAAAACACTAGCAACACAGGGTGGGGCAACAGTAGAAAGCCTTTCAAAGGGGTGGGAAATGAGGAGGACTGGCTAACGGGCTCATTCTCGAATGCATTAATGCAATTATGTAAGTGACCATGATTGTCAAAACTCAGAACAGTCCACTTAATATCTGTGGATTTTACTGTATTCATTAAGTCTCAAAACAAAAGGAGTAAAGAGTCAGTTCAAGAATGTTAGTAAAGGGGCTGGAGCAATAGCATAGCGGGTAGGGCGTTTGCCTTGCACGCGGCCAACCCTGGTTCGAATCCCAGCATCCCATATGGTCCCCTGAGCACCGCCAGGGGAGATTCCTGAGTGCATGAGCCAGGAGTGACCCCTGTGCATCGCCGGGTGTGACCCAAAAAGCAAAAAAAAAAAAAAAAAGAATGTTAGTAAAGCCCTAGACCAACTGTTCAAATTTTTCAATGATTGAAACAAACTTTGTTGTACAACCCACATCAGTTCAGGTGTTAGTGAACTAACACCTCTTTAACATGTACCAATACATAAAGAAAGGGAAAAGGCAAGCCATGTATGTGACATAATACACTATCACATCTGTTTTCTGAAAAAGTAAGAGAAAACAGAATACGTACCGGAAGAATATATAAGAAACTAGTAACATCGGTTGTCTCCAGTGAAAGGAAAAGTATACCTGAGGAATAGAGAAAGAAGAAAACTCATTTTTTGTACTTTTGCATTTTGTACCACATAAAAATATTATCTAATCCTATTAAATATTACATATATTTTAAATAGGTTTTGATTATATTCAGGTTTTATTTTATTTTATTGGTCTGGGGGCCAAAGCGAGTGGTGTGCAGAACTTACTTCTGTCTCTGCACTAAGGGATCACTCCTGGCAGGACTCCAGAAACCTTATGTAGTTCTGGGAATCGAACTCAGGTTGGACTCATACAAGGCAAACACCCTACCTACTGTACTATCTCCCCAGCCCCACATTCAGGTTGTAGTGATTTGAAGGCCTACAGAGTTTAGCTTTTAGATTATCCCTTACAGAATTACCCTGAGAGCCCAGATATAAAAATGACAGTAAAAAAATTTTGAAAGTGGGAGAAAGGAGAATGCTGAGCTCTCTTAAGAGGGGGTGAGGAGAGCATTTTAATCAAAAAGGGAAGCATCTGGGGTCATTCTGCTGAAAATACTATGTACCTTCTTATTTCTCATCTGATTTTAGTAGAGAACCAAGAAAAGTAGCAAGCTGAATCAAAAAGATCAACAGTTTTTTTTCTCTAATTTGTTAAAGAAATAACAGAAGGTTCTTTCTTGCAGAGAAATACAGACTCGTAAGTTATAACGGTAACATGAAAGTCTGTGATTCAGACTAGAAATTTGAAAGAAATTTGAGAAATTCATCAAATTAACCTTAAATATTTTTTTTCCTCAGCACTGTTTAATACTCAGAGACTCCCCTTTCTCATGGTACAAACATTGTTAACTCAAAATTTAGCCACACATAACCTTAAAGTAACTGAAAATCTGGGGATTAGGTTAGATGGGGAGCCCCTTGGAAAGGGCAGTTCAATATGAGGGTTCAAGGATGCCATGATGCTCAGTCCTGGCAATCACTAGGGGTGGGATCTACACCTGCAATGAGGGTGAGAGGGGCAGGGAGGTGAGAGCATGCTGTGACAAGAACCCAGGGATCAAACCAGTCATGTACTTGCCCTAACCTCATAGGATTTCACTGACCCAACTCTAACTACTATTACCTAGACCAATTTCACCTTATGTCAGTTGCTCAAGCATCCAACATAGACATGTATTTGTATACAAGTGAATGCCAGGGATAAAACACAGGGCCTCACACATACAAAGCATGGCCTCCATCACATCCCAGGCCCCAATATGTAGCCCCATACATATTTTTAAATGTGAATAGTATATATTTTTATAAATTTCATGTACTTATTTCTGTGCAATGATTACAATTAAGTTGCACAAAACAGACATTCCTTTATGTTAGAAGTTTTTTTTTTAGAAAGCAAGCCCTATTAGGGCTGGAGCAATAGCACAGCAGGTAAGGCATTTGCCTTGCATGCAGCAGATCCGGGTTCGATTCCCAGCATCCCATATGGTCCCCTGAGCACTGCCAGGGGTAATTCCTGAGTGCAGAGCCAGGAGTAACCCCTGTGCACCGCCGGGTATGACCCAAAAAAGCAAAAAAAAAAAAAAAAAAAAAAAAAGAAAGCCCTATTTCTCATACTAAAGCCAGAAAATGACTAGATAACAGGTGATAAATTTTATCATCTATTACCATCTATTAATCTAGCTCAATTAAAAATAACAGGGGTCTGCTACATGCAAGGCAAGTGTCTCACCCTGTACTTGGTCAAGAATATATTCTTTTATTTTGGGGCCACATCCTGGCAATGCACAGAAGACCATAAGGGATGACGAAGATGGGACCCAGTTCGGCCACATGCACAGCAAGGTCCCTAGGCCCTGTATTATCTCTCCAGCCTCAAAGAATACATTCTTAATAGTGCCACTTGTCAAATAATGTATGGAAGGCCACTACAGAGAAAAAGTAATATAAGTTAACAGACTCAATATAATGTCCCACATATGTACAAAGGATTAAAGGAAAGACTAAAAAGTATCAAACTTTTACAAGTCAAAAATGTGGATACACTCCTTAGTATCACCAGATGAGGTGTAAAATTCCCTACAAAAAGATGCTGGTCTATAATTATTTTATCAAGATAATAGGTAACATGTTAAAATATAGGCAAAGAAAACATTAACTTGAAAGAATTCCTAAAATAGAGCTGTGTGACTTCTTTTGGGTATATTTCAGGATCAATCATAACCCTTTGAAGTTCACCTAGAAAACTGCTTAAACTACAGAAACTTATCACCTAGAATTAAAGTGACCACTGTGAAGAATGTATCAAAAACCTCCAGAGAATAATCCTCACGAGTGAGCTTGAAATAAAATCTCTTACCCTACTTTGCAAAGTTTGCCTCCCCTGGTTCCTGAACAATACACAACTAATGTGTCCTCTGACGTTTCTTTATTTAATTAAGTTTGATCATCAGACGGGCTGGAGCGATAGCACAGCGGTTGGGCGTTCACCTTTCACGAGGCTGACCCGAGTTCAATTCCTCCGCTCCTCTCAGAGAGCCCGGTAAGCTACCGAGGGTATCGAGCCCGAATGGCAGAGCCTGACAAGCTACCCATGCATATTGGATATGCCAAAAACAGTAACAATAAGTCTCTCAATGAGAGACGTTACTGGTGCCCGCTCAAACAAATCAATGAGCAACGGGATGACAGTGACAGTGATCATCATATCATCAGTTAATCAATAATTCCCTACTGCAGTTTCTAAGAGTAATCCTCTAAACTCAAATCACTTGATATAATGTTTACTTTTCAAGAAGAAACACTATAATACAAACTCCTATACCTGTATCTGTTAGAGGTATCTAAGTTAGTTCAGAAAAAACAAAAGAGTTAAAATAATTTCTTTAACTGCACTAGGCAATAGCTCTTCAATCAGGAATTACTCCTGGTGGAGCTTGGAGGACCATAAGGGATGTTGGAGATTGAACCAGGTTCAGAATTGTGCAAGGTAAGTGCCCTACTCATAGTACAATTGCTCTGGCTCAAATTTAAAAATAATTTTAAGTACAAGTTTAAATAATCTACGAATGGATCCAAAGATAAAGCAGAAAGCTAAGCTTTTTGATTACTTTCCACAACTTGGAACAGAAGATAGGAAGCTCAGAATGTGGTGGTACACATAAGACTATTATGCAAAATTAATGAGAGCAATAAACAACCGTTTATACTGAAATGCTACAGGCTAGTATTTAATGGTATACAGTAGGAAGTGAGACGACTGCAGGGTCTGAAAGCCCAAGGAGGTATTAGAAACCAGCTTCTCAGAGATGATTATATATGAAGAAATATAAACATGAAGGCAAGACTGAAAAAAAATGCCTGGGCATCAGGTTTGTCACAGGCAGGCAAGGCTGAGAAAGAATGGAACCATCAAGGGGCTGGAGCAATAGCACAGCGGGTAGGGTGTTTGCCTTGCAACGAAGCTGACCCAGGTCCGATCCCCAGCATCCCATATGGTCCCCCGAGCACCGCCAGGAGTAATTCCTGAGTGCAGAGCGAGGAGTGTTACCCCTGTGCATTGCCGGGTGTGACCCAAAAAATTCAAAATAAAAAAATCAGAATGGAACCATCATAAAAGTCTTAAAAACTACTTTTCTAGGGTCCAGAGATAGGCCGGGGAGATGTGGGGGAGTGGAACCAGAAGCCCTGAGCACCACTGAGTGTGGCTGAAAAACTAGCAGGGGAGTTGAGGAGTGATGGAAAAGAGAATAAGTACTTTTCAGGTAAGTTCCTGAGAGGTAGCTCTAGGGAATGGAAAGCATGCTTTACATGCAAAAGGCCTGAAATCCATCCTGGAATCACATGGATCCCCTCCCCTCAAAAGCTCAGAGCCAGGAATAGCCCCCAAGCACTACCATGTTTGGTCCCCAAAACAAACAAACACAGCTATTTTGAAATGTTATGCAACAGAAACCTATGGCAGGAGAACAATTATCCCAGTGAAACTTTGGTCCAATTGGCCTGGCAACTGTGGACAAAAAAGAATGAAGAAAGCAAATAATGGGTTTATAAAAATTACAATAATAGTAATCTAAACCCAGAATTATCATGGTAAAGGCCAGTTTATCAATAAGGGGCTATGGCCCTCAGTGGGCCCCCTGAATATTACTAATAGAAGTTTCCCTGAGGCTGGAGCCATGATAGCACAGCGGGTAGGGCATTTGTCTTGTATGCGGTCGACCCAAGTTTGATTTCCAGCATTCTATATGGTCCCCAGAACACTGCCAGGAGTAATCCCTGAGTGCAGAGCCAGGAGTAACCCCTGTGTATTGCCAGATGTGACCCAAAAAGCAAAAAAAAAAAAAAAGAAGTTTCCCTACATCTATAAACAATTGACTCTACAAAAAGCTAACTGCTGGGTATCCTACAATTTAACTCAATTCTGACCTCATCTATCAGCAGACAACCATCAGGTACTAAGAGTTAGGAATTCAGTCCTGCAAGACTGGCCTGATCCCCTCCATTCAAATTAACTATACTTCTGACCAGATAGCTACTGCTCAGAAATTTTTGGTTTGGAGCCACACATGCTCAGAGGCTAACTCCAAACTCAGGGTTGTTCGAGGCCGTACTGAGGATAGGAAGTAGAAATTATGTGACATCAGGGATCAACCCTTGGCCTCATGTATGCAAAGCATACGCTTAGGCCCCTGAACTATTTCTCGGTTCTCTATCCCTAAAACTTTTCTTTTGTGGTGCTGGAGCTCAAAACCAGGCCCTCTAAAATCACACTGCCAATCCTAAACAACAAAAATTAAAACAACTGTCACAGTAAAGTTGGGAAAAATCTAAGAAAAATGAGTTTTTTTCACATACTGATTATAAGAAAGACTACATATTCACCCAAATCTATTTTCACTTGGGCTTCACACTTTATTGACTGTGGAGTTTAAACAGCCAGATGTCCTTGAAGCTAAATTTTCACTAGGAATAAGTATGGCCTTGCCCAATGATTTTTGAACACCAGTCCTTATATGAAAATACGAAAACCACAAGCCTTGCAGACATACCTAGATAAGATAGAAGGCCGAAAGTAACCTGTAATGAGGTTCTGCCCAGGGAAATAAAATTTCTGCCAATTATGGTGGCAATAGCTTTCTGAGTCAACATCATAGTCCGTGGGGGCAGTACCAACCTTAGCAGGCTGTTCTGCAATTCTGTTCCGGGATTAATTCCCAGAAGCTCAGTCTACTCTGTTCTTTCAGCCCACTCAAAATTTGCCTTTCTTTCAGTAAATCCCATTTGATATAACAAGTTAGAGCAATACTCTTCTTAAGAATTCTTGAATACATTAAATACAAAGTAAGCAGTGATATACAAAATGAGTAGGGTTATATGTATATACAGATATAGATATGACCTGGAGAGACTTATAACTGATAAATCTGAGAACTAATGGTCAAATTACAAGAAGCATAATAGTTAAGAACAGAGCTTAGATACTGAATAGAAAAAAAAGTTAGCAAAGCTAAAAAACATTCAAAATGAAGACACTCATTTAAATACATTTAATGAATACACTCATTTAAGTATATTTAAATAACAAAGACAACAAATAGAGAAAGAAACAACTTTTTCAGGTCTGGAGAGAGAGTACAGCAGGTAAGGCACTTGACTTGCATGCAGTTGACCAAAGTTTGATCCCTAACACAACATTCCTGAGCACTGCCAAAAGTGACTCCTGAGTGTAGAGCCAGGAGTAAGCCCTAAGCAATACTTGGTGTGACCCCTACCGCAAAATTTATTCCATTTCCTTTCTGAAAAATGTCACTAGGAACAGTATGCTCCTCTGACCCTCCAAAATTAGATCCCAATCACTCTAGTCTGCTAATATATTATAATTTCAATCAGTATAATTTTCGTTTTTGGGTCACACCTGGTGATGCACAGGGGTTACTCCTGATGAATGCACTCAGGAATTACCCCTGGCAGTACTCAGGGGACCATATGGGATGCTTGGGAATTGAACCTGGGTCAGCCACAAGCAAGACAAACGCCCTACCCACTGTGCTATCTATCACTCCAGCCCCAAATCAGTATAATTTTTTTGTTAATTTCTTCTCTCAATCCTAAAATAAAGTTCCAATTCAAGACAAACACATAGGAAGCTTTCTTGGGCAGTCCCAATTGCTGCCTCTAAGTTCATGGAACACATTTCATGTTCTTCAAACACAAACTGAAGCTCAAACTAAATTATAAGCTTAAAGAGACCAGGCACTGTGCTCTTCATTTCTTTCTATTCTAAACATCCAGCATAATACCACTCACACACGTGCTGCTAAGAACACAATCCCCTTGTACTGGTACTTTAAGAGCATACGATAGAAGGTTGCAGAAGGTTTTAAAAAAGCCAATTAAATTGACCTTGAAAGTGCACAAAGGAATTTTTTCAGTGAAATAGTGATAACAACATTCTCTAGTCGCTCACTAATGATTAGAATATAATCTTAAAAATGCAATGTTATTTTGATGTTCTGTGAACATCAGCGGACATAAAATCTAGACAGTATAGCCTAGTAGACACCGAAGCTATCTATAGGATCCATCCTTGTTTATAAGAGCTTAGTGTTGATCAAAGTATGCAGTACATGACTGTCTACACTGAAAGGGTTTGGGGTTACACATATATACAAACTTGTCCAAACTAAGGGAATGGTATACATAAGGTTTTCTGTATTTTACTGTATGTATATCCTATGTAAAAAAAAAAAAAGTATATTGTTTATGGCAGACCTGCTGGAAATATCTAGGAGGAAAATTTACTTTGAAATACAATAAAAATGTAAGATTGAAAAAGGGTAAGATGAAAGGGCAGATAAGCAAATATAGGAAAACATGAATGACAAAGTCTAAGTGCCGGTTGTTTAAGAAATCAATGTACAATTACTCCTGGCAGTGCTTGGGGATTATATGAGATGCCAGGGATCAAACCCCAGACTGCCACACTAGCCACTGACTACAGCTCTGGCCCTGGATTGCCCCTCCTCTATCTCTAGTTTTAGCTGACTATACAGACTAGTCTGGACAAGAGAATGTGCTCTTGCCTCAAACAAAATTTTCTAGTATCTCTTTAACCTAAACTTCAAATAAGACCTCTGACCAATCTGGCCAAGCAATTAGTTCATCCTCTGGATCCAATTCTGGTTTCTCAGATCCATGGCCCTCTATGCTCTAAACAGAGATGCCCAAACAGAGCAGAACTAGCATACTTCCTTTTTCAAAATACTCAGCATTCCCCCTGGAAACCTACCTTAAGCAAACAGAAAGTGCCCCCTAATTACACCATGGCTATTATCACTCCCACATGGTTCCAGTGATCAACTATTGATCACTCTGGGACACACTGTATGACAAAGGAAAGTTTAAACTAAGGTCCAGAGTCCTTTATAGCAAAAATAATTCACTGGTGTATCATAATTCAAGGCTGCATACCTGGCATAGAAGTACACAAAAAATTGATGGTTGGGTAAATAAAATCTGTGTCTGGGGGCTGGAGCGATAGCACAGCGGGTAGGACGTTTGCCTTACACCTGGCTGACTCGGGGTTCAATTCTCAGCATCCCATATGGTCCCCTGAGCACCGCCAGGAGTAATTCCTGAGTGCAGAGCCAGGAAAAACCCCTGTGCATCGCCGGGTGTGAACCAAAAACAAACAAACAAAAAATCTGTGTCTGATAATAATATCCACATTTACATAGTGCTGAGTTCTAAGTTTATGTCTACATGTGCTGAAAATAGGAAAAGTTCATGACAGGACTCAAATTGTACATCAAAAAAGGGGAAAATATGGAGACTCTTCAAAGCAGAAGACAGGAACAGAAATAGACTGTAAAACCATTTTAACTAACATTAAGAAATGTTGTAACCTATATTCTGTGGCCAAAGAGGTAATACTGGGATTATATAACTTGCCTTGCATGCCACCAACCTATGTTCAATCTCTGGTATCACATTATGATCTGAGCACTGATAGAAGAGATCCCTGAGCACAGAGCCAGGAGTAAGCCCTGAGCATAGGTTACTTTGTTTTCCTTTTTGGGTGTGGTCCAAAAACCAAAACAAAGAAAGAAAACAGAAACACCTATATTTTAACGATTAATGTTTCACTGGATATAACAGTATGGTCTAAGCGAAAACTAAAGGAGAAAAGATAAATTATAGAAAGATAGGATTGACAGGAATTCAATTTCCCAATGACCTAAATACATTTGGAGTTAATCTGTTCTTTTTTTGTTTTTGTTGCTGCCACAGGACTACAGATTATGCCCCTGCTGAATTTTTCCTTTGTCACACATGACCTAACAAGGCAGGCATTCATTATACCATAGTAGCTTCCCTCACATATCTGATTCTAAACAGCTGCAAATTTTGGATGATAACAATAAATGATGTTTCTAACGCTTAATATTTCCCTCCCTAACAAATATTAAAAACAAGATTAATGTTTATTAGAATATCAAAACTCCGTATCAAGTTGAACATAATTTTAAATTTAGAAATGAAGTAGAACATTTGTGTAAAAATTTGAATTCTGTGGAACCTTAAAAGTGAGCCAGGAAACATATTTCAGAGAATTCCTAAAATAATATTCACTGTGATATTTTCTTCTATCTATCAAAAATATGCTGTATCATCAAAGACTGGTTGATTTTTGTCCCTTCAAAAACTGTAACTAAATGGCAAAATATTTTATAACAGCAATGACCCCACCTCAAATAAATTTCTATTAGTAGAAAGCTGCTTTTGCTCTTCAAGCCCATGTTCTCCTTTGAACATGAATCTTGCTTGTCTGTTTCTTTGCCTATTTCCACTCTGGAGAAGCTCATGTTCTCTCTTGAGCACAATTCTCTTCTTTCTCTCCTTTCACATCTTTCTAAGCTAGTTTTGTTCAATAAAAAGCTACCTTGTTTGTTTCATGGGGCTGGAGTGATAGTATAGTGGGTAGGGCCCTTGCTCGCCTTGCATGTGTCCCGGGTTCGATCCCGGGCATTCATATGGTCCTCTGGGCCTACCAGCAGTAATCCCTAAGTGCAGAGCCAGGAATAAGCTCTGAGCATTTCAAGGTGAGGTCCTCGAAAACAAAAACCTACCTTACTTCACATACACACACAAAAAAAAGTAAGCTACTTCCTAAACCAAACCAAAACTGCAAGGCATAGATGAAAAAAAGCAGAAATTGTAAAATTGAAGTACTGAAATATGTATGGCTTGTTAATAATTATACAACTATACACGTAAAGTGGCTATTGGTTTAACCTGTGTTGTTCACTCAATTACATCAGAACAAATTAAGTCTTACATTATTCTCCACGTAGTAACCCATTTTTCATAAGAAAAATAAAACTTATACAACCGCTGAAAAGGTAAAAAAGGCACTGTCAAGTAGGCACTACTTTATTATTTTTCTGTAAATCACACTTAGTTTGATTTTCATCCCTTCCCACTTACACTGCTGCACTTTATAGATATAAAGTCTCAGGCAAGTGAAAGACTACTAGGATATCTGTGTCTTTCAATCTTACCAGTATTATCTTTTAAATACTGCTTTTTCTCTTTTAAAAGCATATTAACAAGCCCAAAAGCAACAGTTTCATGTTAATTTGGTAATCTATCAATCCCAAGGCTCCAAATTCTAGATTGTCTAGATTCTTCATTCAGCATTGTCACCATGTAATTTCTAATTTATTTTGAAATAAAAAGCAAAACTCTTGACGGAATCAATGGATTAGACAGCATGCTTCAGAGGAAATCACCAATAACAGTATTGTAAATCACAGGACATCACCAAATTAAAATTAATTTTTTTAAAAAACATGCTTCAAAGTATGTGAGACCCCAGTTTTGGGGCAGTGGGGAGGAACAGAATGAAATATGGTAGGAAAAAAAAAAACCATATCAAGTATCAGTAGTGCATACAATGCTGTTATATTTCCTCAGTATAACGAAGATCAAAAAGGGATTTTAAGGAAAGCTTTGCTCTGAGAACTTTCAGTCAAATCCAACAATCATTAAAGAGGGCAAAGTTTGGCTTCCATATTATAGAGCATAGCATAACTTCCACCTGCTGGTTGACATAAAATCCAGGGAGAATGCCTTGTCACCTTTGAAGTCCAAATCCGAGAAGGAAGTAGTAACCAAAAACAAACCCAAAAAAAAAAAAATCTTACAGGTCAAGGTCAGTGAGGAAGGAGGATTCCCATCCAAGCTTCCCTATGAAGATACTACAGTGTACAAGCCTCTACTTTTCCAACTACTTTCAAATAGGGTTTAAATATTGTGAGTATTAGTTATTGAAAAGCAGGAGAGAAATGAGAATAGTTCATTGATATGATGGAATAATAATGCTATCTCTTGAAACCCTTGGGGGAGGAGGGAAATACCCATAGAAAAGACACTTCATAAAAACTCTAGTTTCAGGGCCAAAATGATAGTGCAGCGGGTAGGGGCGTTTGCCTTGCAGGCGGCTGGTTGTCTTAAGCTCGATCCCTGCATCATCATCCCATTCGGTCCCCGGACCACCGCCAGAAGTGATCCCTTCAGCACTGCACCAGGAGTCAGCCCTGCGCATTGCTGGGTGTGCCCCCGCTGCCAGCTCCACTCCGCCAAAAAATATCGAACTTATTCCAAGCCACTACAATAAAAAAAATTTTTTTAATTAAAAAAAATCCATCTAAGGTCTGCTCTCCATCTTCCTGGTCATTCTCTAAGAAAGATGTGAACAAAACGATTAAAAACAAGAGAAAGCCCAAACGAATGAGTTGCCAATGAACCCCGAGAGTGGGAGTTGTGTGTGTGTGAACGTGTGCGTGTGTGTGCGTGTGTGTGTGTGTGTCTTGATCAAAGCAAACAGCTTAACTTCCCCCAAAAGGCATTTCTATTAGGCACCCCTGGCCCCGCCGCCCCATCTCAGTCCCCTTCCTTCCAGTGGATAGGTAGGTCTCCCGGATCAAACGCGCCCCAGATCCAACGGCTATTCGAAACGAACTTAAGGATGGGTGGGGGGAAGGAGTTGACAACTATTACACGAAAATCCTGAAGCTGCTGAGACCCGACAACTTTCGGTTCCGATCCGCAGCGACTGCCAACCAAGCGCGGGGCGGGCACGCCTCAACTTCCTTCGGTCTCAACCCCCCACCCCCCACCCCCGCTTCGGGCTCAGCCGCCGGGCAGGCCCTGCTGCGTGCCCAGGTCCCCGCCGCCGGGGTCTGCGGTGACGTCACAGCCGCCTCCTGGGCGGCCCTGACGTCACGGGCACGCGGCACCCCGTTGCCGCTCTGTGACTTCACCGCGGCCCGGGTTGTGTGTGTGCGGAGGGAGGGAGGGGGGCCAACTGCAGTCGCCACTGCACCAGCCTCCTCCCCCCCAACACACACATAGAGATACACACACACACACAAACACACACACACACACACACACACACACCGCGGCCAGCACCGCCCTCGCGCCGCCGTCCCGCCCCGGTGCCTAAGGGGGCATGGGCGCCAGCTCACCTGCGCGGCCGCGGGGAAGGGCAGGTCGCCGGCGGGAGGGCGGGCGCGCGGCGGGCACGACCCGGACGCGCCGACCCTCTTCCCCACTCCTGCTCCCCCCCACACACATACACACACACACACACACACATGCAGACCTCAAGCAGCCGCGGGAGGTCGCGGAGGTGGGAGCGCCGCTCCGGTGCCTCCTCACGGCCTATCCGTGAGCGCCTCCACTTCAGCCCGGAGCGCGGAGCCGGCGCCCGCCGCGAGGCGCCCTCTCCTGAGGGGAGCCCGCGCTCCGGGCCGAGGCTGCCCCCCGGGGGGGCGGGCACGGGCCGCGGGGGTCCGGGAGCGCGCCGCGAGCCGGCCCGGAGGCGCGGACGGACGGCGTCCCCGCCCCCACCCGCCGCCCGGCTACCCCGGGAGCGCAGGCGGGCGGCGGGAGGGGGCGGGGAGCAGCCACGGTGGCCGCCGCCGCCGCCGGACCCCGACCGCGCCGTCCTCGCGCCACAGCCCACGCCCCGACCCCGACCCACCTGCGCTCCTGCCCCGCTCGGGGCCTGGCCCGGCGCTGCACCCCCCGATGCGGCGGCGGCGGCGGCGACGGCGGGAGGCCTGGCTCGCTCCCCAGCGCTGAGGCGGACCAGCGCGGCGCGGCGGAGTCCAACGCTCGCCCCGAAACCCATTTGTTTGGCTAAAACGGCGTGACGTCACCGGCCGGTCCAATCGACGGTTGGCCAGGGGCGGGGCCGCGGGAACCTGGTGGGTGGAGGCTCGCAGCGCCCCCTGCCGGCCTCTCGGTGGCACTTCAGTCGCTGGGGACGGGAAGCGCGAAGGGGAATATACCGGGAGAAGTCGGGGAGAAGAGGCCGAGAGGTGCTGGAGAGGGAACGCTCAGGCATGACCTGGAGAAGCAGCAGTGGACCCTCAGGCTAGCCAGGATGGTAGTCAGGCCAGCGTGCTCCATCGGTGGACGCGACAAGTTTATTAGCACTCACCAGTGCACCTGGAGCTGTAAACGGCATTAGGTTACTGTCCTGTCCTGCAGACAGGGCTCCTATTTTGGGTTCTTTTGTGAAATGAAGAACTTGATGGAGTCTTCTACGAATGCCAGGATTGTTGGTTTACTGGAGTTTTATTTTTTAAATCAAACTGCAGGAATATCTAGCATAGATATATTTATCTATGTGTGATAGTGACAATCTCACTGCACTCTGTAGAAACTTAAGGGACTGTAAATAATAGAAAAGAGGGCTTTTTTCTTTTAGGGCTAAAAACAGGAATCGAACCTAGAGTTACATGTGAGGCATACACTGTACCATTGAGCTACATCTTTGGTCCAAAAAGAGATTTGAAATCATTAATTTTTTTAGAACCTTCTAATCGGAGCGTCGTTTTTATAACCCAGCTTTTAAAGTAATTGCTTTTAATGTAAACTTTTAACCACATCATAAAATGGAAGGACAGTAAAGAAAAATTCCTTCACCTGAACACAGTGACTCTCAACATCTTGTATATGAGAGACCTTTGTCACATGCGTTTCATTTTACAAGAGTGATTTTAGAGTGTATGCAAGTTTGGATCCTGTTTTTCATATTTCTACATAAGCATCAAAAGAACATTTAACAGCTACAAAAACATATTAAGTGAACATAGAAATCTTGATGAATTCTCCATTCCCTTTTTTAAAGGTGTCCAAATTCATCTCAACTTTTACAAGACTCTTTTAATACATGTGAATTTTTAAAAGCACACTTTAAAACATTTATTACAATTCATTTTTTTGAAAGTCTAGTTGAAACATCCTGCCCTAATTATGCGCTAGCCAAAACACCCAATGTTTTCTTTACCTTCCTCCCATACAAGTTAACTGTGCTTCAAATTCCTGTGTTAGGTTTCATCTGACTGACTTCAGACTTCTAGAATACACACAGGCAATACTCAAGGCCTTAGTGTTTCTTTTGTCACATCAAAATTTTAGTAAAGTAAATTGAAGTGATTCAACAGCGAGGACATAGATTCCTTCAATCTGTAACTTTAATCAAGTTAGAAAAGAGATGCAAAGCTGAGTGAAGTTAGAAAAAGGTACAGAATGTTTTGCCATGTAGGATATAAAAAGACAGTAAGGGAATCACAAATGGCCCAAAGTATCAGTATCTGAGAACTGAGTTTACCATGACTGGTCTAGTGATGTGTGTGTAGGTGTGGGGCGGGGGCGGATTGACAGGAAGGAGAAACTGAGACAATGGTAGAAGGACACAGACGCTTTAGTGGATGGTGTGAGATGTTTATTAAGCCCTTTCATGAGCAGTAAACCCTGAAAATCTTAAAAAAAGAAATGCAAGAATAAGGACTTTCAGTTACAAATATATTGACAATACAGTCTATAGCATAGAGTAGCTTTCCCAAGTTTCTCATAATAATCTGAAAAATTACTGTTAAAAAAAGAAACTACAAGAATAAGGTTTGGGGCCCAGGATGACTCAATGTCGCAAGCACTTTCCTTGCCAAGGTGAGGCCTGAGTTTGACTTCCAACGCTGCCTTCATGCTCTGAGCACAGTCCCTATGACTCTGCTGTCTGGAGAGCAGACACGGTACTGCTTCGTGGACACCTGTTTCTTGTTGGTTGCCCATGCTTTGTGAACAACACCTGATAAGGAATCAGGATGTCTTGTCACTCCACGAGCTGTAACTAGTTTATCAGCTGCAGACACTTGGGCGTAAGCAGGCAGCGAGGGGTAGAAAGGTGGGAAGCTGCCTAGCTAGGTGGGGTTCCTCCTCGTTTGTCCCTTGTTCCTCTTCTTTCCCATTTTGTATAAGAAGGTCTCTGAATAAATCGGTGCCAGAAGAATCTCCGGGTTGCGTGATTTCTTACAACTGGCGTTCCTGGGTGGGCCCGAACTATCAACTAAAGGTAAGAATAAGCGTTCGGTACACCCCATTCTAGAAAGTGAGCGGGAGATCAGGATTTTTTTGTGTGCTGCGGATTAGAATCCAAACAGCAATCCCCCAATAAAATGGGGCAGATTCTGGGCCTTCTCAAAAATCTTTCATATTTTCTCGAGCCGGACTGAAGAGGGCAAGTCATTTATGAATTTGATTCAGTCTCTCTCCCGCAGAATAGGAGACCCGGAACTCTACATTTCCAGAGACTAACTCCAGTCCTGCTTTAAGGTAGTTTATGAGGTTAACCAATGGTTCCCAGACGAAGGAACTCTAGATAGCAAGATATGGAGACAAGTTAGAAAAAATGTCTATATATGAGGCATCTAAGAAAGGGACTAAGATCCCCTGGGAATTCTGGACTACATGGGAGATTGTTACTTCTATTCTCCTATTTTTGAATAGTGCAATTGATATGGAGAACATTAGGAATAATACGGCCTCAGCTCCTCCCACAACTAAGTCTCGAAAGGGTTTTAATAGTAAAAATATTTCTGAAGCTGGTGAATATAGCTCTTCCAGTGCATTAGATGGAAGTGATGCAGGTTATGAGTCTGTTGCCACTTACTCAGATTCTGAGTCCAAGAGTGACTCAGCCAAACGGCCTCCAGACCGCTTGGGACATGCTCTCAATCACCCAGTCCAGGCAGAGAAGAAGCAGCATCCATCTTATCGCAGGTTAAGGATGGATTCTCTCAGTCGTTTCAAACAGGCCTGTGTCTCGTATGCCTTACAGAGACAAGCTCAGAAAAGATGTTTTAATTGTGGAAAACCAGGCCACTTTCGTAGAGATTGCAAAGCACCCCCAAGCTGTGCTACGAGAGCACATCCTGGGCCCTGTCCCAGGTGTAAGAAGGGAAACCACTGGGCCAGAGACTGCAGAGCCAGACTTGCACCTCCCGGGCCCTGTCCCCGGTGTAAGAGGGGAAATCATTGGGCCAGAGATTGTCGTTTTAATTTTGGTGCAGTGAGTGATCCCAACTCGGCACACCTGCAAGGGGGCCAGCCCCAGGCCCCGCAAAATCAGGGGATGTTCTCAGTTGCAGCCCCTTTCCCCAGTGTGGAGTTTCAGAGCTCCAATCAGTATAATCGCTGCAGCCAGGGATGGCGGGAAGCGCAGCCTATTTCCTGCCCCGATACAGTTACTACAACCTCTTTTCAGTATAGAACACTGCAGCCTTAAGCCCACCACCTCTGCATTTTCAGTGGACATATGGAATG
Organism: Sorex araneus; assembly: GCF_027595985.1. Taxonomy (NCBI): domain Eukaryota; kingdom Metazoa; phylum Chordata; class Mammalia; order Eulipotyphla; family Soricidae; genus Sorex; species Sorex araneus. The sequence continues at coordinate 44,665,387 of NC_073304.1, forward strand.
TTAAATAGAAAAAGGAGGTATTTTCTCAATTGAATGTAGCAGGAAAACTCCTCATTCGAGGAAAAGGCTATGCTTTTGTTTCAACAGATGATAACCCCACTAAGAAACTTTGGATCCCTTTACGTCTCATCAGAAGCAGAATTCAACCACCTGATTTGGATCTCAGACCTCCAGACATTCATAATCCTTCAAATTCCAGCTTAGATTCATCACCAAACTGATCTCAGCTGGAAGTCACAAGGAAAGAAGAGGAGTCAGCGTCAGAGGACCTAGAGCAAAGGCCTCTAGCTCCTTACACATTTCATGAGGTCACATTAAGACCTTTCCTTATACTCTTATTTTTCAGGTCGTGGATCGGACAATGCCAGGCCTCCATATTTTGAATTAATAATACTTTACTTCTACCCTTTCGTTGAACTTCACAGGCTCCTGAAGAAGAAAGGAATGATTTGGCAGGAGCACCTTCTCGTTTATCTCTGGGATGTCCTTTCGTGTTGGAGCTTCTCTCTGACTTTTTCTGTTCACAGACATGGAGATAAAAGCCCCGGTTGCGGAGGCTTCTAGTAACTTTAGAGTATTTTTTCAAGCGTGAGCTGGGTTGTACCTAGGACTGCCGAGGCAACCTTACTAAGATAGTTCAAGGAACCCGTGTTAACCTGGGCCAGGAGTTTTGTTTGTGTTTTTCCGCAGGACAGGGTAAAACCAGTGTGGATTCCTGAACACCTGACACAGAAGACCGCGCCTCCAGTAGACCAAGAGGTGGAAACTGGTGCTCCTGTTCAGCCTGGTTCCTGTGTCAGTACGAGCTGAAGAAGCAGCTTTCTGGGCCATTGCTACAACATGGCCTGCTTTAATCCTGTCCTTACCCATCTTGATAAAACCAGAGTAGAAAGTCCCCTCCATTTTATCAAAGAGTGGGCGGGGGTGGGAGCAGTACTATCCTTATTGCTTCTCGCTGCTTTGGTTTTTTGCCTGGTGTCTATACAAAATGCAGCAAGAACAACTATTTACAAAGGCGTGGTATTTACAGGCATTCGTGGCCCTGGAAGCACAGCAATCCCGGTAGCTTTGGCTTGCAACACTGAAACAATAATCTCGCTTAGAACAATCAGGTCTAGCTGGATGTAGCAAAGGTATTATGCAGCTGAGAGCCCTTAACTGCAGGGGACCTCCTGTAGTTGAGGAGTTTGAAAGGGTGCATTATACCCCACCTGACCCTTGGACCAACCTAAGACAGGGACCTACAAGCGAGAGGGCTCCCAATGACAGGTAAGGCCAAGGGGGCCGAGGTCGCTACGCAGACTTGTTGTTCTAAAACAAAAAAGGGGGAACTGTGGAGAGCCACCACGGGACTGTGCTTCGTGGACACCTGTTTCTTGTTGGTTGCCCGTGCTTTGTGAACAACACCTGATAAGGAATCAGGATGTCTTGTCACTCCACGAGCTGTAACTAGTTTATCAGCTGCAGATACTTGGGCGTAAGCAGGCAGCGAGGGGTAGAAAGGTGGGAAGCTGCCTAGCTAGGTGGGGTTCCTCCTCGTTTGTCCCTTGTTCCTCTTCTTTCCCGTTTTGCATAAGAAGGTCTCTGAATAAATCGGTGCCAGAAGAATCTCCGGGTTGCGTGATTTCTTACACTTTCATGAGCAGTAAACCCTGAAAATCTTAAAAAAGAAATGCAAGAATAAGGACTTTCAGTTACAAATATACTGACAATACAGTCTATAGCATAGAGTAGCTTTCCCAAGTTTCTCATAATAATCTGAAAAATTACTGTTAAAAAAAGAAACAAGAGGGGCTAGAGTGATAGCACAGCGGGTAGGGCGTTTGCCTTGCACGCGGCCAACCTGGGTTCAATCCCTGGCATCCCATATGGTCCCCCAAGCACCGCCAGGAGTAATTCCTGAGTGCAAAGCCAGGAGTAACCCCTGAGCATCGCTGGGTGTGACCCAAAAAGCAAAAAAAAAAAAAAAAAAAAAGAAACAAGAATAAGGTTTGGGGCCCAGGATGACTCAATGTCGCAAGCACTTTCCTTGCCAAGGTGAGGCCTGAGTTTGACTTCCAACGCTGCCTTCATGCTCTGAGCACAGTCCCTATGACTCTGCTGTCTGGACCCTGGGCCCCAGAACCCAGGAGCACCATCTCCAGTGCTCAGTCAGGTATGTGCAAACACTATGACTCAACTGTGTGCCCCCAGTCAGACTTGAGTGAGCACCACAGAGAACTCAGAAATGACTACCAGCACCCCAGCTGACAAAAAGAACGCACCCCCTGGTAGTACTGTTGCTGTGCAAGTACCACAACCAGATGTATGACCCCTAGGAATCCCCAACCAAGCAAATGTGCCATCTCCAGTCACTGAAACAATAGGACAGAATGGGATAGATGAGGTTTATGGCTCCACCTAGACACAGTCTCCATATTGCTCTCCTCAGGAAACACTATGGTTGAGGTAACAATGACAGCTATGTGGGAATATGTTTCAATTGTGTGGCATTCACCAGTAATGCTACCAGCAGGTGACAGATCAAACTTGGGGCCTCTCACAAGGAATGCACACTACAGCCCTACATTGTTAAAAAATAAATAAGTAAAAATTGAATCTCCTTTACTTTCTGCTGTAGTTCTCAGAGGAAAAAAATTGGTATTGGTATCTATTTTTTAAAATCATAATTTGTCAGTTTCCTCCCAGCAACCACCCTCTTTTTTATTCCCCTCCTCTTTAACCAGTCCCCTATAAGTTATTTTTGTGGTCCTGCTGTCCCAGTGAATATTCTGGTACATGGGAAAGATGTGTGGAACTAGGGCTGAGTCAAGTTGCTAAGGAGGTTCTGTATCTAGCCTCTGGGAGCAGATGAGAGGCAGCTGAATCTTTTTGGGAATTGTCTTCGGTGGACATCTGAGAAGACTCTTGGGTCAAGGTTGGATTAAACTTTTGTGATAAGTCCTCTGGAAGTCTAGTCACAGCTTGAAATTTCTAGATCTTTCTGGCTTTAGGGAAAAATGTTCACATTGCTACAAAAGTAACCTGGAAAAAAAAAATAGCCCAGAAAGAGGAAGAAAAGCCTGATCACCAACGAACTAGCGACAGAACAAGGAATCCTGAACGTAAAAGATTTGCTCTTTCTTCAAGAATGTGGATATTTGGGGCTGGAGTGATAACACAGCGGGTGGGGCATTTGCCTTGCATGCGGCTGACCCAGGTTCGATTCCCAGCATCCCATATGGTCCCCTGAGCACCACCAGGAGTAAATCCTGAGTGCAAAGCCAGGAGTAACCTCTGTGCATTGCCAGGTGTGTGTGACTCAAAAAGAAAAAAAAAAAGAATGTGGATATTTGAATAAAAATATCCATTAAAAATGGAATTTCTAAGTGAAAGAGTACAATAAATACATTTATAGTTACTGAAACAAATTTCCAATATTTTTTTTCTAACATGATTTTTTAATAATAAATTTATTTATTTTTAATTAATGAATCACCATGAGGGTACAGTTACGAATTTATACACATCTGTGCTTATGCTTCCCCCATACAAAGTTCGGGAACCCATCCCTTCACCAGTGCCCATACTCCACCACCAGTAAACCCAGCATCCCTCCCATCCTCCCCAATCCCATCTCCCCCCACCCCACCCTGTCACTGTGGCAGGGCATTCCCTTCTGTTCTCTCCCTCTAATTAGCTGTTGTGGTTTGCAATAAAGGTGTTGAGTGGCCACTGTGCTCAGTCTCTAGCCCTCATTCAGCCCGCAACTCCCTTCTCCCACATGGCCTTCGACTACATTATAGTTGGTGATCCCTTCTCTGAGTTGCCCTTTCCCCAGAATGTGAGGCCAGCCTCTTAGCCATGGAGTCAACCTCCTGGTAGTTGTTTCTACAATTCTTGGGTCTAACATGATTTTTTAACTTGCTCTTAAGTCTGCACTTTGATTTTATTTGGCCTTTTGTTGGGGTGGGGATTTGGGGGGGGGTGGCCAATTTAAGGGATGGTGTGCAGTGCCAGGAATCATATCAGGGCTGGCTGCATTTATAATGTATGGTTCAAATTCTCTGATGTGTTTTCTATGTATATTATTTTTCATCAGAAAAACCTTTATGAGGTGAGTCCTATAATTATTACAAATAAAGGAAAAGTTAAACCACTGAAAAGTTAAACCACTTGACTAACATTACACAGGTGAAGTCAAACAGCAAAGACCCCAGAACTCACCATGTCAATTGTTTTGCTGTGATTTCAGTTGGGTTAAAGACATTAAAACTTTAAAGACACACACACATATTTAACTGAAATAATAATGGTGTCCATGTGGATGAATAGTACATCTTTATTGTCAGAAGTCTTATTCATCTTCATGTGGTCTAGTGTTTCTCAGATTATAGGATGTTTTCATTTCTTTTGCTTTGTTTTATTTTGTTTGGGGGATCACACCTAGTGGTGCTTAGTGCTTACTCCTGGCTCTGGGCTCAGGGATCACTCCTGGCAGTGCTTGTGGACATATGATGTTGGAGATAGAATCTGATTGATGGGGCTGGATTGATAGCACAGTGGGTAGGGCGTTTGCCTTGCACGAGGCCTACCCGGGTTCAATTCCCAGCATCCCATATGGTCGGTCCCCCGAGCACCACCAGGAGTAATTCCTGAGTGCATGAGCCAGGAGTGACCCCTGTGCATCGCCGTGTGTGACCCAAGAAAGCAAAAAAAAAAAAAAAAAATCTGATTGGCAATGTGCAAGGCCAAGAGCCTTAACCTATGTACAAGGGCTAAAGGTTCACTACAGCAGCTAAGATACTTGCCTTGTATGCAGTCAACCCAGGTTGGATCCCTGGCATTCTAATGGTCCCCCAAAACTGCAAGAAGTGATCTATGAGCACAGAACCAGAAGCAAGCCCTGAGTACTGCAGGTATGGTCCAAAAACAAAAACATAAGAAAACAAAGAAAAAACGTCACTTCACTTCACTTCTTTGGCTCTAAATTCCAAAATTTTTGTTATTAAATTTGACACATATAAAATTACTCAGATTGATAGTAAAGTTTCTAAAACTTCCTCCTTTTGGGTCCAAGCAAATACCTCAAAGGGCTAGAGTGCATGTTTTGCATGCAGGAGGCCAGATTCAATCCCCAGCACCTCACAATCCCCCAAGCTTGAAGGCAGGAGCACCCCTTAAACACTGTCAGGTATGATATACACACACACCCCACACACACACGCACACATGAATAAATTTTTTGATTTAAAGAAAAGGAAATAAACTTTCCAATTTCTGTTCTGGCCTTGGACTGCTGTAAACTGATCAGTGGCCACACAAACAAGGCCACACAAAGAGGGAGAAGGGAAAAGTAGGAGACACTGAAACTTTCAAAAAAATTTTTTTTGGTTCCTGGGTCACACCTAACAGTGCTCACAGTGCTCATGACTTACTCTAAACTCTGTGCTCAGGAATCACTCTTGCAGATCAGGGGAAGAGCTCAGGGAACCAGGCATCAAACTCATGTCAACCATGTGTAATACAAATGCTCTGCCACTGTATTATCTCTCCTGCCCCCTTAATTTTATTTGTACAATGGCAATTATACCAAGAAATAATGCATGAAGTCAGTGCAATTCATGGGCACAGGCTGTGTGATGGGTCCTCAGGGAGGAGCTGCCCATATGGGCATCAGTGTGACTCAGAGCTAATGGCCTGATAAGCTCAAACAGGAACAAGAGTAAGGTAGCCTGAAGTGACACAGAAGAAATGATCTAAATATGGCATTTATAACTTTACCCCAGAAATGATTAGCACTTAGTCATCTCTAGTCAGAATAATGTATTAGATAAAAACCTATCTCATATAGTTTTGATTTTTATCACTGCTCTTCACTTGGTAAACAACTAAGAGCCTTTCTTATTTCATTAATAAGTTTAATGTTACCTTGAAAGGAAAAACACCATCTCCTCTTCCTCTCCACATCATCTCATCTTCCTCTCTAATCCGTACTCTTCAAACTTACTTCCTCCACGCAGGAGAAACATAATCAAGAGACACACTTCATTGGATTTTGCATCAACACTGATCTTTCCTGCAAGGCACCGGTTATGAACTGCCTTCCCTACCTACTTTTATTATGAAAAGCTCAAATAAAAAAGAAGCAAAAATAGCCTTCAAAAGTGGAAAGTTTACTATGTGTGTTCATGCTCTTAGGAAGGCTAGAATAAAGTCAATGGAACACACTTGCAGCCCCGACTTTATACCTGGATTGTTTGTGTATGAAACTCAGTGTGGCTGGTGGGAGGCTGGATAGGGACTTTTTTACTGTCATAAGCACCATTACCAATAAAGAGAAGGGTAAAGAGAAGCAAATGGCCTACGAACTGCAGGACTTCAAACTGCCAACACCTATGAGCTGATCTTACCATTGAGAGGTTGATTGTGAGGGACAAAATAGAACCAAGAGTGAAACCATAAAGTATCAGAACATATCAGTTCTTATATTCTTTTGGAAATCAAAAAACTGATGGAAACTAAAAACCAAGAATCGCTATTTTCAGAGAGGTGTGGGAAAGCACGTCTAATACATATATAGTTTTGAAAATACTTTTAATATCTTCCAAAATGCTTTATGTGACATGCACACTTACAAAAGGGATAAGTTCCTCTTTTGTTTGTCTTGGGTTCTCAGGGCTTATTCCTGACTCTGTGTTCAGGAATTGTTCCTGGCAGGGCTCAGGGGGCAATCTGTGGTGCTGGGGAGTGAACCTGGGTCAGCTATGTGCAAGGCAAGTGCCTTAACCACTGTACTGTCATTCTAGCCCTTAATTCCTCTCCTACGCTCAGTATTTTTACTAGAAATGTAGGCATAAGCAATAACCAGATTCCTGATGTTCCTGTACCTAACGCCTCTAATCTACAGAATCCAAGAGCAATTCAACAGGAAATTAAGAAAGCATTGTGTTAGCTCCTCTGTCAAGTCAGGTAGTCTCTCTTCCTTTTTAAGACCTTTGGGCTTATCCATCCATTAGACATCAGATCCTCAGAGTACTACAGGTGCAGAACATTCAGGAGAGAGCTTGTAGAGAAAGTGACATAAGTTAGGGAACTTAAATTTCATTTACTTGGTAAATTTCATTTACAGTTTTTTTTTTTTTTTTTTTGCTTTTTGGGTCACACCTGGCGATGCACAGGGGTGACTCCTGGCTCTTCACTCAGGAATTACCCCTGGCGGTGCTCAGGGGACCATATGGGGTGCTGGGATTAGAACCCGGGTCGGCAGTGTGCAAGGCAAACGCCCTACCCGCTATGCTATCACTCCAGCCCCTCATTTATAGTTTTTACTTAGAATTTTTCTTTCTTTGAAGGTGACATAGGGATATGGCTAAAACCTCTAGTGAAACCAGACTTTTCTTGCCATCTTATATAGTATCTTCCCAATCATCTGCTTGCACAAAACCATTTCACAAAATTTCATAGCATAAAATATTCTTGCTTCTTATTCATTATCACCTCCAGAATGGGAACTAATGAATCAGAGAGACAATACAGTGGATAGGACACTTGTCTTACATGTGGTCTAGTTCTAGTCATAGTTATATCCTACTGCCAGACCCAGTGCCAGGCATTTAGAATAGACTCAGTAAGTAATGATTTCTTTTTAGAAAGATTTTTCTACAAGAACAGCAGTAGTCTAGATTAAGAATGATTTGATCCCTGTACTAACAAGAGAGAAAGATTCAGAAAGGGAGGAAGAGAAAATAGAGCCATCTTCCTCCTCCTGGAAGAAGAAATATTACCCTAGGATTTTACTCAGATGGTCTCTCTAGTCAGTGGGGGAAGACCAAGAGGATTCAAAGAGGTTCCAATAGGGCCCAGACCCTATAGCCAGAAACCCCTTTAGACGTGGTATTCCAGGTCTAAATGAGAGGCTGGGATTTCTTAGGGCTTAGCTTAGCACTGTGGGTTGAGATCCCATTGTAAAAAAGTTTCTGAACGTGCAAACAAAACCAATTTAAAATCAACTGAGCCCTGAGTCTGAGGTGTTTTCGGTAGTGCCCCCCAGTGCAGTCAGAGCAGAAGAAATTTAAGAAGCCCTTTCTTAGAGGACCAGAAGAACCAAGGACTGTGCTTAGGAGAGAGGTAGCCAAGACAACAACGCTGCCGTTTAAGCAGAAGGCGGAAATAACAAAAGGAGAATGCAGATTTGCATATCCCACTAATTATTACAGCACAGATGGACTTAGACCCACTGGAGAATGCTGCATTCCAAGTACAACAGGTTCTCAAATAATGTCATTTCACAATAATGCTGTTGAGAAACAAAGTCAGTGCCTGGCCAGGACCACCATCTAGTGGAGTTTGTTCATTCTCCCTATGGCTGTGTGGGTTTTTCTTCCCTACTCCAGGATCCTCCCTCCCACAAGCCCAGAGTTAGGAACATTAAGTTCACTGGCTTATCTCAATCGCCGCAGTCTGAGTGAGTTGTGTGAGTGTGTGTATGTGTGTGTGTGTGTGTGTGTGAGTACATATGTGAATGTGAATGAGTGTGTGTGAGCATGTGAGTATATGTGAATGTGGCGGGGGGCGGTGAATGTGAATGTGTGTTTGTGACTGTGTGAAAGAATATGTGTGAGGGGCTGGAGTGATAATACAGTGGGTAGGGCATTTTCCTTGCACCCTGCCAACCCAGGTTGAATTTCCAGCATCCCGTATGGTACCCAGTACACCGCCAAGACATCACCAGGTATGACCTAAAAAGACAAAAAAAAAAAAATGTGTGTGAATGTGAGTGTGAGAGAGTGTGTGGTGGTCACCCCTGTTTAGGGCTGGTTTCTACCTTGAGTATGGAGCTACTAAGACAGTCTCCAGTCACCAGGAACCCTGAACTGGAATAAATTGGATGGGAAATTAATGAATACAAGTTATTGCTTAATATTGGAAGCACTTAGAAGTTTGATGCTATTTTAGTGATTACAAATACATGGCAGGCATTTAATTCTTGCTTATATCAACTAGACCAAGACTTCTTCAACTTTTGCTGAAAACATATAGAAAAGAAGTATACAAAAAAAAAACACTGATATTAAATCATAAAGATGTTTATTTAATACAAAACTTTAGGAGCCAGAGCCAGTACAGCAGGTAGGGTGCTTGCCTTGCACTTGTCCAACCCAGATTCCATCCCTGGCACCCCATATGGTCCCCTGAGCCAGCTAGGATTCATTTCTGAATGCAGAGCCAGGAATCAGCCCTGAACACAACTGCGTGGCCCCAAAACAAACAAACAAGAAGCAAAACAAAAAGTGAAACAAAACATTCAATGGGGCCAGGGACACATGGGATATGACCCACAGTTTAAGGACTCAGAATTAGCTATAGTAACACCGCTTTCCGAAAATTCCTTTCGGGGCTGGAGCAATAGCACAGCTGGTAGGACGTTTGCCTTGCATGCGACCGAAACTGGGTTTGATTCCCAGCATCCCATATGGTCCCCCGAGCACCACCAGGAGTAATTCCTGAGATACAGAGCCAGGAGTAACCCCAGAGCATTGCTGAATATGACCCAAAAAGCAAAAAATGAAAAAAAATTCCTTTCACTTAAAGTCAGTCCCCAAAACTTTATGGACAACATTAGGTGAAGAAAGGACCCACGAACCATTACCCATTACCACCCTGTCAAACCCATCAATCCTTCCCTGTTCTAAATATAAGATAAAAACCCTTTCCGATAGCCCATTATAAGCAAATCCAGGCCTTCAGTTTCTCTCCACTCTCCTTACCTTAGCTAAAATACTATTTACTCCCCAGCATTATATTTCGGGTTTCTCCTTCTCCTTCATAGCACTCTTGATTGACCCATCAGCATCTAATAAATATTTAGAAATTATAAAAATATTTGGGACTGGAGCAATAGCACAGCAGGTATGGCATTTGCCTTGCACTCGGCCGACCCAGGTTCGATTCCCAGCATTCCATATAGTACCCTGAGCACTGCTAGGGGTAATTTCTGAGTGCAGAGCCAGGAATAACTCCTGCATCACCAGGTGTGACCCAAAAAGAATAAATAAATAAATAAATATTCAACATTAAATATCACCAAGCGAATATAAGCATAATTGTATATCCACTTGGCATCCTGACAGAATGCTAAAATCAGGTACCTCGTGTTTTGAGGCGATAGACCGAGACCCATGAAATGAATAGTGATTTACCTGAGCCAGTGGTTCCCAATGCGGTCACTGGTTGATTTTGTTTCTTAGTAGACATGCAGTGATGCCTGGAGACATTTATGTTTGCCATAGTTGGTGGGCAGAGTGGAGTGTTATTTAATAGAGAGAGGCCAGGAAGGATTCTACTCTACTACATTCTGTTCCCACCATGCATCTCCAATAAAGTAGCATCCCATCCCAAGTACCAAAGAGTGTTTAGGCTGAGGAATTTCTCTCAGTCTCATCCCCATCACTGGCCAGTGGTTGGTTCAGGTAAAGGTGCATGATGCAAATCCAGTTAAGAGAATGCAATGGAAAGCCTATGGAGGAAACCTTTTGGGAAAGGGCTTTCTTGCCCTTATAAAAAGACATTATTGGGGCTGGAGAGATAATATATCACTTGCCTTGCATGAGGCTGACTCCTGGATTCCATATGGTCCCCCATGCTGATTCTCCCAAGTGTTTCTTGAGTACAAAGCCTGAGCATCACCAGGCGTGGTCCTAAAACCAACACAAAACAAAACAAAACAAAAATTAAAACAATAATAACAGAAAAACAAGAAACCAAAAGACATTTGTTTTGTTGTTGTGTTGATGTTGTTGAGAAGAATCATTTTCTCAAAGCCATAGTCACAAACAAAGAGAGGTACATACAAGGAGCAACCACCCCACATTGTTGTATATGACTGTGTCCTCAGGCATGGTGACCATGATGCCCATCTCTCATGACCATGAAAGTTGTTGGCTGACTGGAGAGAGCAAGGCAGAAAAACAGTCATGACCTGCATCTTCTGTGGCATTATTGACCCTCTATGTTCACCAATCCCAGAGTCTTGTCCATGTGAATAGGTTTCCAACAGCACTTATCAATTATAGGATTTGCTAAACAAATTTCTCGCTGTTCTGTATTCTAAACCATTATGCCTAAAATGAGAGAGAGAGAGAGAGAGAGAGAGAGAGAGAGAGAGAGAGAGAAAAGTGCGTGCCATAGAAGCAGACTGGGATGGGGAGGAAAGCTGGAGACGTTGGTGCTGGGAAATTACACTGGTGGAGGGATGGATGTTGGAACACTGTATGACTGAAATCCAATCATGAACAGCTTTGTAATGCTCTATCTCATGGTGCAGTGATTCAATAAAATAAAAAATTAATATTAAAAATTGTAGCTGAAAACTATGCATACACATTTTAGAATTATATGTTTAATGGAGGAGGGGAGAGAGGGAGATTATTTTGTTGCATAGGAACTAAAATGTGTGAGTGTTGGGAGTGGGAGGCAAGACGCTAATCTTAGCACCTATCCTTCCTGAGACGCTCAAATGAATGATATAAGGAGTTGATAAAAATCAGTGAGAATAAGAATCACTGTCTATTAATGCATGTGTGTGTGCTTGTTTCATAAATGGGTAGAAATATGTTGGACACGTAGAAATCTTTTATAATAATCTACATTTACTGATCATCGTTGGTAAACCTGGGGAATCTATAGCATTGCCAGGCAATAGGCATTCTGTCCTCCTTCTGAGCCTCCAGCATGCTGATGCTGGCTGGCTAAAAAATCTTCATTAAAATTGGCCCATTATAATGGTTCAGGGAATAGTTCTTGCTGGAAGATTTTTGAATTGAGTTTTGTGAAAGCTATTAACTTATTCTGCAATTTCAAAATTTGCTGACATTTGTACAAGCATAATTAGGTGTTTAATGCCAAATCTTGCTTTGAAATAACCAAAGATACTTTTCAAACAGCACAGAGTTTAGTTTCCTGAATTTTCTTACCCCGGACTAAATGAGCAATTTTATCAAAATTAGGATTTAAAAAAAACTGTGCTATGGTTTGATTTCTTTCAAATGCTCCATTGCATATAGGCTTTCTCATACCATCATATTACCGCTTACTGTTACTCAGCAGAAAATCCCACCACACCTCTTCCCCCTTTCTAAGGCTGAGCAAAATGTAATTGTATAATAAAGCTATAGGGGTCAGAGTTGAACCCCAGTGACAAAAAGTATGTTTTGCACTTAGGAGTCTCTGGGTTATATTCCTGACACCAAAATGAATGAATGAATAAAAGAATATATGTGAAATTTTAATGTGCCTTTAGAAAGACAGCATCTGAAAAGTAGTAATATGTACATTATTAAAATAAGTTTCAGGGGGTGGAGAGAGCGTTCAAAGGACTAGAATAAGTGCTTTGTACACTGGAGCCCTGGGTTCAATCCATAATTCTACACAGTCACCCACATCGCCATAAAGAACATTCCCACAAGCCCAAGCACCAACACAGAAGCAGCCTCCAGGAACCATAGTGTGTGGCTCCCAAACAACAAGTTGAAACAGAAGCAAATAATTTTGTGGTGGTTGTGGGTTTTTTTTAGGTTACAGCTTGTGGTCCTTTGGAGCTGCTCCTGGCTCTGTGCTAGAGGTCACTCCTGGAAGTGGTCAGAGAAACCAGGCCAAGGATCAAACACAGACCTCCTATATGCAAAGCATGTCCTCCAGACCTTTGAACTATCTCTCTGGTCTGAAATTTCTAAAAAAGGAAAGTGAGCTTGTTTTGTCCTTTTGCTAAAACAAAGCAAAACAAAAACAAAAATCCAACTGCTCAATAAAGCTGAAGTGTGTTTTCCTTGTGACATAATTACAACCTTATAAAAGGATAGGGTCATCCGATTGCTCCATTTTGTTCAGAGGTTCTCTGGTTTGCTGATCTCAGAGTCAACATATTTGCATTCAGATTGGTCTTTAAGGCCCATCAGCTCCTGTGGCTTTGTGGTTTTTGCCCTTCGTTACTTTGTTACTTGTGTACCAGTGCTGCACTTTTCCTGTTTTCTATATAGTCACCTCTCTCCTCTGGCTGTCCCTATTCTATCTTGCGTATTTCCTAACTTTCTACCAAGCAGCTTTAACTTTGTAATCCTCCTTAGCTAAGAAGAAGCCCTCTTTGGTGCCTGGATGATAGCACTCAAGCCTGCACAGTGAACAAGGCTTATAGTCATCCCCCCATTCACCCACCACTGCATTTCTCCAGTTCTTTTTCATTCTCTGCTGTGCTGAGGCTATTTTTTCACGGGTCCTTGCATTTTCTTTCATATGAAATTTCCAGTATTGGCAGAGTGCTAGAGCTGTGCTTTCTGAATAAAATTGATGTGTGAGCAATATGAAACAGTTCCATTCCTAAGTCCATTGACTATTTCTCCCAATCTCTAAATATGTTTTCACATATGTGTTATTCTGCATATTGGTACATCTGATTCTTGGTGTTCTGTTTTAAGGAGGAGATTGGGTTCTGATAATAAAAGTCAGAACATCAAAGAGGAAAAAGAATGCTTTCCTAAGCTCCAAAATTGTTGGCCATACAACCAGGGATATCCCTGAGTTGCAAGCCTGAGTTTCTTGAGGCCAGAAGTTTAATCCATGGTTGCCCTACTAGGTTGGCTCTCTTGCTACCAAGTAAAGGGTGTGATCACTGGTGAACTACAATCAAATTTGTGCAAGCACCAAAGCAAAAAGCACACCCCCCCCTTCACCCCCAGCAAACATCAAAAATTAAGTGGTTGAGAACTGCCACCAAGTGTATATGGTCTCTGGTCCTGGCTACAATAACAATGAAAGGGAAACGAAGGGGAATAAATAAAAGATAAACACAAACAAAACTGTTGGCCACATCACTATTCCTGCAGCAAGCTATATAAAGCCTACAATGAATGAAATTGGTATTCTTTTTCCATTTTCCTCTTTTTATTGTTAGTTGTGGGGTCCACACCTGGTAGGAGTTTAAATTCAGATCCTGGCACATATAAGGCATCATGTGGACTATATCCCTGGCCCCAAAATAATAATTATTTTTTCTCTTCCCTTTCCCCTACTCCTTCTTTTGTCCTTACATTTGGGTATCTATCAAACTGCCCAGTTGAAGAAATGCCCTGACTCAAACATATTGGCCATCTGCTACAAAATCATTGCTCCTAAATTCTAAACAAAATGAGCCACTCCATAATCTATAATGTCACGGAACTTTGCACCGTTATTGCTCCCATACTTAATAAATTTAGAAATAGGATTTTACATAAACGAAATGAAATTACCCTGTCCAATGGCAATTGCTTTGTGAGCTTCCCTGAGTCCTCAGCTAGTCTGTGACAGGATAAGAGCAATGTTGAAGTAAAACCTTGCTGGCTTCTCCAAAGATTATGGCTTTTTTTTTATGTTAAAATTTTATTTTCATAAAGTTGTTCACAGTAATTGATTACATTCAATATTTCAGCACCAATCCCACCACCATTGCACCTTTACACCACTATTATTTCTAAGTTTCCCACCACCACTTAAGTCTGCCCCATAGACAGATGCCACATAACTTATTCTATATTACTTGTTATGAATAGTATAAGAGGTCTGTAATTGTTCACAGTGATTCAACAAAAAAGCAAAAAGAAAAAAATGCATGAGATATCACACACCTGCGTGTTCCTGGGAACATAAAAATTTAAATTATTGGGGTCCGGAGCTATCCCTGCATTGAGCTACTCGGTTCCAAGATTCATTTGTGAGACTCTGGGTGATGGCTGTTAGTGTGCTTAAATAGCACGGGGGCAGTTTATGGGCGTGACAGCCAGGACCCTGTGGAAGCAGGGAGTTGGGAAGAGATGGCCAGTGCCTTGAGGCCTGGCATTTTCAGTCACTGGTCCTACACACCTGGGTTTTTGGGTGGATTTAGTCTCTTGCATGGGCGGCCCAGGACAAGCCTGTAAAGATAAGCAGTGAGGGTAGCAGCAATTGGTTTCTGGAGGTTTGCAGCTGCTGAAGTTCATGTGGTGCAGGCAGAAGGAGAGGACGCCTGCTCCCATCTGAGGTAAAGATGGATGAAATCAGCCCAGCTCATGGTTTGGAGCCATCCTCCAGCCAGCTGCCCAGTTCTGAGATTCTTTTGTGAGTCCCTTGTTTGTTTAGTTTGGGAGCCACACCCACTTGTACTCAGGGCTTACTCCTGGTTCTACACTCAGGTATCACTCCTGAGAATGCTCTGGGGACATTATGTGGTGCTGGGAATTGAGTCCAGGTTGGTTGTGTGTAAGGCAAGTGCCTTAGCCATTGTACTATCACTCCATCCCTGTGGTCTTCTTAAAAAAATTTTTTTTTTTTATTAAAGTACTATAGTTTACAAAGTCATAGTTGGGTTTTAGACATACAATGTTCCAGCACCAATCCTGCCATCAATGTTAACTTCCCTCCACCAATGTTCCCAGACTCCCTCTCCTACCCTTCCCACCCCTAGCCCACCATCTTGATCGGCACCTCTTTAAGTTTGGTTCTTAAAGTTTAAGCTTCATGCTTTCAGTGTTGTTGGCTCTGTGGATTATATTTCATTCTATCGTTCCTTTCCCCGCCCTCCCCCACAGCTCCACCCACTGCTCTTTCATTCCTTAACACCACCTATGTACTTGAATCCTCTTGACCCTTGTCCCCTGTTGCTTCTCATCTATTCCTTCTCCCTTCCACCCCCACCCCTAGCCCCACCTCTGCCACTCAATTTCTTTCCTTCTCCTCCCTATACTCTGAGGCCAAGGGTGATCTAGGCATTCTGCCTTTAATTTTTTTTTTTATTGCACTGTCTGTCTCACTGTCCTCCCATTGTTCATCGATTTGCTCGAGCAGGCACCAGTAACGTCTTCATTGGGAGACTTGTTGTTACTGTTTTTGGCATATCCAATACGCCATGGGTAGCTTGCCAGGCTCTGCTGTTCAGGCGGGATACTCTCAGTAGTATTCTTTAATATTTAAAGAATTTGAAGAAATTTTAATTGAATTTAATTTAATATTTAAAGAATATTAATATTCTTTAATATTTTGGAACAATTTTAATTTTAGTTTGGAACAATTTTAATTTGGAATTGCTGGGTTGTATGGTAGCTCAATTTAAAATTTACTGAGAACTCTTCATTCTGTTTTACATAGGGGTTGAACCAGATGACAGTCCCATCAGCTGTGGCTAAGGGTTCATTTCTCACCACAACCCTGCCAATAGAGATTGTTCCCCTTAGTTTCGATATGTGTCATTATCATTGGTGTGAGATGGTATCTCGTTGCTATCTTATGTGGATTTCCCTAAAAATAAGGGATAATGAGCATTTTTTCATGTTTCTATTGGTCATTCATTGGTCTTCCTCAGAGAAGTGTCTGTTCATTTCCTCTCACATTCTTTGAAACCTAATCTTTATAAATACTTTATATATCCTGGATATCAGCCCTTTTAAAAAATATTTATTTTTTAATTGAATCACAGTGAGATACACAGCTATAAAGTTGTTCATGATTGGGTTTCAGTCATATAATGCATATAATGCTCCAATACCCATCCCTCCACTAGTGTACATTCACACCATCAATGTCCCCAGTTTCCCTCCCACCTACACCTTCCACCCCCCACTTGCCTCTAGGGTAGGCACTTTTTTTCTCTCTCTCTTCCTAATGCCCCCCTCTTGCTCTCTCTCACTCTTGCTCTTTCTTTCTCTCCTTTTCTACATTATGGTCTGCAATACAAATACTGAACGATTATCAGGTATCTTCTTTTACATACTTTCAACAGTCAAATCCTGTCCAGAATGATTGTTTCCAACTGTTATTGTCATACTTATCCATTCTACATCTTACCTGACCTTTGTCCCCCATTCTTATAGCAAGCTTCCAAACACTGACCAGTCCTCCGGGTCCCTGTTTTCCCTGGCCTTGAATATTAGTTTCACACTATATATTATATTTTACATAAAAATAATTTAAAAAATTAAAAAAGATATCATCCCTTTATCTGACATGTTAACTGCAAATATTTTCTCCCATTCAGTTAGCTGTCTCCTAATTTTAGCTTGTGTTTCTTTTGCCATGCAGAAAGTTCTAATTTGAGAAGACTATTCCAGACATCCACATACATGGCTGGAGGGGAGTGGGTGAGCCCAGTGCCTGCCCAAACAGAGCCCCAGCAGCTGAAAGCTCCCACAGTCCACAATCACAGCCATTCCCCTGGTTGAACTCCACTAACTCAGGCCAAGTCCCACCAAGAAATTAATCTGCTGAAAAACTGAGGTATTCGGGTTTTGTGACTGAAACTTCCAGGCTTTCATGGTGACAGGATGTGCTACCTTCCCCCACCTCCCTTACTTCCAGAAGCCCCAGAAGTCACACACACACCCACTTAAAAATTTATTTCCAGCTGTATCACCCCATCAAAAATTATGGACTTACTGAAGTACCTGGGCACATTTACAGCTGCATGAAATCTCAAACTTTACAACACTGATAGATCAATAGTAGTACATCAGATTGAATGGGATAAAACACAGAAGGCAATTAATCTTGATTAACAAAACATAAACACAAAAAGATTAACCTGTAATATCTTAGTGATCTCTTATATAAGGTCTTAATGTCTCCAGACTCCAGAGACTCTCCAGGCAGAGTCTCTTTCCCCCTCACCTGGCTGTCTTCACCAGGGTCCCTTAGAGGGGGTGGGTTGAGTTTCCCTCCCCACCCCGAGCAGAGCCCCTGTAACTGAAGACCTAAGGAACCCAGCCACACTTATGCTCAAGGTCCCTCTCCACACGTTCAGAATAGCCTCATGCATGAAGGAACCGTCAGAGGAACCCAGGTGTGTGGGACCCAGGGCTGAGATCTCCAAGCCTGCTGGGATCGGGACTGGGCCTCTTCCATCCAGATACCCCATTTTCTAGTATCGAGGTGGTCACACCCAGAAACTGCCCCCAGCGCCATGTAATCCCATCAATGGCCAACATCCAGAGACTAAAAAACCAAGCTCCCAGAAGCGACATCTTATAGCCTAGTTCTCCCTCTCAAAGACCCTGGCAAGCCACCGAGAGTTTCCTGCCCGCATGGGAGAGCCTGGCAAGCTCCCTGTGGTGTATTCATATGCCAAAACTGGTAACAATGATGGGTCTCATTCCCCTGACCCTGCAAGAGCCTCCAATGCTGCGGCACTGTTGGGAAGGACAAATAAAGAGAGGCTTCTAAAATCTCAGGGTTAGGATGAATGGAGACATTACTGAGACCGCTCGAGAAATGTCTCCATAGTGAGATACAACAATTTTTACTTTCTTCCAAGAAAACATTTTTTGTTCATTCTGTTAGCAAATTATTGATAACAAGCAATATAAAATAAATTTTTGAGGGTCTCCTATGGGCCAGGCTTAAGGGATGGCTGGGAAAATTGGAGATAATGGTGAAGGGAAGGTGTAATGGTAGTGGGATAATTGGTGTTGCAATATTGAATGCCTATAACAAATCACCATGAACAACTTTGTAAACCACAGTGTTTATATAAAGTATAAGGGGAAATTTACATCTACAGGCCTCACCTATCCCATGTAAACTCTAAAATATATTAGCACAGAACTGCTTTAAAAATGCTATTACGGTGGTATGGTGCCGCCAGCAAATAAACCTGTACCTGTGGGGCGAGTACATTAGCAGCTTAATGCTGCCTTCAGACTTCCAGATACCCCAAAATTGCTGCTGGGCCTTTGGCCAGACCCCAACAACTTGGGGCCAAGTTTACCAAGAATTAAACGGCCAAAGTTAGGTATGTGGGAGAGATACCCACGGACCACCTTCGGCTCAGCTATATAAACTCATTTATTGGCCTTATTTCAGGGACCCATACATCTCAAAAGAGATCAAATGATACAGTTAGAGTCTGTAGTGCAGAGATAGGTGGGAACACATGACTGAGAGTCCTTGCTTGGATCAGGACTCGGTCTCCTCCCCTCAGGTCCCCAGTTTTCCAGTAGCTTGGCAGTCACACCCACAAACTGCCCCCGGCGCCATGTAATCTCATCAATGTCCAAGACCAAAAGATTATAACTAAAGCTCCTGGAAGAGAGTGCCACAAAATGCCCTGACCTCGCACCAGGCTGTCTTCACCCGGGCACCTCCGAGGGGAGCGGGTTGAGTTTCCCTCTCTGCCCCAAGCAGAACCCCGGCAGCCAAAACCCTCCAGAACCCAATCACTGCCGTGTCCAAGGCCACTCTCCACATGCTCACCCAAAAGGGCACAAGCCTCACCCAAAATGGGATGAACCTCACCAGAGAGTGGACCAGCAGGAAAACCCAGATATGTGGGAACCTGTGACAGATCTCCAAGCCTGCTTGGATTGGGACTGGGCCTCCTTCCACCAGATCCCCAGTTTTCCAGAAGTTTGGCAGTCACACCCACAAACTGCCCCTGGTGCCATGTAATCTCGTCAATGGCTAAGACTCAGAGACTATAAACTAAAGCTCCCGGAAGAAAATGACACAGAATTTCCTGGACATTATATTCCATCCATTACAAGCAATACAAAACAAATTGTCTAGCATTGCCTTTTTGGCAGGTTTGAGTGGTGGTGAGACTGATGTAGAAATATCAAATGTAACCAAAGTAGAGAGAGAGAGTATGGGGAAAATTGTCAGCCACACAGGCAGGGCAAGGGTTGGAATCGGGTTTGCGGGGGATATTGGGGATTTTGGTGGTGGAAAGTGTGTACTGGTAAAGGGATGAGTGTTTGATGATAATATGAGCATAGCCTGGTATGAATCCTTCCCTCCACCCCCCGCCAAATAAAAAAAGAAAAAATATCTAAACAGGAGCAGGAATGATAGTAAGGCAGATGAGACACTTGCCTTGCATGTGACCAGCCTGAGTTTGACTTCCAAGTAGTCCTCGGAGCCCTCCCAGGAGTAATCCCTGAGCATAGAACCAGGAGTAAGCCCTGAGAATCATGAATGGTACCCAAAAAATGTAAAGAAAAAAATCTAAACCAAATATTTCTAGCATAGTAGTAACGATTTCTAAAGTTGAAGATGTAAATACATGGGTATTTACAAACTTGCAAAGAGTAAAAACACTTTGCATCATAGATATACTCTTCTCCACCCCAATAAGCAGAGTGGTTAGAGCAAGTTTCTATTCCATCTCCTATTTCCCAAAAAAATCTATGTAATATGTCCTTGCAGAGAAAGTATCAGACATTGAATAACAAAAAAATACTTTAAAAAAATGTTGGCCGAAAGGCTGAGAATTGGGGCTGGAGCCATAGCACAGAGGGTAGGGAGTTTGCCTTGCACGCGGCTGACCTGGGTTTGATTGCCAGCTTCCCATATGGTCCCCTGAGCACTACCAGGGATAGTTTCTGAGTGCTGAGCCAGGAGTGACCCCTGTGAATCGCCAGGTATGACCCAAAAACAAACAAAAGGTTGAGAATCTATGTATAAGCATACTTCTTTATTTGCTCCCCTCCCCCATTCCCTCTCTTCTTCCTTTCCCTCCTTTCTCCTTCCCTCCTTCCTTTCTCTTCCCTTCATTTCCTTCCCTTTGAGTTTACTCTCTGCACCCCCACATGTGCTAAGTGTGCTCCCAACAGAACTACCAGCCTCCACATGTAGGGACATTTGAAATTCAACAAAAAAGTGTAACATCACCATCACAGCAACAACAACTGAATGAGAAGGGGCAGGGGAAAGCAGTATAAAACTCAAAATGTGCCCATTTCTCCGCGCCCGCACCCCCAGAATGACTGACGAAGAGGAGGCAGCTGCTTGGGACACCAGCAGCCCACCAGCAACCTGCAGTATGTGACTTGAGAGTTTCCGCCAGGTCCCCCGTGCGGAAATCTCTCTCTCTCTCCTTCAACTATTTCCCTGGACTTTAGACAGAAACCCAAAACCGCAGCGGCCGCGCGACCTAATGTCATCTTAGTATCAGCAATATGTAATGGTTCCTTCTTAATGGGTCAGACTTTTGTGGGTGATCCTAACAAGAGTAGTAAGTATTTTGTTGAAATATTGAAGGCAATCAAAATGGTAGCCATCTCTCTAGACTGAACTAAGCTATATCCCCACGCCGGCTGAGAAAAAATATCCTTCTTTCTCGGGAAGAAACGTGGTGTGGTGTCAAACATAGTGTGATGTCCATTAAGCAAACAGACCTGGTGGCGTGGGAATGGGAAATAAGGGGAAAAATTAGGTACATGGACCAGCGGGACGCTGGTGGTATCTCGAGCCGGAGCCGATATCAGCGCAAGACCTTTGGTTCCAGAAACTGCTTCCAGACACTCCACTAGACTATCAACTAAGCCAGAGCCCCACGCCGGCTGATGACGGGAAATAACCATCCTCTTCGTTTTTTTTTCCCTTTGTCAGACAGCGTGGCGATTATTAAACAGGCGTGAACTCGGTGGCGCGGGGCAAGGGGGAAAAAGAAAAGTTATGTAACAAACAGCAGGACTTAATATCTCTATATTCTTAGTAATGGAGAACTATCAAATGCCTCATTGGCAATAGGACTGTCTTTTTCTTTTTGGGGGGAAACCCCAGCAACGGTAGTGAGTTGTGTGTTGAAACATGGAATGTAATCGAGATAAGCGCAAATGAAGTGAAACTTATCACGTACAAGGGTGGGGACTAGGGAGGTGGGAGGGGGCGGCAGATATACTGGGGGGGTTGGTGATGGAAGATGGGCACTGGTGAAGGGAAGGGTGTTTGAATATTGTATAACTGACATAATCCTGAGAACTTTGTAACCCTCCACTTGGTGATTCAATAAAAAAATTAAAAAACAAACAAACAAACAAAAAAAAAAAACCTCAAAATGTATTTTATTTATTTATTACCTTTTTTTTTGGGGGGGGCTTTTTGGATCACACCTGAAGATGTTCAGCGGTTACTCCTGGCTCTGTACCAGGAAATAGTCCTTGCAGTGCTGGGGGGCCATACTGAATGCTGGGGATCAAATCTGGGTCAGTCACATGCAACGAAAACATCCTACCCTCTGTATTATCACTCCAAATTTATTTAAAAATATACCTCAAAATTTATTTTAAAACATCAGTCTTTATACTTGAAATTATTCCCATTTCCACATTACTAATAATATTTAAAATTAATCATTTTTGAAATAAAAGTTTTAGACATCACTTCCATACTCAGGTGCTTTTAGTTTCTAGCGTATTGAATATAAACTTTGTCAATAAATTAATAAATAAGAAAAGAAAAGAAACTTTGAATTTCAAATGTCTTTGGTTGTAACCCTTCTCACAGATTGCTAAAATAGTGAATGTTATTCGGGACTTGATAAATAAAAACAACTAAAATGTTATCCTACACCATCTAGATGTAGATCTTTAAAAAGACAATTCAGGTGTGAAAGTTATTTTTAATTTTTTTTTTTTTGCTTTTTTTGGGTCACACCCAGCGATGCACAGGGGTTACTCCTGGTTCTACACTCAGGAATTACTCCTGGCAGTGCTCAGGGGACCATATGGGATGCTGGGATTTGAACCCGGCTCGGCCGCGTGCAAGGCAAACGCCCTACCTGCTGTGCTATCGCTTCAGCCCCAGTTATTTATAATTTTTAAAAGTTGTTTTTAAATTAGATTTAGGCTTTTTCCCTATTCTAGAGAAACCTGTTTTCTCTCTTGAACATTTCTCTCTGCCTCTTTTCTACCTTCCTTCTCCCTCTCTCCCTCTCTCTCTCCATCTCTCTCCCCCTTGCTCCCTCCACACATAGTTCTCCAAGTGAATTTTTTTCAAATAACACTATTTTACTGCACTAAACAATAAAATTATATTTATAAAATCCTGTGAATTTTAACATCATTAAGCTTCTGTTTGAGTAATTGTATAGTCACTTAACCATAGCAAAGAAACTAATGGGAAAATCCAAAAGCACTTGGTAAGAGAGAGCAAGAAATATTATTTCTGGATCAGTAGAAAAGACTTGTTAAATAGCAACAAAAAATACCATTTACTGTCTAGAAATCATATTAGATAGAAACAATTTCCTAAAAATTATGTAGCATACATTTAGAAAGTCTAAGATTTAGACTTTTAGTCTAATTAATTTCTACTTTACTATTGTAGAACTCCCAGAATGACCACCAACTGGGAGCTCTTTGGCACTATTACGGCAACATAGAAAGATGCTGTCGTTGACAACACTGATGAGGAGTATGAAAGACTGGTTCAGCACCTCCATGACTGCACTAAGAATGTCGAGAGTGGGAAAGCCACAGACAGACGCCTGTCTTTGGAAACTCTCGAGCTCATTTGCCAATGTGGTTTGGCATGAGCCTCAGGCAACCACAAGCTAACGTCCGAGCTTGCAAAGCTGTGCAGAGAAGCAATAAAGGCTACAGCCCCATGCCGTCCCGGGAGGAAAAGGGTTTTTCTCTCTCGGCCTTTCCTTGCGGTGGCGGTGGCATGGTGACTGCCATCTTTTAGAGCCCACTAAAGAGAGGTATGAGATTGCAGTGATGGGGCGCGTAGGAAATCTCAGAACGGGGGACGGTACCAGCACTGCTTTCCACCCAGACGAGACCCCGAGCGACCCCACACAAATGGCTGCTCCGCTCCTGAACGACCATGATCCCAGAGGCCCACCAACTAATTTCAGAACACAGCGGCTTCTTGCAGAAATGCTTCTAGACTATCAACTAAGCTATGCCCCCATGTCACCCGGGAGGAGAAAGGTTTTTCTCTCTCAGCCTTTCCTTTCAGCGTTGGTGGTGGCGTGGCAACTGCCATCTTTTACAGCCCACTAAACAGAGGTATGAGCTTGCAGTAACGTGACTTCTGGCAGAAATTTCTCTGGACTTAATTACTAAAATACCACAAATCCAAAACCGTGTGGCTGCTATTGTGGCCGCACAACCTCATATGCTCTTTATTCTCAGCAATGGAAAACAAATTATCAATTGATGCCTTTTGGCAGGTCTGATTGTTGGGGGAAAATTCCAAATAATAATAGTGAGTTTTCTGTTGAAGTAGTGAATGTAATTAAAGTAAAGAGAGAGTAAAGTGAAAATCATCAGCCACACAGGTGGGGGAGCAGAGGCGGGGGAATGGGAGGTATACTGGGATTCTTGGTGGTGAAACATGTGCACTGGCGAAGGGATGGGTGTTTGATCATTGTATGACAGAGACTTAAACGTGAAAGCTGTGTAACTTTTCTCATGGTGATTCAATAAAAAAAAAAAGCGATAAAGAAAGACCTCAAAGAGAGAAGGGCAGCAGTGTTGGCTGATGTGGCAGAAGCTGGGAAAAGTATTCACAGGGCTCACCTGTCCTTCGCCAACTATAAGACCAAGATGACTGACCTCTGACATCTTGATGAATCTATCACATCTTCCAGAAAAGCAATGGAGAAGATTATTCAAGACTTCTACTCGGACCTCTTCAATAGCTATGTCCACCTGCCCACATACCAAATTCCGCAGGATGAATATGTCATTCCCTGCGTTCTTTCTTCTGAAATCCGACACTCCATTTCATCAGTAAAGACGTGTACAGCACCCAGTCCAGACAAGGTCAGACCCGAACACCTGAAGAATCTGCCGCCAGTACTTGTTAATATACTGGCTCAGCTCTTCACATGCTTCCTATCCAAATTCAAGGTTCCATCCCAATGGAAAATCAGCATGATCATTCTGTTGTACAAGAAAGGAGATATCCACAACATCAGCAACTATCACCCAATCTGCCTGTTGTCTGTCGTCTACAAGTCGTTCACTCGCATCATCCTGAACAGAATAGGCAGAACACTAGACGAAGGACAACCATATGAGCAAGAAGCCGGGTTCCGGAAAGTATTCAGCACAATCAACCATATCCACACAAGAACCAAGTACATTGATGTTTCACAAGAGTTCAAGATGCCGCTCTGTCTAACGTTCATTAATTTAAAGAAGGCCTTTGATTCTGTTGAGACTGAAGTGGTCAGCAAAGCCCTAGCCAAACACGGTGTTAAAACTCAACAATCAGGATCCTCTGCGAGCTGTATTATGGGTTCACCACCAGGATCTCACCATTCTACAAGGAAGTGATCATTGATGTAAAGAGAGGGGTGCATCAGGGTGATACCATTTCACTGAAACTCTTCAGTGCCACCCTTGAGAACGTCATGTGATGACTGGAATGGGAAGGAATGGGAGTGAAGATAGACGGTTGGCAACTACACCACCTCCGCTTCGCTGATGACATGGTTCTCATAACACCAAACATAAGCCAAGTGGCACAAATGCTGGACGACTTTGACCTCAAGTGTGGAAAGGTCGGATTGCAGCTGAATCTCACCAAGACAATGTTCATGAAAAACAAACTAGTCTCTGACATTTATTTGCTCTCAACAGAACGAACATCTCTGAATGCAGCAGCTATGTGTACCTGGGTCGAGAACTCAACATGAGTGCAGGAGGAAGAGAGCAGCGTGGAATGCCTTCAAGAGTGTTGAAGAACAACTCATCAAAAAGATCATACATCACGACCAAGTGGGATTCATCCCAGGGATGCAAGGATGGTTTAACATTCGGAAATCAATCAACATAATCCAGCATATCAACAAAAGTAAAGACAAAAACCATATGATCATATCAATAGATGCAGAGAAAGCATTTGACAAGATCCAACATCCTTTCATGATGAAAACCCTCGCCAAAATGGGGTTTGGAGGAACTTTCCTCAAGATAGTCGAAGCCATCTATCACAAGCCTACGGCAAGCATAATCCTCAACGGGGAAAAACTAAGGGCCTTTCCTCTGAGATCGGGCACAAGACAAGGATGCCCACTCTCACCACTCCTCTTCAATATAGTACTGGAAGTACTTGCGATAGCTATTAGACAAGAAAAAGAGATTAAGGGCATCCAGATAGGAAGGGAAGAAATCAAACTCTCACTATTTGCAGACAACATGATACTATATCTAGAGAAGCCTAAAACCCCTACTAAGAAACTCTTAGAAACAATAGACTTATACAGTAAAGTTGCAGGCTACAAAATCAATACCCAAAAATCCATGGCCTTCATATATGCAAACAATGAGGCAGAGGAAAGGGACATGAAAAAAGCAATCCCATTCACAATCGTGCCCCAGAAAATCAAGTACCTCGGAATCAGCTTAACCAAGGAAGTAAAAGACCTTTACAAAGAAAATTACATAACGCTACTCCGTGAAATCAAAGAGGACATGAGGAAATGGAAACATATACCCTGCTCGTGGATAGGGAGAATCAATGTTGTCAAAATGGCAATACTCCCTAAAGCATTATACAGATTCAATGCGATCCCTATAAGTATACCCATGACACTCTTCAAATAAATGGATCAAGCAATCCTAAAATTCATATGGAATAACAAACGTCCAAGGATAGCTAAAACAATTCTTGGGAAAAAGATGATGGGAGGCATCACCCTCCCCAACCTCAATCTTTACTACAAAGCAGTAACAATTAAAACAGCATGGTACTGGAACAAAGGCAGAGCCGTAGACCAATGGAACAGGGTGGAATATCCCTACACACAACCCCAAATGTATGATCATCTAATCTTTGATAAGGGAGCAAGAGATGTGAAGTGGAGCAAGGAAAGCCTCTTTAACAAATGGTGCTGGCACAACTGGACAACCACATGCAAAAAAATGGGTTTAGACCTTGACCTGACACCATGCACAAAAGTCAGATCAAAATGGATTAAAGACCTCAACATTAGACCACAAACCATAAGGTACATTGAAGACAAGGTCGGCGAAACCCTCCACGATATTGAAGATAAAGGTATCTTCAAAGGTGACACGGAACTAAGCAATCTAGTAAAAACAGAGATAAACAAATGGGACTACATTAAACTAAAAAGCTTCTGCACCGCAAGAGATACAGTGACCAGAATCCAAAGACTATCCACAGAATGGGAAAGGATATTTACACAATACCCATCAGATAAGGGGTTGATATCAATGGTATATAAAGCACTGGTTGAACTCTACAAGAAGAAAACATCCAACCCCATCAAAAAATGGGGCGAAGAAATGAACAGAAACTTTACCAAGGAAGAAATACAAATGGCCAAAAGGCACATGAAAAAGTGCTCTGCATCACTAATCATCAGAGAGATGCAGATCAAAACAACCATGAGATACCACCTCACACCACAGAGACTGGCACACATCCAAAAGAACAAAAGCAACCGCTGTTGGAGAGGATGTGGGGAGAAAGGGACCCTTCTACACTGCTGGTGGGAATGCCGGCTAGTTCAGCCCTTTTGGAAAACAGTATGGACGACTCTCAGAAAACTAGAGGTTGAGCTCCCATTTGACCCAGCAATACCACTGCTGGGAATATATCCCAGAGAGGCAAAAAAGTACAATCGAAACAACATCTGCACATGTATGTTCATCGCAGCACTGTTTACAATAGCCAGAATCTGGAAAAAACCCGAATGCCCCAAAACGGATGACTGGTTGAGGAAACTTTGGTACATCTATACAATGGAATACTATGCAGCTGTTAGAAAAAAGGAAGTCAAGAATTTTGTAGTTAAGTGGATGGGCATGAAAAGTTTCATGCTGAGTGAAATGAGTCAGAAAGAGAGAGACAGACATAGAAAGACTGCACTCATCTATGGTATATAGAATATCAGAGTGGGAGACTAATACCCAAGAACCGTAGAAATAAGTACCAGGAGGTTGACCCCATGGCTTCGCGGTTGGCCTCACGTTCTGGGGAAAGGGCAACTCAGAGAAGCGATCACCAACTACACTGTAGTTGAAGGCCATGTGGGGGAAGGGAGTTGCAGGCTGAATGAGGGCTAGAGACTGAGCACAGCGGCCACTCAACACCTTTATTGCAAACCACAACAGCTAATTAGAGAGAGAGAACAGAAGGGAATGCCCTGCCACAGTGGCAGGGTGGGGTGGGGGGGAGATGGGAGTGGGGAGAGTGGGAGGGACGCCGGGTTTACGGGTGGTGGAGAATGGGCACTGGTGAAGGGATGGGTTCCCGAACTTTGTATGAGGGAAGTATAAGCACAAAAGTGTATAAATCTGTAACTGTACCCTCACGGTGATTCTCTAATTAAAAATAAATAAATTATAAAAAAAAAAAAGAGTGTTGAAGAAGTGGTTAAGAGGATGAAGAACCTCCGGTCCTGGGCACATCTTTTCGACTCCACTGTTCTTCCTGCACTAACATATGCCTCAGAGATCTGGGCCCTACGCAAACAGGATGAGAACACTTTTCGGGTATCCCAAAGAGGAATTGAAAGAGCTATTCTTGGAATATCACATATCACTGAGTGAAAGAAGGAATCCAGAGTTCCGGGCTCCATAGATGATCAAGAATCAGGAACGCTGTCTTGTTTGCCAAGGTGTCGAAAATAAGATAGGACGGACACATAATGCGGTTTAGAGACAACCGCTGGACTAGAGCTGTTACTGATTGGATTTCAAAAGACCATGTGGCCGCCCACCTACGAGATGGTCAGACTTCTTCGTCAAAACCCTGAACAAATGTTTTGAGGCTCTTCGTGTTCATGGAGCGAGCAGATACCACTGGGCTACACTAGCACGCGACAGGGATGAATGGAGACGTTACTGGGGCCAGCTTGAGCAAATCGAAGATCAATGGGATGACAAGTGATACAGGTGATTGTAGAATCAATTAAATAATATAATCACAAATTAAAAATTACTTTAGAAGACAAAAATTCAGGTTTCTGAATCACTTTACTGAACCTATTAAAATATAGTCATACCATCTGCAAGCAAACAAAAAAGTAAAACAATTTTCAAGATTCACATCCTAAAAGTCTACGGCTGTAAAACAATAGCCTAAGAATTTATTATCCTATCAAAATTCTTTGGTGTCATTGTATAATCAGTGGCCGCAAAATTAAAACCAAAAAAATCAAACTATTTGAGGGGGCAGGGAACAATCGTAGTATGCCACTATGGCCCTAGATCTTCAGAAGTAGATTCCTAGATTCTGTGGTAGGCAGGATCCACTGGGAAGGCCAGCAGCTATGTAGACAGAGACCAGGGATGCCTGGGTGGTCAGACACTTCTTGCTGCCAGTGGGGCATATGCTGGTTCAGAAAGCTCTAGGGTGGTTGTAGAGGGCTCTGAGGAGTTTCTATCTCACTTCTCAAGAACGGGAAAGAAGGAGGGAAGCTACTTCTCCAGAATTGCCCTCTGTGAGTTACCAGAGCTGGAGCTGCTGGATTAGGGGAAAAGTTAATCTAAAATAAAACCCTGAATTCTGTCACTGAGGAGAGCAGGTGGCAGCTCTGTCTTCTTCCAGCAGAGGATGGAGCTAGACTGATGGCAGGATCTGCTTTTGGACCTGCCTACCTCGGAATGGGTGTTCAGTTCAGAAGAAGCCTGTAGTTCTTCCTCAGGATCTGCTCATCCAGAGGTTTCCTTTGTGATGCTCTTGGGCCTCTGACAATATCCCTCTTGGACTGCCTGCAGTCTAAAAATCTCATTCCAAATGTCTCAGTGCAGGCACTTTCTTCTCTAATTACCTAGATTTCTTTCAGTCAGAGAACTCTCAACCTACTAGCATGAGCCTTTTTTTCTTGGGGAATAAACTGCTTTAAAATAGCCTGCAGTCTCATCCAGGGCAACCCAGAGGGGTGCAGTGAGTTCCCCTCCCCTCCTTAACATCATGCTGGTAGCCTAAAATCTCCAGAACTCAATCGCTGCCATACTCCTGGCTGACCGCCACAGGCTTGGACTAGTCTCATCCATGAGTGAATCTGCTGAAAAACTCAGGTATATGGGACTTGTGACTGAAATCTTTAGGCTTTCATGGAGTCGGGAATGAGCAACCTTCCCCCATCTCCCTGTGTTTCTGGTAGCCTGGAAATCATGCCCAAGAACCGTCTCTGGTGCCGTACAAGCTCATTAATGGCCATGATCCAGAGACTCATAAATAAATCTCTTGAAAGAGAGAGACACAAAATGCCATAGAGAGCCTCCAGACTCCCAAATCACCATCCAGTTAAACAAAAAAAATTAATTTACCTAAGCTGTATAACAATATTTAAAATTTTAGAATTATAGGAGCACATAGCTACGTTTATGGTTGGGTGACATACTCTACACCACCGATGTACCAAGATTAGCACACCACATTTAATAGGATGTAATGTAGAAGGCAACCCATCTCGGGGAGAAAAAATATAAATATATATACATATATGTATATACATAAGCACACAAGGTTCAACCTTTAACAACATGTTAGTAATCTCTTATAGAAGGGCCAAATGGTTCCAGGGTGAAATACAACAATCTTCACACACTTTCCTCTAAGAAAATATTTTGGATAATTTTTAATGGATTATTCATTTTAGTAGATTATTTATTAATATACAAAATAAATTATTTAGTTCCTGCTTTGGGGGCAGGACTTTGGGGTCGGGATGGAAACATTAGAAATATGGTGGTCGGTAATGTAATGGTGATGGGATTGATGTTAGAATATTAAATGTAACAAATTATTGTGAACAACTTTATAAAAATAAAACTAAATTTAAAAATAAAATTAAAAAATAGCCTGGAATTCTTTGGAGCTTCTCTGCAGAATTTTGGTTCTAATTTCATAGGTTTTTCAACATGCATTGTTGAACTCCTCTCTCTCTCTCTCTCTCTCTCTCTCTCTCTCTCTCTCTCAGAAAGATAGTTTTTATTGAATGAAACTTACTTAAATATGAGAGAAGAGAGGAAATAAATATATATTGAAGAAGAAACATGAACTTGAAAAAGCAAGCAAGAAAGTAAGTACAGAGACATAGAGATAAGCAAAGTGAAATGCATGTTCAAGAGAAGACAGGCTTGAAGAGCAAACTTTCTACTGGTTTTGGAAAGATTCTCTCTATTAGTAAATTCTCAACTAGTGATTTAGTGAAAAAAATTTTATTTATTGGGTGAGGGGCACCCACTCATCAGTCCTCAGGGTTCACTTCTGGCTTTGTGCCTCAGATCACTCCTGGCATGGCTCAGGATACCATATGTGGTGATGGGGATTGAACCAAGGTTAGCAGCATACAAAGATTGTGTGTGTGTATGTGTGTGCATGTGTATGTAAGTGAGTGAAGCAAGATAGTTTTTGTTGAAACTTATTTAGAAAGATGTGAGGGGAGAGAAAGAGAAGTATGTGTTAGAGACAGAACATAGCATTTTCCAGAGTGGAAGTAAGAAAATAAAGAAACAGAGAAAAGCAAGCAAGATACATGTTCAAGTGAGAACAAGGACTTGAAGAGCAAGCCCAAGGACTACTGCTGCACTGTCATCCCATTGCTCAACGATTTGCTCGAGAGGGCACCAGTAATGTCTCCATTTTGAGACTTATTGTTACTGTTTTTGGCACATCGAGTATGCTACGGCTAGCTTGCCAGGCTCTGCCGTGCAGGCGGGATACTCTCGGTACCTTGCCGGGCTCTCCGAGAGGGGCGGAGTGGGCTCTCCAAGAGGAGCGGAGTAATCGAACCCGAGTTGGCCACGTGCAAGGCAAATGCCCTACCCACTATGTTATCACTCCAGCCCAAGCCCAAGGATATTTTAAAGAAATATTTATCTCTCCCCTCCGGGAGAAGGCGTGGTATCCGACATTTTGTGGGTCCGTTGAGAAGGTACGAACTTGGTGGCGCGGAAAAAAAAAAAAAAAAAAATGTGTGCTTTGAACTTGAAACAGCCACAGGATACAGAGCCAGCCCTAGTCGGGCCCGTGCTCGGCTCCGGCCGGCCGGGTTTTCGGCCCGGGCGCCCATGCCCCTGCAGAGCCGGTGGATGTGGAACTAGCGGGAACCAGAGACAGCTTTAGGAATTGGGGATCCAGCAAGTGCCTGCACCCATGTATGGAGACTGTGAATTAAGCCTTTGCCCCACGCCGGCTAACGGAGGAAATATGTAATTTCTGGCAGAATTTTCCCAGGACTTTATACAGAAATCCAAAACCGCGCGGACGCTGCTGCGTCCGCGCGACATAACGTTTATAATTGTCATCAATGTGAAAGGGTTCCATTTGAACAGGTCAGACTTGGGGGGGAAACTCCAAATAATAACAGTAAGTTTTTGTTGAAATATTGAAGGTTCTTAATGTAACAGCCACCTCTGGACTATGAGCTAAGCAAAAGCCCCACGCTGGCCAACGTGGCGTGGAGTACACCATACTATGAGGCGCAGGAAGGGGGATGAGGGGGAAAAATTAAAAAAAAAAAAATGGAAAAGGAAAAAGAGAAAAAAAAGAGAGAGAGAGTTATGTCAACTATAGTGAGTTTTGTGTTGAATTATGGAATGTAATCAAGGTAAAGAAAAAATGAAGTGAAATTCATTAGTTATACAGTAGGGGGTAGGGGGTGGGGGCGGGGGGTAAACTGGGGTTTCTGGTGGTGGAATTTGGGCACTGGTGAAGGGATGGGTGTTTGAATATTGTATAACTGACATATAAACCTGAGAACTTTGTAACTTTCCACATGGTGATTTAATAAAAATTTAAAAAAATAAAATAAAATAAAATAACCAAAAAAAAAATAAAAAAAAATAAATTATTTGTTTAAAAAAAAAAAAAGAAATATTTATATCAAACCTATTAATCCATTAAAAAAATTCTTCAGGATGCTAGTGGTGGGTAGCAAATTTCCAAAGTTTAATGATCTCTATACACTTAAATTTCATTTTTCTAAAGACAACCAAAAAGTGAACACCAAAATCTCCAGGGCCTAAATCCTTGTATTATCTCTCTGGCCCCAAAGTAACTTCTTTTGATTTCTCTTCTCAGAAGACACAAATTTCTAATGCTTTTGTTCCTCAATTTCCCATCATTTGTGTGTTTTCTCCCTTTCCTTTGTTGCTGTGATTATCAGGGGTTACACACATGGTTGTGGGGCTTCCCGAGGGTGCACATCTGGTTTTGATGCATGCTCATGTTCACTGGGGTTCACACACTTCAGTTGCAGTGCTCAGGCACAGCTGGCTGTGCACTGGGCCTCTCCTTTCACTCTTTGTTGCACCATCTGGGGTTCCCAGAGAGCAGATTGCATGTGAATAGCACCATGGAGTGAACTCTTGCTTCCAAGGCAAGCCTTCATGCCCCTGAACTTTTCCGGGCCTCTCACCATCAGTATTATTTTCTCCAAGAACAGCAGTCCAGGCCTAACTTTCTGCACACATTCACCAGAGACTTGCTTGACTTTATAATTTACAACTTGTACCATGTGCATTTATTTGTGTGTTTTGCTATTAGGTCCATCAGAGCACTTTCCTTTCTGATGTTCTATTTCTTATAAGTATAGCTTATGCAACCACAAAAGTCAGGATTTTCATGCAAAGCATCTTTTAGTGCCTCTGAACTCTTCATTCTTGGCATGTGTTTTTGTGGCTTTTGTTTGTTTATTTGTTTTTGTTTGGGGGCCACACCTGGCAGTACCCAGGGCTGACTCCTGGCTCTGTGCTCAGGAGTCAAACCAGGGTCAGTCATGTACAAGGCCACATGCAATTATCCCCTACCCACTGTACTATCTCTCCTGCCCCTTGGTGTGTATTTTGAAGACTGTTTTAGTGGCAGCTACTTGACTTGTTATGTTTTGGTTCATCTTCTAACGACCAATCATGCCAACCATCCACTCAACTTGTATCAAAGATCTAGAGTTCTCTTCTTCCTCTAGTTCTTTCCTCAAGCTCTTTATTTTAAACCCAAGAAGAAAGTTGCAAATTTCTTTTTTTACTAATGTCCTACAGTTTTTATATATCTGATCATTTGTCTACACAAAGGAAGTCTTGGTTATAGTTGATCTGAGGCCTCTAAATTCTTTATTTCTTTTCATTTTCTGAATTGGATAATTTATTTTGCTAAAAGGGACAAGTGATGGAATGTAGGAGTCTAAGTATTATATTATTAATGATAATTTCCTGATTTGGATGCTTAAATTGTAATTAAGTAAGAGAATGTGCTACAAGAATTCCCATAAGTATTTGAAAATGATGAGATGTCAAGTTGGAAATTCACTCAAAAATGTTCTAAGATCAAGTGTTCTCTGTACTATACTTGCAGCTTTTAAAAAATAAGTTTCACATTTTTTAGATAAATTTATTATTTAGAGAAGTTTTAGGTTCACAGTAAATTAGAGCAAAAGATATGGAAGTTCCCACTTATCTACTGTTCTCAAGTACACAATACTCTGCATTATTGAGACTCTGAGTTTTGTGGTACAATTTACTATACTTGTTCCCACTAATGAACTTACACTGACACATCATTATCTCATAGATTCCATAGTTTACATTAGTGTTCAGTCTTTTTTTTTTTTGCTTTTTTTTTTTTTTTAGGTCACACCTGGCGATGCACAGGGGTTACTCCTGGCTTTGTACTCAGGAATTACCCCTGGCTGTGCTCAGGGGACCATATGGGATGCTGGGATTTGAACCCGGGTCGGCCGCGTGCAAGGCAAACGCCCTAACCGCTGTGCTATCTCTCCAGCCCCAGTGTTCAGTCTTGGTGTGGTACATTCTCTGGGTTTTAGCAAATGTATAAAGATATATATTCATCATTGTAATTTCATAAAAAATAGATTTACTTCATTAAAATTCTCTTAGGTCTGCCTAGTCATCTCTCTTTTTTCACCTCTTTCCAAAACAGCTAAGATTTTAATTGTATCTATAGTTTTGCCTTTCCCAGAATGTCATATGGTTGGAATCATACGGCATCAGTCTTTTTCTAAATCTTTTTAATGAGGCTAAGCCTGTCAAAACTTGATATCTTTCTGCAGAAAGATACAAACTTCAGGGACCAGTCCTTTGTTCCTACTTGCATAAGAAAGCTGTAAGAAATTAAACAGGGCTTTCTCTTCAAGTCTGTTTTCTTCCTGAACAAATCTCTCTCTCTCACTTGTCTCTGTCTCATTGCTTTTTTTTTCCACTCTGAAGAAGACTGTGATCTCTCTTGAATATTCACTTCCTCCTTTTCTCTCTTCTCACGTCTAAGTAAGTTTTAATGAAAACTATCTTGCTTCACTAAAAAAAAATTACAAGAACAAATAAATGAACATATAACTATGACTATAAGTGTATCATTTCTCCCCATGAGCAATTCATGAGGGCCTGGATATTTCTAGTGTCCTCTGTCCACGCTGCCACCAGCTGGCACAGTTTCTCTGGGATTGATGTGACACTACATTGCCACCATCACTTTAAATCCTTCCAGTTATCAGGCATCTACCAGACTGCAGAAAACACTGGTGAACATTCTACCCAGAAACAAACCAAACAGGAAAACCTCAGTGCAGGTGGGGAAGGAGCCAGTAAAACCAAGACCAAGAATCTCCCGCTCTTGAGTAAACAACTTTTGTTTTTCCTTTAGATTTTGGGCTACTTGGCTGTACCCAGGCATTACTCCTGGCTCTGAACTTTGGGATCACTCCTGGCAGGGTTCGGAGACCATATGGAATACCAGGGATCGAACTCAGGTCAGTTTTGAGCAAAGCAAGCACCCTATTTGCTGTACTATGTCTCCAGTCCAGTAAACAACTTTTTTTTGAGGCCCTCAAAGGTCACAGAAAACGCTTTGCCTTAGATTGGGTCTGCAGGTCTTTAAATGTGAGTGAGGAGGAGCTAGAGTGATAGTACAACAAGTCGGGCATTTACCTTGTTTACATTTATGTAGCTAACTCGAGACTGATCTCAGTATCTCATATGGTCCCCTGAGCACTATCAGGGTAATGCCTCAATACAGAGCCAGGAGTAACCCCTGAGCACCACTGGGTGTGGCCCCAAAACAATAACAACCAAAAAAAAATCTGAGTGAGGAGAGGTTCTAAAGTTGTTGTTGAGGTCTTCACAAAAGATTTCCACTTTGTTCCCTAATTCTGCTTATGAAAACTGAAAGGAGAGGGGTGGAGAGAGAGTCAGGGTTAAGGCATTTGCCTTGCTTGTGACCTACCCTGGTTTGATCCCTGGTGCTACCACTATGTGGCAAATGCAATCGTTGAAGCTCTGGTGTTTGTACACTGGCTGCTCTGCTGATGGAGCCCCCTGCTCCAGAACTATTCCATTCTTTCCAGAATTCACAGCTATAAACATATATTCTACACTGTGGCCTCTTTCCCAATAAGCAGTTGATTCTTAAACAACATGGGGGGATTAGCAGTCTGCAGAATTAAAAGTCTTTCTTTCATAGTTAGCCAGGGGCAAGAGAAATAGTACAGCAGACAAGGCACTTGTCTTGCATGTATTCAACTGGGTTTGATTCCCGGCACCCCACACCTCTCAGAAGTGATCTCTCGGTGCAGAACCAGGAAGAAACCCTGAACAGGGCAGGGTGTGGTTCAAAACATAAACCAAAACAGCAACCAAAAAAAGCTCATAGCCAGACCCTCCATACTTAGAAGTCTATATCCAGGTATTTAACCAATCAATATCCAAGGTAGGTTGAAGCCATGAGTGTGAAAGCCCTGAGAGAAATACCCACAAACCCAAAAACCTATGGCCCCAAACAAACAAAAAATATAATTACTCTAGCATGGGGCTGGAGAGATAGTACAGAGGTTAAGGTACTTGTCTTTCATCCCACTGACCCTGGTTCTATCCCTAGCACCACATGTGGCCCTTCAAGCACCTCCAGAAATGACACTAGAGCACGGGCCCAGGAGTAGACCCTGAGCACTTCGGGGCTTGGCCCAAACCACCCCCTCACTTCTCCCAAGCCCCACTTCCTCCCAAGCAGCACAGTCTGCAAAAGAAATACTCCCACATCTCCCATATAGCAGTAGACCTCAGAATTCAAGCCTGTGTCATTGAAGGGTAAATTGTAATTCTATTGCATTTTTTTTTCTTTTTTGGTCACATCTGGCGATGCTCAAGGGTTACTCCTGCCTCTGTATTCAGGAATTACTTCTGGTAGTGCTCAGGGGCCATATGGGATGCCAAGTATCTAATCTTGGTAAACTGCGTGCAATGCAAATGCCTTACCTGCTGTGCTATCTCTTTAGCCCTTGTAATTCCATTCTAAAATATTTTCATCAGATTAGCAGAATCTGCATCATACATCTGTCTCTTAAGAAAGATAGCTCTACATTGAGAAGCCAGGACTTTTGACTGAGCATCTATGTTTAGGGGAGAGAGAATGGAAGACTGTGGGGATGGACATGACAAACGCTCATTATAGTTGTCATAGTTGTGCTATAGGAATTGGATACCAATTACAAAACTCTTTATAGACTAAGCATAGGAAACATATTTACATGTTGAGGTAGCTTAAGAAAAAAACTTAGGGGACTGGAGCAATAACACAGCAGATAGGGCATTTGCCTTGCACGAAGCTACCCGGGTTCAATTCCCAGCATCCCATATGGTTCCTTGAGCACCGCCAGGAGTAATTCCTGAGTGCA
The DNA here is from genome assembly GCF_027595985.1 of Sorex araneus. Lineage (NCBI taxonomy): Eukaryota > Metazoa > Chordata > Mammalia > Eulipotyphla > Soricidae > Sorex > Sorex araneus. The sequence continues at coordinate 44,702,765 of NC_073304.1, forward strand.
GAGTCAGGAGTACCCCTGTGTAGTGCTGGGTGTGACCCAAAAAGCAAAAAGAAAAAACCTTGTGTGATAAGTACTAAGAGGGACAAACTGGCCCAGTTTAATGCTCTGTCTAAAAATGAGTCATATGGAGGTCAGCAATGTGTATACAGAGAAAAATGGGTTACAGAATGGACAGAGATGCATAGGCATTAGACAGCTATGGCTACCTGATTTAGAGGACTCTTGCAAAAGTCAATGCGCTACCACTAGCTTTGCCACAGTTTCTGGATGAACGGTCTTGTTTTATGGAGTCTGACATAGTGTCAAGTCACAAGAGAGGACCCTGAATGCACCTCAACTACTACCACCTGAAGACCTATAATGTGTTGCACTCACTGAAAGCCCAGACAGTGGTTTCCAGGGCTCGCCCACCAGAGCCAAGCTGCTAGAAGCACTGATATTTGATTTGTCTGTGAATTATCCCATAGCCTCTACTGCCTCTGAAGAGCTCAGGAAATAAGTGTTTAAAAGTGGAAATGAGGGTGCAAGCAATTAAATGCTATAGATTCAGAACTAAGGGCACTGGGTAGGCTGAGGTGGCCCACAACACAAATTCATCATTTGCTCTTGTCCAAGAAAGAGTTCCAGGACTGGGTGCTTGCTGCTCCTGTAGCCTGAGACTCTCCCCTGGGAATGGCTAAATAGAACTGCAACTCCCAATGGTGACTGAGAAGAGAGAGGAGAGCACACAGTTGGCCTCTGGAACCTCGCCCTCTCCTGCCTTTGGTTCTGAGCAGGCAGCAGCTTTCAGCTCCTGTGAATACCTGCTACTTCATTAGCCTTTGTTTTTTTTCCCCTAACCCTGCCTGTGCCTCTGAAAAGTTCCTCTTTTTTTTGTTTTTTTTTTGTTTTTGTTTTTGTTTTGGGGTCACAGCCAGCAGTGTTCAGGGCTATCTTCCGGCTCTGTCCTCAGGGATCACTGCTTCCAGGCTCGAGGTGGGATGCTGAGGGTTGAATCTAGTTTGACTGCATACAAGGCAAGTGCCCCTACCTGCTGTACTATCTCTCTGGCCAAACAGGTCCTTCTGTACTTCAGTTTTTCAGTTTATTTTTTTTCATAATTAAAAAAATTTTTTTAGTGAGGTATAGTCACAGATTTACAAACTTTCGTGCTTACGTTTCAGATTTTGTAACTTCAGTTTAACCCTATGAGTGTGCCATTTATTTACAGCCAGAACCCTTACTGATATTTTACATTTGTCTTCTATAAAGAAAGTGCTGTATTTGACCCAAAGTAGCCTTACCACTTGGAGACAAGTCAAGTTCACAGACACTGAAAGAAAGCACACAACGGTCTTTTAGGCACTGAAGATACAATTGTTTTTCTATCAGTTTCTACTCCCCAGATTCACTCACTGGGATCAGTCCTTAACCTCTTCTACCCCCATGATCTTATTGAGTCTACTTTTTGTTTGACTTAACTTATTATCATTATTTGGCGGGGGGTGGGAGAATGTTGGGTCACAACTGGTGGTGACTATTTCTGAGGGACTATTTCTGACACTGCGTTTTACTGATACCTCATGGAAACATCTGTGATGCAGATCGAACCAGGATTGATTCCATGCAAGGCAGACATCTTATCTCCTATATTATGTCTAGAGCGTTAGTTTGTATTATTATTATTATTATTATTATTATTATTATTATTATTATTTTGGCCTTGGGCCACACCAAATGGTGCTCAGGGGCTATAACTAGCTAGATGCGCAGGGGTCACTCATGACAGTGCTTGGGGGTGGCATACAGTGCCAGGGATCAAACCCCAGCATCCCACATGCAAAGCATGTGCTCCAGTCCTTAAGGTAGTCTACCCATCTTAGCTTTTAAACATCCCTCTAAGTCCAGGGAACATGAGATGTTGACTTCTGGCACCAACTGTCAGTCTTCTGGCCTATCAGGAACTTTGTCAGATGGGTCTGGGATTTCTAACCCTGGAGGCTCAAAATGGAAAGAGATTTGTTTTAGTGGTCTTCCCTCAAGTTGTGGTATTTATCCAACAACTTTATCATTCAGGTCAAGTTTAACATTGGAATACGGGTGTTTCTGGCACTTGCTGAGGGGTTTGCTGTGCAACTGATTACTCTTAACAGGTGAGAGAGGGAAAAGTTGGAGTGGAAATGCCATCTGACCATCTTACCAACCACTTCTTTGAAGAAGTGGGACTTAAGCTTAACTTTAAAGAAGAAACAAGACCAAAAAAAAATGAATGAGGAAGAGATCATTTTGGAAAGCAGAGAAGAATGAGAGCAATGAAGATGGGAAAAATTCATATCCTACTTGGCAGTTGATATAAGCAAATAGAAGAAGAGCCTTTGGAGACTTAAGAAAAGAACCACTCTTGGGGGCTGGAGCGATAGCACAGCGGGTAGGGCATTTGCTTTGCACGTGGCTGACATGGGTTCAATTCCCAGCATCCTATATGGTCCCCTGAGCACAGCCAGGTGTAGGTGTAATTCCTGAGTGCATGAGCCAGGAGTAACCCCTGTGCATCTCTGGATGTAACCCAAAAAGCAAAAAAAAAAAAAAAAAAAAGGAAAAAACCACTCTAGAGACCTTAAATAGAAGAATAAAGGTGTAAAAGCTTGCACACTTTTGGGAGCTAGAGAGGGAAATAGAGATAATAAAACATACAAATTAGTGCAGAAGCAATCTTGGGAATGATCAAAGAAGGCAGAGACGTGAGTCAGCATACAAAAACCAAGCAGGGGTTGGGAGACATTACAGTGGATAAGGCACTCGCCTTGCATGCAGCTGACCCAAGTTTGATCCTTGACACCTCATATGGTGCCCTGAACACTGCCAGGACTGCTCCCTGAGTGCAGAGATAGGAGTAAACTCTGAGCACTTCTGGTGTGACCCCAAAGCAACAACAACAGAATGAGAGAAAAAAATAAAACTAAACAGTGTTTTCATACAGGATAAACAACACCTTTGAGCTCACACACACACACACACACACACACACACACACACACACCTACCTCAGTGTTTCCAAACCTATCCTTCAAATTTTTGAAAATAAAATTAGAGAATAAAGAATTGTAGTAAAAAGCACAACAAAGAATTGTAGTAAAAAGCACAACAAAGTTATGTCAAACTAGAACTTTCTGTCAAAAAAAAACTTCCCTGGAAAGGTTTTCCTTTATTTCTGGAGTAAGTGATGTAATCCTGAAACCATCAGAGATACATCTGTTAAGATGTCCCTGAATGTAATAAGCAGAAAACCCAAGTAAAGTTGGCTCAATGTCCCTGGAAATGTATTGATTCCTTTTCCTTAAAAGATTACAACTAAGGGGGAAAGCTGAGACTTTTATTCATCTGAAAATTTAACACTATTGGTTTTACTTTTCTCCACAAGCCAGACATATCCCCTCGCTGGATCTTTCTAAAGATGCATGCTTCTAAGATTTCATATAGGGTTACATTCTTTCCCAAGAAAGAGTGCCTCTCCCAAACCTTGCACTGTGTTTGTATCACAACTAAAACCAACATCTATACTGGGGGATTCTGAGGAAGGCTGTCAGCTAAATTGCTAGTCCTTGAACAAATCACTACATTTTGAAATTGTTGGATTTATCCTATATGTGGGATATGTAGTGGATCTGCCTCAACTATCAGGCTGTCTCATAAAGGGAGAAAGCATAAATAAATGTTGGGGGAAATTCCAAAGTGAGGTATTATATGTATACACCAGAACATGATAAGACAAGTCAGAATATCAATAACTCAGAGAAGGTAGTTCTCTCTCCCTTAAAATTCTTGAAATTTGTGGAATTCTTATAGAAATTCTGCTCCATAAAATTCTTGGAATAAGGAGTCTCCTAGTTCACTCTCATGTAGCATTCCTGGGGTCAAGCCCTAGATCTTTTTCTCCAAGGGAGGATCTCTTTCAGGCAACATGATGGAGTAAAGTGACAAAGAGGCACTTTGTGTTTTATCCTTTCTGGGTTACATCCAGCAGTATTTGGGGGCTGCTCCAGATGCAGAGCTCAAGGGACTATGCAGTGCCCAAGAATTTTCTGGGAAACACTGTGAGGCAACCTGAGAATGGCAAGTAAAGCTTGGAAGTGTTTGCTCAACTCAGTTGCAAAGAGAAGGCCTGAGAGATAATACAGGGGTTAATGAGTTGCCAGGGATCAAAGTGGGGTCAGCTACATGCAAAGCAAGTGCCTTAAACTCTGTACTATCTCACCAGTCTGATAATTTTTAAAATATGACGGAAAGTCAATAAATTGTATCTAAATGGAGAAATAAAAAAATCCTCACCATTATTCCTGCCTTTTCTATATAAACTGTTCCATTGTAAGCCAACTAGTGGAAAAGAGGTATTATGCTTCACATTATTATATATGTAATAATATATGAAAGGTTAGCACACGACAGGGACAAATGGAGACATTACTGGCGCCTGCTCGAGCAAATCGAAGATCAACGGGACTACAAACGATACAAGTGATATGAAAGGACTGGAGCGATAGCACAGCGGGTAGGGCGTTTGCCTTGCATGGGGCCGATCTGGATTCGATTCCCCCATCCCTTTCAGAGAGCCCGGCAGGCTACTGAGAATATCCTGCCTGCACAGCAGAGTCTGGCAAGCTACCCATGGCATATTCGATATGCCAAAACCAGTAACAAGTCTCACAATGGAGACGTTACTGGTGCCTGCTTGAGCAAATCGATGAACAATGGGACAACAGTGCTACAGTGACAGTGCTAATATATGAAAGGTCAGAGAAGAGAATCAACAGGCTGAGCACATGCTTCACATGTAGGAATCCTGGGTTCAATCACCAGCACCACATGGTTTCCTGAGCACCCCTGGGAGTGATCTCCAAACACAAATATAGAAATAGCTTATGAGCACCATCAGATGGCCCCAAAACCAACAACCAAAAAAAGTGTTAGAAATAGAAATTTTCACAACTTGATAAATCTAAATTTTGAATATCAATGATCAAATTAAAAGAAAGAGTAAAAGTATTTTTACATGGAAAAAAACCACCAAAAAAGATGAACTTTGAACCTGATGAAGCCACTGGATCCAGATGCCAACTTCTAGGTAGTACAGAGGACATAGGATCAGATTGAGTTAACTATATACGAGTATGCAATCCTCAAAAGCCAGGCTAAGGCATGCTATGTGTCATAAACTGAGTTCTAAAATGGATCACACATGACGTACAAAGAAAAGGATGGAGGAGAACCTGTAGATTAGAAGACAATGATGTTTCACATAGGTGGGAATTAAAAGACATACAGCAAAGTAGCAGAAGGGCCAAGGACACAGGATCAAAGACAAGAGAGTTGATCCACATAACTGAATTTAGAGGGTGTGGGATGGAGAGGTTGAGAGAGGTATTAGGGTTCTTCGGCGGAGATAGGTGGGTACACTGGTGATTGGTGTGGTGTTGAAACTATGTGCACAATAAACCATTATTAAAAGTATTACAAATCCAAAATCTTAATGAATAAAAAAGTTAAAAAAATTAAGCCAGGGGTAGAGCTCAACAATCGAGCATTTGTATATGTGAGACTCTGGTTCAATTCTTGTGACTACCAGAAAAAATAAATTAAAGATATTTCATTGGTATAATATTATTTTATAGACAAGACAAAACTAGAGTAAGGAAATGTAAGAGTCATCATTATGAATGTTAGGATGAGTTGTTTTGGAGGGAAGAGAACAAGCTGTTTTGTCTGGGACATATGGAGGGGCTTCCAAAATGCCCAAGAAAGTTTTATTTATTGGTGTGGATGGTGGCTGAATGGATTTTACCTTAATTTTAAAAAAATTGTTGGCTTTTGTTTGGGGGCCATATTTGGCATTTCTCAGGGTTTACTCCTGGATTTGCACGCAGGGATCACTCCTGGCAGGCTTAGGGGACCATATGGGGCTTTGGGAATCAAATGTGGGTCAGCCTCCTGCAAGGCAATCTCTCTACCTGCTGTAAAATCAATCACTCTGGCCCCCATACTTTATCATTCTTCACTGAATTCTGTATTTGTTTAATTTTCTAAACCAGTGTTCGGTTTACAATAAAAAAGTTACAGAAGTTAGCCTCACCAGGAGTGAGCCCTTAACTTCAGAGCCAGGAGTAAGCCCTGACCAATCAGGTGTGCCCACCCCTCCTCAAAAAAAAAAAAACCCAGACATTTTAAAAGTTATGGAATTGGGGCTGGAGCAATAGCACATCAGGTAGGGCATTTGCCTTGCACGCGGCCTACCCGGGTTCAATTCCCAGCATCCCATATGGTCCCCTGAGCACCACCAGGAATAATTCCTGAGTGCAGAGCCAGGAATAACCCCTGTGCATCGCTAGGTGTGACCCAAAAGGCAAAAAAAGAAAAAAAAGTTATGGAATTTTACAAAGAGAAGTCAACCTGGAAATGGAAGAGTGTGTCTAACAGATTTTCATTATAATAGTTGATTATTATTGCATTTTCATTGATTATTATTGCATATTTGGGATAGTTCCATTTGCCCTCAATGGAACAAACACCTCCGAATGCAGCAGTTATGTGTACCTAGGTTGAGAACTCAACATGACAAACGTCCTGACACCTGAACTGTGCAGGAGGAAGAGAGCAGTATGGAACGCCTTCAAGAGCATCAAAGAAGTGGTTAAGAGGATGAAGAATCTCCAACTCTGGGCACATCTTTTCAACTCCACTGTTCTTCCTGCACTAACATATGCCTCAGAGACCTGGGCCCTAGGAAAACAGGATGAGAATGCTATTTGGGTATCCCAAAGAGGAATCGAAAGAGCTATGCTTGGAATATCACGTTTCACTCAAGTGAGAGAAGGAATCCGGAGTTCTGACCTCCATTAACGATCAAGAATAATGGACACTGTCTCGTTTGCCAAGACATCAAAAGTCAGATGGGCCGGACACGTAATGCGATTCAGAGACAACCGCTGGACTAGAGCTGTTACTGACTGGATTCCATGGGACGTCAAAAGACCACGTGGCCGCCCACCTACGAGATGGTCAGACTTCTTCTTCGTCAAGATCCTAAATGAACAGTTTGAGGCTCTTTGTGTTCCTGGAGTGAGCAGACACCATTGGGCTATATTAGCACGCGACAGGGATGAATGGAGACATCACTGGCGCCCGCTTGAGCAAATCGATGAGCAGCGGGATGACAAATGATACAAGTGATACAAGTGATTGGGGATAGTGCAGATTTATTTATGTCTTCCAAAATTTAACCACATAAAATAAATATTTAAACGTACAGAGTCTTAGAACATAAAATGAACAACACAAATAGCTCTTTCAATTCAGTATTTTCTGAAATTGGTCTCTTTTGGGCTGTGGATGTGGTTGAGGGATAAGACATGTGACTTGCAGGTATGTGACCTGGGTTTGATGCTAAGAACAGCAAATTAATTAATTAAAAACTGGCTTCTTCAGAACATTCATTCCACAGGGGATTAGTAAGTGCCATCCCAAAATATGAAAGGAAAATATCCACAAAACACTTAGAGAAATAGTGTTTAAAAGACAGTCTCATTGGGGTCGGAGGTATAGTACAGCAGGAAGGGAGTTTGCTTTGAATGCAGCCAACCCCCAAGCAATGTCAGAACTAGTTCCTGAGTGCAGAGCTAGAAGTAATCTCTGAGCATTGCTTGGCGTGACCCAAAAAGCAAAAAAAAAAAAAAAAGAGAGAGAGAGAGATACTTAAATTGTCTAAAATTTTTGGAGTTTTAATAAATGAGTTTTATTTAAAGCAATGAGAAGGGACTATAGTTGCTTTGCTTTCCAAACATATTTTACTACAGTTTTTTCTTATCTTTTCTAAAGACATGTATATAGTAACTTTATTAAATAGAGTTGTATCATCTCTAACACAGCAAATAGGGATTCTATTGTGCTTAGTATAGCATAATACCCTGCTTAGTGAAATCAGAGGCTTTATTATTGTTACTATTATTATCATTATTATTTTAAGCAGTGTTGCTCAATAAAGCATGGAAGTTGGAGCACACATCCAGTTCTAATTCTCAAACACTCCCCATGGCAGGAGTTCTAAGCCCCTCCCTGTGCTATTCCTCTGGGCCCAGGAACTTGCTCCTATTTATAACTCAGGACCACAGATAGTGTCTGATACTTAGGAGCTTGTGAACGATATGATGAAGCAATGAATTATTTCTCAACATAAAAAGAATATAAGACTTAGGGTCAGAGAGATAGTACAATGGGCAGGGTATTTGCCTTGCACACAGCCGACTCAGTTTCGATTTCTGGCACCACATATGGTCCCCCCAAGCCTTGCTGGAGTGATCCTGAGCACAATGCAATATTTCAGCTCTGAGCATTGTTGGGTGTGGACTCCACACCCTCCAAAAAAAAAATCACTTGAAGAAAAACAAATTCACTTTAGGTTTTGTGGAAAATCAAGAATAAAGGCTTAATTAATAAATAGTATCTGAAGTTATCTTTGTGACTTAATGTCTTTCACATTATTATGTTTCCACTAATAAAACTGCAAGGACAATTATTTAACAAAATTACTCTTAAGAATAACATATATCGGGGGCTGGAGCAATAGCACAGCGGGTAGGGTGTTTGCCTTGCACGCGGCCGACCCGGGTTCGATTCCCAGCATCCCATATGGTCCCCTGAGCACCGTCAGGAGTAATTCCTGAGTGCATGAGCCAGGAGTAACCCCTGTGCATCGCCGGGTGTGACCCAAAAACCAAAAAAAAAAGAAAAAAAGAATAACATATAAATTAGCAGGGCCTGAGAGATAGTACAGTGGATAATTATTTTGGAGGAAGAGAGCAAGCTATGCTTCGTCTGGTGTATATGGAGGCACTTCCAAAATGCCTGGGAAAGTCCTATTTATTGGTGTGGGTGGTGACTGAAAGGATTTTACGTTAAAATTATTTTTTAGGGGGCTGGAGCAATAGTACACTGGCCGATCCGGGTTCTATTCCCAGTATCCCATATGGTCCCCTGAGCACCGCCAGAGGTGATTCCTCAGTGCAAAGCCAGGAGTAACCCCTGTGCATCGTCAGGTGTGACCCACAAAGCAAAAAAAATTTATTTTTGATTTATTTGCTTTTGTTTTGGGGCCACATTTGGCAGTGTCTTGCAAGACCCTGACCTGAGTTCAATTCCCCACATCCCATTTGGTGCCTCAAGCACCACAAGGAGTATTCCTGAGGGCAGAGCCAGGAATTGAGCCCTGAACATTATGACAAAAACAAAAAATAACAATAACATATAAATTAGGAACTTAAAAAAAACTGCCTAGGGCTGGTTGGAAAGATAGTACAGCAGGTAAGATGTTTGCCTAGTACGTGATAGTTCCCCATTTCATACCAGCACCCTGTATGGTCCCCCAAGCATCACCAAGAATGATCCTTGAGCACAGAGCAAGTAGTAATCTCTAAACACTGCTGGGTTTGCACAAAATATTTTTCCTTTAATTTGCCTAGCTTTTCACGTTACTATCTGTGTATTTGCCTTTGCTCCTTGCACCTCTGGAAAGGCAATAGACATCATAGTTAATTAAGATCACAGGCTTTGGATTTAGTCTCAGACATCCCCTTCTACTTATTTCCTTCTATTCTTATAAGAGGAAATTTTCATACCCTAACAAAGTATGACATCATGCTAGAAAGGAAAGCGATCGTCAGTTGAATGACTGCATGAACCCGAGACTGCCCCAGACTGCATTCCCATGGTTTCCCACTCTGCTATTTATTTCAGTTTGGCATTTTGACAGAAAAAAAAATAATCTCATGACTTCAGCCTTGAACTAAATTTAGAGAGCTATTTTTTTTAATTTCTCGTGCTGATAAGCTTTATTAGCATAAAAATTAACATAAGTGCACTTAGTTCTTCATCTATAGCAAGGATAGAATTATGATCTTCAGGAAAACTGATAAAAATAGCACACATAATAATTTTTTCATCTCAGCAATTAAAGAAGCAGTGGGTGTGGTGGAGAGTGCAGTGGGCTGAAAGAAAATTTGGATTTGTATTCTGAAACATCATTTGATGACTGAGTAGACTTGTACACATTAGTGAGTCTCTGTGTGAGAATTTAGATGAGTGCTCTCAATGTTTAAAAAGTGTTTCAGGGGCAAATTATATAGTACAGCAGGCTGATCGGGTACTTGCCTTGCACACAGTCAACCCAAGTTTGATCCCAGATAATACATATGGTCTTCTGAGGCATGCCAAGAGGGATCCCTGAGCACAGGACCAAAATTGGCCCCAAACCCAATTTAAAAAAAAATCAGATTTCAAACAATACTCTGGGGATTACTTAAGTACATGCCTAAAATTTTCTTAAATTGTTCCTAATTTTGTTTATTTTTTAGGGAGACTACACCTAGTAGTGCTGGGGGTCACTCCCACTTCTATTCTTGGGGATCACTCCCTGTGGTGCCTCGGGGTCAGGTGGTGCCACAAATGGCATCTGGGCCACCCATATGCCAAGCAGGGCTCAGCTGGTTGAGCTCCCTCCAGCCTAAATGGTTCCCTTGGTTGTCTCATCCTACAATCTTTGACTATCACCTCTCTTCCCTGCTCTGATTCTGAACCAGCAGAGAAAAAGTATAGAGTATAAGACTTTAGAGATTTGGATGTAAAAAACGAAGCAAAGTAAAACAGAAAACCCTAATTATTTACAAACACTACAGAACAAAACATGCTACAATCTGTGGCAAAGGAGATTTCTTAGAATTGAACCCACTCTTAGAAGACAACCCCTGCAGCTCAGACAATGAATTATTCCCAAACTCCCACCTGTAATAAGGTATAAGTAAAAATTTTAGAATGGAATAACAAGTGAAATTGTGGACTTTCCCACAATTTCCCACAAAGAAAGATTTTTGTAAATGTTTTGTATTAGGTTGAGGAACTTACCTTTAGTTCATGATTTATTGAATTTTTTTCCTAAAAAAAGTATTGAACTTTCATCCAGCATATATTGAAATAATGTGGTTGTTGTCCCTTTTCTATAAATCTAGTAAGTAATAGTAACTCATTTAAGGTTTTATTTTTTTTTTGTTTTTTTTTTTTCATTTAAGGTTTTAAAATAAACTTTCCAATCCAGGGATAAAACTCCTTGGCCAGTGTATAAAATCCTTTTTATATGTTGGTGGATTTACTTTGCTAGTATTTTGTTGAGAACCTTTATGTCTGTATTCATAAAAGATACTGTTTTTCAATTTTCTTGCCTTGGGATGCCTTTGGTTCGGGCATAATTATTCTGCCCTCAGAGACTAATCTGGGAAACATTCCCTCCTATATTTTTGAAGTGTTTATAAAGAATTAGGAAGAATGCTAGTATGAATTAGTATGATTTTTTACTGTGTTTTACAGACTTTATCAGCAAGACACCTGGACCTGGACTAAGCTTTCCGATTAAGACAGGGCTACCAGACTAATCTTCCTTTTTATTTATCTTAAGGAAAATTTCTTTCTCTTTTCCCAATTTTTATTGAGGTTCCATGATATACATACTGTTAACTTCAATTTCATGCTCCCTTTTTATGAACTTGACATCAACTAATCCAGGATTTTTATCTGCCATTACAAGATATTTTACAGTAGTGTCTAAATTATGTTAAAAAAAAACTGGGGGAAAGTATGTGTGTCTGCTCAGAATGGTCATGACCTCCTGTTCCACCTCCATCTCTTGCACAGAGGCCTCTTGTCCTTCACCCTGACCAGAAGCCTCCTTGGATAGGAATTTTGGGGTCTGAAATTCAGCCCCATCTGGCAGATATTCTATAAAACCATCAGTTTCCAATGCATCAGGATTATTAGGAATACATCACAGATACACTTTGGGGAGTACATTCCAACCTCCTGAAATAGAATTTCTAGAAACATTTGTAAGAGGGGTCCTTGAGAAATAGTACAGTGAGTATGGTGCTTGCCTTGAAAGAAGCAGACCCAGGTTTAATCCTTGGCATCCCATGTAGTACCTTGAGCCCTGCCAGGCGTGACTCTTGAGTTGGGAATAAGCCCTGAGAACCTTTAGGTCTGACCCAAAGCAAAAAAAAAAGTTTTAAAATAATAGAATAAAGGGATTATTTTTATGTCCACAGGGGATTTTGATGCAGTCAATGATAGACTTTGAGAAATGTCTAGATTTGAGAATCAATGCCCTATAACAAGTAAAATGCAAATAATAACGAAGTTGCATTTCATCTATGCTATGTATTGTACAACAGGCTGAATACTTTATATGACCTCATTTGAACTTCATAACAATTGTAGAGTAGAAACACTTGTTTTTCCCATTTGGCATATGAGGAGACTGATACTTAGATCAATTAAGTCTTTCAGGTCACCTGATAGAACTTGAACTCACAAAATAGGTAAACAACTTTTTAATTTCTCGCTCTACCTACTAATCACAAATCATATACAGAGGCAAGAAGTCATTATATTACAACATGGAAATTCAATCAGAAAAAACAGTGTGGGAAATTCTGTAAGATAAATGACTTAGTTTGTGATTGCTGGTTTTGTTCTTTCATTTAAATGGCCTCTCCTGAGCCAGGGAGATAGTAGGGTGAAGTGCTTGCCTTGCATGAAGCCAAAACAGGCTTGATCTCCCATACCACATATGGTCCCCCTAATCCCTCAAGAAGTGGTCCCTGAGCACAGTTGAGTGTGACCCCCAAACTTAAATAAATAAATAAAGTCTTCCCCCTCTCCACTTATTTTTTCTGTAGCCATGTCTGGGAGTGCACACTTGCTGTGGTGTCACTAGGATTTTATTTGGTGATGAGGTGCGGTGCCAGGGATCAAAATCGTGTCTTCTGGGGCTGGAACAATAGTACAGTGGGTAAGGCACTCGCCTTGAACTCAACTGTCCTGGGATCGATCTATAGCATCTTTTATGGTTCACTGAGCACTGCCAGGAGTGATTTCTGAGCATAAGGGCAGGAGTAAAACCTAAGCGTCACTGTGTCACACATACACACACACACACACACACACACACACATTGTACCTTCATGCCTAGTTTTAGAGTCACACCCTGTGATGCTCAGGGACTCTTCCCCATGAGGTGCTCTCTGAGCTCATGCACTTTAAGCTATCTTTCTGGCTTTAATAAATTCTAAAAAGCCTTCATAGATTTTAGGGCCAGAGAGACAAGACAGAGTGGAAGGGTCTTGCCTTGCATGTGGCCTACCCAGCTTGATCCCCAGCAACTCATATGGGCTCCTGATCATTGCTAAAGGTCACTCATGAGCACAAAGTCAGGAATAGCCCCTGCATATCTTTGGGTGTGGCCCCAAGCAGCTGTCTCCATGAAATGTTCATTTCAAAGGCATTGTATGTGCTCTTCAAGTGTATTAGCTCATGCAATCATGATACTCTCATATGATCTGGAATGACTATAGATGAGAAACGTGAGTAATGTTTCCCAAAGTGGAAGATACTACCCCAACAGGAGACCCCTGAAACTGGAATGTGTGTGTGTGTGTGTGTGTGTGTGTGTGTGTGTGTGTGTAACTGAGGGAGTGCTTTCTTTTTGTTTGCTTAAAGAAAGTATTTCCAGAGTGCAATTGAGTAGTTTTCCCCTTCCCTCCCCTCCTCTTCCCTCCCCTTCCCTCCCCTCCCCTCCTCTCCTGTACCCTCCCCTTCCTTCCCCTCCCTTCCTTTTTCTTTCCTTCCTTTCCCTTCCCCTATTTCCCTATTTCTCTCTTTCTCTCTTTCCCTCCTTCCTTCTTCTCTCTTTCTCTCACCCTGTGGTGCTCAGGGTTTATTTTTGGCCCTGTGCCCAGGGATCACTCCTGGCAGTGATGAGGTGGGCCATATGTGATAATACAGATTGAACCCCTATGGACTTGTGAAAGGTAAGAGCCTTACCACTGTACTATTGTTCTGGCTCCAGTTTTGTTTTGTTTTGTTTCGCTTTGTTTTGTTTTGTTTTGTTTTTTTCTGAAGTGAAAGCAGTAGGTCAGATAAGCTTAGGAAACTCTGTAAAGCTTAGGTAAATTAAGCAACTTTTCTGAGATCATACACAGGCTAAGAATCAAATCGGAATAATAGAGCTCCAAATATTATTATATAATAGAGCTCCTACCACCCCATACACTGAATAATAAGCTATACAGTAGTCACAGATTTCTTCTTTTTTCTTTCCTTTTTTGGTTTTTGGTTCACACCCAGTGGTGCTCAGGGCTAACTCCTGTCTTTGTGCTCAGGGATCACTCCTGGAGGGCTCAGGGGAACAACATGGAATACCAGGAATCAAACCCAGGTCAGTCACATGTAAGGAAAGTGCCCTGCCCACTGTACTATTACTCTGCTTCTTCATCATGGGTTTTCTCTTTTTTTTTTCAATTTTTGGGCCACAGCAGGCAATACTCAGGGATTACTCCTGACTCTGTGCTCAAGAATGACTCCTCAAAGTACTTAGGGGACTATATGGGATGCCTAGGGGCAAACGCAGGTCAGCCACATACAAGGCAAGCCCCCACTGTACAATCTCTCCAGCCCTTCATCACAGATTTCTTAATACATAATAAAATGAAGGGATAAGAGAATCAAATTAAATGCCATTGTTCTTATTCAAGATAAGAATTTGTAGCCCGTGCTTCTCCAACTTGGAAGAGATTAATCCCAACCACCAGCTGCTATGAGTTTATTAGTGGGCAGCAAAGATACGTGCTACTAAACAGGATTGATTTATAAGTTCCAGATGTGAAAGAGAAGAGCCATTAACTCTTTTTCTATGTACCATGGACGACAGTAATAAAAACAGTTTAAGGCATTACATTAATTAACAGCAATTACTCTTTTTTTTTTCAGGACACAGGGTTTAATGTTACTTTCTTTTCCTCCAAAATATAGTCAATATGTACTGGGGTAAAATATCTAAGGATACTATCTGAAACCAGGACAAAAAATGAACTCATGTTTGGATTTTGTTAATACATCTATTGTCCATTTAAATGATTTTTATCTTTGCTCTCTTGTGTCTTCCTTAAAGGTCTTGTTGTTTGTTGACATTTGATAGTGCATTTACACTTCATACATAAAAGATTTCACAGTAGGAACTCAGCTTGGCCACTGCTTTTACCCAAAATTTTCACTACTTAACAATTATAATATGGTGGCGTCTTTCTTAAGCTAATAAATTAGCAGTTAGTATCTAGTAGAAATTAGAGAGAAGATATTTATGTACCAAATATTACCCTTTGTAACTAAATCTTTAGGTTTTTAAAAAATCTCTTCAGCAGTCTATGATGAAGTCACTCACAACTGAATGTATATTTACATGTGCTTCATAGGCTCTAGAAATATTTTTAGATGTTCTACTGTGTTCTGTCAGAATGTGGGATATAACACAATGTGGGGCATAACACAATGGTCTAATAAGGAAGAGATTTAAACGTCCAAGGGGGAAGGAGGATTATGAAGTCAATCTTGAAGCAATTAAACTCAGTATCTGATAGAATTTTATTCCTGGGCTGAGAGAATAATTAACGGCTTTGAAGAATGTTTGGCTCCTTGTTTAGAGCAAAAGTCTGTTTTCCAAGGAGCCACTTTAAATCCAGTATCTCTATTGTTTAAAGCAGTGGTAATTTCTCTCTTTGGGTCTGTTACCCATTTCACCTACAAGCTGAAATCAAAGGGATGTAGGAGTCAGACATAGGGAATTAGTTACACGAAAGGTAAATGACAAGGGGCTGGAGCGATAGCACAGCGGGGAGGGAGTTTGCCTTGCATGCCGCCGACCCGGGTTCGATTCCCAGCATCCCATATGGTCCCCTGAGCACCGCCAGGAGTGATTCCTGAGTGCATGAGCCAGGAGTAACCCCTGAGCATCGCCGGGTGTGACCCAAAAAGAAAAAAAAAAAAAAAAAAAAAAAAAGAAAGGTAAATGACAAGCATGAACCGTTATTTCTAGAACAACAAATTCCAAAAATTAAATAGCCAAAGGTAATATGTAAACAAGAAATGCTACAATACAAATTATTGTCATGACTGCCTTGAGAGCTGCAGAAATAGGATTCTGAATGCTTTACCATAGGGGCCTGAGAAGGCTTTGTAAACTAGACAACTTTCCATTTATTCTGAATGAAGTCTTGCTCTCCTCTAATTACTTTATTAGGACTCCCTTTAGAATATCTTAAATTAGAAAGAAAAAATTGTAGTGTCTTTTTTCATAAGAAATTTTTTGGGGGGCTGGAGCAATAGCACAGCAGGTAGGGCGTTTGCCTTGCATGCAGCCAACCAGGTTCGATTCCCAGCATCCCATATGGTCCCCTGAGCACCACCAGAAGAAATTTCTGAACGCAGAGCCAGGAGTAACACCTGTGCATTGCTGGGTATGACCTGAAAAGCAAAAAAAAAAAAAAAAGAAGAAGAAGAATAAGAGTTTTTGGGGTGGGGGCAGGGAGATAGCTTAAAGGCTAGAGTATGTGCTTTGCATGAGAAAGCCTTGGGTTCAATCCCTGTAACTGTATGGTCTCCCAAACACCATTTGATGTGACCCTTGAACACAGAGCCAGGAATAAGCCCTTGGATTCTCTGGGTGTGATTCAAAAACAAAAAGGAAGAGATGAGGAATTGGGGGAGGAGGAGATTAAAAAAAAATTGTATTACAAAAATCTGATCTTGGGTTACAGATGGTATAGGGGCTAAGGCACATACTTTGCATGCAGGTTAGATGCTGACACCACATGGCCTCCTGAGCATCAGTGGGTGTAGCCCTGAAGCCCTCTTGCACCACTAAGGTGACCCCGGTGATCTCAGAATCACAGGGTTCAGGCAGCACTGCATCCTTGGGCCCCTGCGTTGAAACACTGACACAGTTGGTACAGTGTCACTGGAATTGAACCTAAGGCCCCTGAATTCTGCTCGGGAGCATTGCCCACACATCCCCCAAACAGGAAAAACCCAATAACCAGATCTGGCCAAGAGGGTTGAAGGATTTTTTCTAAAAAACAAAATTATAAAATATTTGGAAACATATCTTTTCTTATGTGGGATTTAAATTTTCCTGAAATAGTTATGTTCTCTTCAAAGAAACATTTGAATATAATTTGGTGGCAGGCAAACCACGAGGCAAGAATCCTTCACTTAGGGCCATTGAGAGGGGGGCTGTATGCTCAGGGTTACTCCCAGCTCTGTGTTCAGCTCTGTATTACTCCCGATGGTGCTCGGGGGACCATATGGGATGCTGGGGATTGTACCCTGGTCAGCAAGGCAAGCACTCTACCTGCTATACTATCTCTCCAGCCCCCTCACTAAGGGTCATTTAAATGATGAAAGACAATAATCCCAACCCACACGAGAGATAGTACAATAAACTTGTTAAATTTCTTACTGTTATTAAATATGTCTTACAAAAATGATAGAACATGTCAAGAAAATATCTCTGGAGCAGAGAGATAGTACTGGAGGTAAGAAGCTTGTGTTTCATGTGGCCTACCTAGTTTAACCCTCAGAACTACCATGTTGTATGGTCCCCTGAACACTACCAGAAATCACTCCTGAGCACAGAGCCAGGAATAGACCCTGAGCACTGCTGATATGGCCCAATCGTCTACCCCAAAGAAAAATGCAATACCTCTGACTGTTCCAGTTGTTTTAAAAAAATCAGTTCTTGCCCCCCCCCAAAAAAAATCACGATTCATCACACCTGCGACATTCCTTGTTCCCTTGGTAATTTATTGCTTATTTATACAGGACATCTCAGCAGATGTTACATCTGGTTATCCCACAGGTTTGGAGATTTAGTTTATTTTTAGCTGGGAAGGCAGGCTAAAATTTCATGTCTTGGATAAGCTGACAGGGCTACAATTTTTATCCTGAACTTTGCTACATTTAGGATTTTTTTTTTCTGGAAACTTTAAGATTGACCTGATAAGGGAAAAAAAAAATGAAAGCTATTCAAAAGAGGAAGAGAAAGAAGATAGGAGAAAAGAAACATCATCCTACATTAATTTTTTAAAAAAGCAGCAGCAGCAGTTTGGGATCCCTTCAGATTAACTAATAACCCCAGATCTGATACAGTGATTATCTGATACAGTGATAGTGATACACTGATACTTCTGATACATGCAATGATCTGTTTAGACAGCTTGTCCTGCACACTAAGCAGAATCATGACAAACGTCTGCCACCTCAAAAGGTAGCCCAGTTTCCTAATCAGAGTTTTCTGAATTTAACTTTACAGCTGGTTCTCTGATCATACAGCAAGCAAAATACTAAGTAACTAAGTAACCTGCATAATGCCCACCTATAGGGTTTTCAGAGTTACAGACCATGAGCCTTCTTCTCTTTTAACTTCATTACTGTAAAACAAAATGAGCAATGGTAAGAAACACATCTATAAGTTAAAATGTAATATCATTTACTACCAAAATACAGGATGACCTAAAACCTCTAGACATACAACCACGTACACACACACATGTGCGTGCATGCACATGCCATTGTCAAAGGCAATATTTGATAAATCATGTGTTTAAACTAAACAAGTCCAAAACAAAGAAGCCAGAGATGAAAAGACTAGGCAAACAGGAACCCTACTTACTCCTGAGGGAAGTGATTATATGATAGAAGTGTTTTAAAGAACAATTTGGCAATACCTAATAAAAAAAAGTATACAGGAAAAAAATAAATAAAAGTATGCAGGATTTATAATGCAACAGCTTCACTTTTTAGACAATAATTCTAGAAAAATTCTCAATTGTGTCCCCTAGAAAATTTGTTGTATACTGTGTTGTTTTTGCCAGAGGAAAGAAAAGGATAATCTAAGTGTTCAATAATTATTTTTTAAGAAAAGTAAGTCTACAAAGGGGAATACTGTTCCATAGTTAAAATGAAGAAGCTCAGTCTACATCTATCAATGTAATTTTCAAATTCTGGCTGAACAACCATGATGAATTGCATTATTACATGTACAAAATAGTGTGACTATGTTTTTAAGTGCATAGGATATGTATTTTTAAAAAAACATATCAATAAAACTATTAAACGAAAGAAGTGTTTCGGTTAAGTATCAAAATAAGAATTGACTTCCTTGCTTAGGCTAGGCTTAATTTATGTACTTTCAAAATTATGTAAACAGGTCAAGTTTCAGAACAGCAAGAGTATAGAGAGCTTTTAAATATTTGTTTTGTTTTAAAAAAAAAAACAAAGGGTCTAGTTTTATTTTGTGTGTGTATGCATTTGGAGAAAACGCTTAGGACAAACATAGGTGAGGGGAGTGGGCTAATGAGATCCTCTGGTGGAAAAAAATTACACTGCTGGGGGTGGTGTGGAGGGGGTAGGGGCATAGAAGACATCAGAAGGATTAGTGCCATAGTCTCAGGAAAGATTTTGGGAAGAAAAACAATGAGAGATTACTGAAGGAGAGGACCTAAAAGTGGGCGACAGGAGGGACAAGGGGATTGGAAATGGATCTGGGTGGAGGCAGAAGACCCTTCTGGTTATCGGAGGGAGGCTAGGGGTCTCGGAATGCCCATTTACAAAAAAATCCGCTATTCGTAGAAGATGTGGCTCATCAGTAGAAAGCAAGCCCTAAATGTGTGAGGACTAGAGTTGAACCTCAGACACCATGAAAACAAACCCCCCAAATCACAATTAAATTATTTTCCATACTATGAACATCTGCTAAACAATCCACAGCAAAACCCAAATTCCCTTAGCTATAGACAGATAAGTAAATAACTTACATAGAAAGAAACCTCTGGGAAGATAGTTCAAAGGGCTGGAGTACATACCTTGCATGCAGTCCCCAGTTTGCTCACTGTGGTCCCCACCACCGGGTGAAGTCTAGTAGCCCAAGTCTAGTCAGACCCACAATGCTTGGCCAAGTATCTCTTGGAGTGACCTCCAGGTCCCCTGCACATTGCAAACAAAATAAAGTGAAACAAAAAGCAAGAAACCCTTGGAAAATAACTAGAGGAAAATGTTAATAGGAATTAAATTACAAGAGTGACAAAGCAATGTTAACAGGCGTGCAGTCATAGAGGAACCCATTCAGGGGCGAGAGCAATAGCACAAAGGGTAGGGCGTTTGCATTGCATGCGGCCGACTTGGGTTCGATTCCAGCATCCCATATAGTCCCCTGAGCACTGCCAAGAGTAATTCCTGAGTGCAGAGCCAGGAGTAACCTCTGTGCATCTCTAGGTACGACCCCAAAAAATAAAAAAAAAAAAAAGAAAGAAAGAAACCATTCAAAACATGTCATTACACAAAAATTTCATATCCTGATTTTCTTCATTTATTTATTTTTACAGTGTGAGGTTTCTAACCTAGGGCCTCACACATGAAAAGTATATTCTCTATTACTTAGCCACATCACCAGCATCCATATTCTGATTTCTTTGATGCAGAATATTCTAGTACTCTCTTAAATTAAATTAAAGATACTTAGTTTCCCTACCAATATACATAACAGTATATTTAGTCATGAAATTTAAATTTCACATAACAAATATGTATTAACAATGAATATTACTACTCTATTGGAAACTAGTTATTGTCCAAAGAAATTATCAGTATTCTAATTCCTATCTGACACATTAACCACATATATTTCTCAACTCTTGTGGGTTTTCTTTTTCTCTTTTCCTTTCATTCTTTTTCAGTACTTCTTTTTCAGTGATTAAACCTAAGGTCCTACATCTATGAGACTGATGTTCTACTTTGAAAACACACCCTAGTGGTTTTCTTTTTCTTCTTTGTTTTCTCTTGTGCCAATGTTTTTTGTTTGTTTGTTTGTTTTTGTTTTTTGCTTTTTGGGTCACACCCGGCGATGCACAGGGGTTACTCCTGGCTTTGCACTCAGGAATTACTCCTGGCGGTGCTAGGGGACCATATGGGATATTGGGAATCGAACCCAAGCCCTGGTTGGCTGTGTGCAAGGAAAATGCCCTACCCACTGTGCTTTTGCTCCAGCCCCCTTGTGGCAATGTTTTATATCTATAATTTGAGTTTTGAGGTTTGCCAAAGAAGTTTATTCCTTTATTTTTTCATTCATCTTCATATTTCTTGCTTAATTTCTTTAAAGCTTCACCAATAATGTTCTTTAATGATTTCATAATTTAAAATTATTCAATTCCTTATTATTCAATACCTCCCCATCTGGAATTCTCTCCTATGAAGTTAGTAAGAACTTATTCAAGTTAGGGCTGGAGAGAAAATACAGTGGGTAGAGTGTTTGTATTGCACTTAGCCAACCGGGTTTATTCCCAATATGCCAAATGGTCCCCCAAATACTGCCAGGAGTGATTTCTGAGTGAAGATCCAGGAGTAACCCTAAGCATTACCTGGTGTAGCCCAAAACAAAAAAACAGACAAATTAAAGATGCTCACACTTGAAAATGTGGGTGGTGGGGAGTGATAGATGGGAGTGGGGGTGGAAATGTAAATATTGTGCATTAACAGGTATACTTACTTTTTTCAGTTTTTAAAAATAATTTTTAAAAGCTTATGCCATTCCTCTCTCCCATCATAAAGAGCAGGAAATATAGAAATCCTTTTAAAATACTAATAAAAGATTGAACAGAAACTGACATCTAAAAAACATGTTATTTTAAACCCTCCACGATATTGAAGATAAAGGTATCTTCAAAGATGACATGCAACTGGCCAACCAAGTGGAAACAGAGATCAACAAATGGGACTACATTAAACTAAAAAGCTTCTGCACCGCAAAAGATACAGTGACCAAAATACAAAGACTATCTACAGAATGGGAAAGGATATTTACACAATACCCATCAGATAAGGGGTTGATATCAATGGTATATAAAGCACTGGTTGAACTCTACAAGAAGAAAACATCCAACCCCATCAAAAAATGGGGCGAAGAAATGAACAGAAACTTTCCCAAGGAAGAGATACGAATGGCCAAAAGGCACATGAAAAAGTGCTCTACAACACTAATCATCAGAGAGATGCAGATCAAAACAACCATGAGATACCACCTCACACCACAGAGACTAGCACACATCCAAAAGAACAAAAGCAACCACTGTTGGAGAGGGTGTGGGGAGAAAGGGACCCTTCTACACTGCTGGTGGGAATGCCGACTAGTTCAGCCCTTTTGGAAAACAATATGGACGATTCTCAAAAAACTAGAGGTTGAGCTTCCATTTGACCCAGCAATACTACTGCTGGGAATATATCCCAGAGAAGCAAAAAAGTATAGTCGAAATGACATCTGCACTTATATGTTCATCGCAGCACTGTTCACAATAGCCAGAATCTGGAAAAAATCCGAGTGTCCTAGAACAGATGACTGGTTGAAGAAACTTTGGTACATCTATACAATGGAATACTATGCAGCTGTTAGAAAAAAATGAGGTCATGAAGTTTGCATATAAGTGGATCAGCATGGAAAGTATCATGCTAAGTGAAATGAGTCAGAAAGAGAGAGACAGACATAGAAAGATAGCACTCATCTGTGGAACATAGAATAATAGACTAGGAGACTAACACCCAAGAATAGTAGAAATAAGTGCCAGGAGGTTGACTCCAGGGCTGGAGGCTGGTCTCTCATTCTGGGAAACTCAGAGAAGGGAACACCAAGTAAAATGTGGTCGGAGGTCATGCGGGGGAAGGGTGACGCATGCTGAATGTGGACTAGAGACTGAACACAATGGCCACTCAACACCTTTATTGCAAACCACAACACCTAATCAGAGAGAGAGAACAAAAGGGAATACCCTGACATAGTGGCAGTGTGGGGTGGGGGGAGACGGGACTGGGGAGGGTGGGAGGGATGCTGGGTTTACTGGTGGTGGAGAATGGGCACTGGTGAAGGGATGGGTTCTCGAACTTTGTATGGGGGAAACATGAGCACAAAAATGTATAAATCTGTAACTGTACCCTCACGGTGATTCACTAATTAAAAAAATTTTTTTAAATTAAAAAACATGTTATTTTAATAAGAACTTTAAAATAGCTTAAATAATAATAGAAATAGCATGATTGAATTGAAAATATCAAATATGTATGAAACAATAAATTATGTAACAATGAGTTACAAGATTTTCTTTTGAGAAAGATGTGGTTTTCAATAACTGTTAAATTTAATATTTAACTACATCTTGAGAGACATGTAGATGAGCTTACTGCAAGAATTTTTAAGGTACTATTCATTACACAAAACCTTATTAAAATGATGGCAGAAATCAAAATTTTAAAAAGAGTCACATAATTTTGCCAAAGCATAGTTTCTTCCAGGTTTTGTCTATATGCATAACTTTTAAATAGTTGTAATCTGTGAACTCTGTAGTTATGTTTTCAGAAATGATTTGGGGGGTGTGTGCTTAAATTTTAAGAGGGCTTTCATTGGTTTTGTTTTTGAGTTACACATTGTGGTCCTCAGAGGTTACTCCTGGCTCTGCACTAGAAATTATTCCTGGCAGTACTTCAGGGGACCATATGGAACGCTGGGGATGGAACCTGGGTCAGTCACATGCAAGGCAAGCATCCTACCTGCTGTAATATTGATCCAGCCCCAAATTTTACAAAGTTTTTAAAAAAGTGTTTTCAGTTATATTTTATGAGTTCACGATACCATAAAAATTTTGGTACTTTATGTAAACATATAATAAAACATTAATTATAATTTATTGCATTTTTGCTGTTTTCCCAAATTTGTGGGTCTTAGGTCTGTCACTGAAGACTCATCAATAGCTTTTTTATTTTATTGAATCACCATAATAGTTATATTATGGTGATACCACCATAATAACCACCATAATAGTGGAAAGTTGCAAAGTTCTCAGGCTTATGTCTCAGTTATACAATGCTCGAACACCTGTCCCTTCACCAGTGCCCATATTCTGCCACCAAAAACCCCAGTATATTTCCCACCCCCCACCCCCCACCCCCCACCTCTGCCTGCATAGCTCATAAATTTCACTTCATTTTCTCTTTACCTTGATTACATTCCATATTTCAACACAAAACTCACTATTGTTGTTGGGGTTTCCCCCAAAAAAAAACAGCCCTACTGACAAGGAAGCATTTGATAATTAGTTTTCTATTGCTGCGAATGAAGAGATATGAAGAGATATGGAAGTTTAGGATTTCTGTATTTTAGTATTTTAGTAACTAAGTCCAGGGAGAGTTATGTTAGAAATTGCATCATTTCCCTTTCTGGCGCAGCATGGGGCAATGGCTTAGTTCACAGTCTAGAGACATGGCTGCAAACAGTTGCTGGGACCAAAAGTAGTCTAGCTGTCCTCCAGATCGTGGTCAATCAGCAGCAGAGCAGCCGCACAAAAGTGTGGCCACTCGGGTCAAATCTTGGTGGAGCGTGTGCCGGTATTGCCCCTGGTCGGAGACTACCCACGTGTCATGCTGTTTTAAGTTCATAAGTCTTTTTTTTTTCTTTTTCCTGTGCCACCAAGTTTGTACCTGCTTAATAGTCCTTAAAATATGGCGGACGCCACGCCGCTTCTCCCTGAAAAGGGAAAAAAAAAACTAGAAAGAAGGATCTTTCCCCTCCTTGGCTGGCGTGGGGCTATGGCTTAGTTCACAGTCTAGAGACATGGCTGCAAGCAGTTGCTGGGACCAAAAGTAGTCTAGCTGGCCTCTGGATCATGGTCGATCAGTAGCAGAGCACGTGGGCAGTCTCAGGCCAGGGGCGATACCAGCGCATGCTCTGCCGAGATTCAACCCAAGTGGTCATCAATGGCTTTCAATGGTTGCAGGAAGAACACAGTAATTAGTGGATAAGAAAAAAAAACATTTTGAAGGGTAAGGGATAGTACAGGAGGTAAGGAAGGTAAGGCAGCAAGCTGCCTTGCAGGTGGGTGGGCCCACTTACATCCCAGCACCACGTATGGTCCCCTAAGCTCTGCCAGAGGTCACTCCTGATCATACAACTCCTGAGCACTGCTCTGTATGCCCCCAAGCCATAGCACCCACCACAGCACCCCCAGCAAAAAAAAAGTTTCTACTTTTTAAAAAATTTCAAATGGCCATTTGTCGTTGTGTGTATATTAGAAGGAGAGGGATGGAGTAGTTGCTTGTCCAAAGCAATAACTCAGACTGTGTGAGTTAAAAGAAACCTGACTGGGCCCAGAGAAATTGTATATTGGTTAGGATACTTGTTTTTTCTCTCTTCCCACCAAGTTTGATCTCTGGAACAACATGTGGTCCTCCAAACCTGCTACCCCAACCCCAAAAGTGATCTCTGAGCACAGAGCTAGGAGTACAGACTGAATACTGCTGGGTAGAGCCCAGAACCCATGTCCTAGCACTGTAGCACTGTAGCACTGTCATCCTGTTGTTCATCGATTTGCTCGACCAGGCACCAGTGACATTTCCATTATGAGACTTGTTGTTACTGTTTTTGGTATATCAAATACGCCATGGGTAGCTTGCCAGGCTCTGCCATGTCCTAAAAAATTAAAAAATAAAAAGAGCAATCTTACCACCTTTAAACAAACAAAACTAAGGGTGAAATATCTGTTAGGTATATTTTCCATAAAGACTCTACTGTTTGGAATTGAGCCAATAACATAATAACATTACATTTTGTGATGTTTAGTATTTTGGCTAGCAGTATCTGTATCTTTCCATTTCTCAGTATTTTCATTTTTTAAATGATTTTTGTTGTTGTGATGAAACAAAGTTTCTATTGATATATTTTGATGCTGTATCACTGTCATCCTGTTGTTCATTGATTTACTCAAGTGGTCGCCAGTAACGTCTCCTTTCGTCCCAGCCCTGAGATTTTAGCAGTCTCTCCTTACTCATATTTCCCAATGACTGGAGGCTCTTTCGGGGTCAGGGGAATGAGACATGTTGTTGTTGCTGTATTTGGCATATCAAAAATGCCACCGGGAGCTTGCCAGGCTCTGCCGTGCCAGCAGGATACTCTCAGTAGCTTGCTGGGCTCTCCTTTTATGATGATGTGTTGCACGGCCACCTTGTGGCCACACAGTCCAGCAATATGTTCACTTATGCGTGAGGCTTGGCCAGAGCATGTGCAAAGCGGCTTGGAGAATGGCAGCGGTTGGGTAGTGGAGGTTGGCTGCCAGGGCGGGGTACTTTGGGGTGGGAAGGGCTCTCACCTGTCCCCCTCTGGGGCACCCCAAGTAAAAACAGCCAGGTACAGAGTCCGGTGGCATGGTTATGGGGGCTTCATTTTATGCTCCCTTCTGGAAAAAGCAGTTGTGAGTTCTGCACGGTGGCTGATGAGGAGATTATCTGGCACCGGCAGGAGGTGGCTTATGGGTGTGACCCCTGGGTTGCTAGAGATTGGGGGAAGCAGGCAGAGGATCTCTGCTCCTGGTCCCGTTGAGCCCAGAGTCCAAGATCACAAAGTTCCCCATTACCTGGGTTCTGTGGGACTAATCATTTTGATGCTATTATTACTATTTTCTATAATTTAAGTACCATTTATTAAAAAAAACTATTAGTTGGGGACTGGAGAGACACATCGGGGGTAGAGCTTCTGCCTTGAATCAGGCCATCCTGCCTGAGCTCAATCTTTGGTACCACATATGGTCCCCGGAACCCTACCAGAAGTAATTCCTGAGTGTAGACCCAGGGGTAACCCTTGAGCACTGCCATATGTATCCAAAAACAACAACGACAATGTATTAATTGCCAGAGAAATAGTAAAGGAGTTCAGGCATTTGCCTTGTAACTGCTTCCATTTCATTTTAACAACACATATGGTTCACCAGCACACAGCAAGGACCCAAAACATGGAAATTAGTTGTCAAATTAATTTACATCATTGTCTTATAAGTCTGTAAGGAAGATAACATTGTTGTTGAATTGAACCTCAGGAAGATCTAAGTCTCTTGTGCAAGATTATCTGTGGCTTTTATTTATTTTTTTTAATTCTTTTATTGATTCACCATGTGGAAAGTTACAAAGCTTTCAGATTTAAGTCTCAGTTATACAATGCTCAAACACCCATCCCTTCACCAGTGCACATATTCCATCACCAAGAATCACGATATACCTCCCCCCTTCCCCCCACCTCCCAATCTGTGGCTTTTAATCTATGGATTTAAAAAGTCATGTTAGTGTTGGAGTTAGTCTCGGGAGTGGAAGGCCACTCTTGCCACCCCTCTCTTGTGTTATCATAGTAGTTCACTAAACCAAGCTTTGGTTTACCTGAACTCTGCAGCGATAAGGTCATATAAAATAAGTCCATTTGAGCCATGAAAAGTTTATCAGCCCTATAAAGGAATAGCATCGTCACAATACAGAAAAACAGATTTCTAAGAGGAACAATCTGTAATTTCTTCATCTTTAACTCCAGTGGAGAATTTGTAGCCCCTTTACTCTCCTTTCAGCTTTAACTTTTCTGGGAAATTTGTTTAATTGTCTCTGGTCTGCCACCCAAACCCCTTGTGCCCACTCTACCAGGTATTCCTTCCAGGGAACCCAGGAATATTTTTGCCAGAGGCAAACTCTGTTAACAATCATCCTTAAGTGGTTACAATCTATTGATGACTATATCAAGGCCTTTAGGGAGGGAATTTCCTGTAACTCTCACAACCACCTTATGATGTAGGTGTGGATATTGTTCAGATCAGTGAAGCTTGAGGACAGAAATTGAGCAGCTCCAGGACTTGAACCCAGATTGATTGAAAATTGTTTCACTGTCATCATCATTGTCATCACTGTCATCCCATTGCTCATCCGTTTCCTCAAGCGGGCACCAGTAACGTCTCCATTGTGAGGCTTGTTGTTACTGTTTTAGGCATATCGAATATACCACAGGTAGCTTGCCAGGCTCTGCCATGTGGGAAAGATACTCTCGGTAGCTTGCTAGGCTCTCCGAGAGGGGCCGAGGTCGGCTGCATGCAAGGCAAATGCCCTACCCACTGTGCTATCGCTCCAGGCCCAAAACTGTCTACCTTTACTATTATTCATTATTGTTCAATCCATAACGAATATCCTTGCTCTTTTCTTGGTAATCTAATTGCATGATTTCAAGACTCCATTTCAACATATCTACAGATAAAGTCTTATGGATGAAGACCACAGGACTGTACTTGCAGCTAAATAAAGTTTGTTTTTTTATTTACTTTGTGTTGCAAAAGACAGCATAAAAAACTCATCAGGGAAGACAGGGTGTGTGGGCACGCAAGGGTTTAGGTTGTGCTGAGTGATCTCAGGAGAAGCAGGACAGAGCTCAGGATTGGTGTTGTTGCCTTCATCCTCAAAAAGCTGAATATACATTCTTCTCAAGTGTGCATGAAACATTCTCCAAGATAGACCACATGCTGAGCCACAAAACATACCTCCATAAAATTAAGAAGATAGAGATTGTATCAACAATCTTCTCATACCACTATGCGCTGAACTTAGAAATAAATCACACACATAAACAGAAAATGAAATCAAACACCTGGAAATTAAACAACTCACTATTGGACAATGAGTGGCTTAGAAAGGAAATCAAAGAGGAAATCAAAAGATTTCTAGAAACGAACGACAATAAGGACACAAAACCTGTGGGACACAGCAAAAGCTGTGTTAAGAGGAAAGTTCATAGCTCTACAAGCATTCCTCAGGAAGGAGGAGCGAGCCCACATAAGTAACCTAACCTCACAGCTTAAGAGCTTGGAGAATGACCAAGTAAAGGAGCCCAATCCAAACAGGAGGAAGGAAATAATAAAACTCAGAGCAGAAATTAATTAGATGGAAACCAAAAAAACAATCTGAACGATCAATGAAACCAAGATCTGGTTCTTTGAGAAAATAAACAAGATTGATAAACCTCTAGAAAGACTCACAAAAAAAAGGGAGAGAGAAAACCCTAATAAATTGAATTAGAAATGAAAAGGAGAACATTACAACAGAAATTACAGAAATTCAAAGGATCCTCAGAGATTACTTTGAGAATCTTTATGCCATGAAACACGAAAACCTCGAGGAAATGGATAAATTCCTAGACTCCTATAGCCTCCCAAGGCTGAATCAAGAAGACCTGGAATACCTGAACAGACCTATCACCATCAAAGAAATTGAAATGGTAATAAAAGATCT
Organism: Sorex araneus; assembly: GCF_027595985.1. Classification (NCBI taxonomy): domain Eukaryota; kingdom Metazoa; phylum Chordata; class Mammalia; order Eulipotyphla; family Soricidae; genus Sorex; species Sorex araneus. The sequence goes on from NC_073304.1 coordinate 44,731,790, forward strand.
CCCCAAGCACAAAAGTCCTGGACCAGATGGATTTACTAGTGAATTCTTCCAAACCTTTAAAGAGGATTTACTCCCAATCCTCTTTAAGCTTTTCCAAGAAATTGAAGTATCAAAAACACTTCCAAACAGTTTCTATGAAGCAAATATCACCCTGATACCAAAAACAGACAAAGATACCACAAAGAAAGAGAATTACAGACTGATATCCCTGATGAACACAGATGCAAAGATCCTCAACAAAATATTAGCAAATAGAATCCAATGACTCATCAAAAAGATCATACACCATGACTAAGTAGGATTCATCCCAGGGATGCAAGGATGGTTTAACATTTGCAAGTCAATCAACATAATTCATCATATTAATAAAAGAAATAATAAAAACCATATGATCATATCAATAGATGCAGAGAAAGCATTTGGCAAGATTCAGCACCCGTTTATGATGAAAACTCTCAGCAGAATGGGCATCAAAGGAACTTTCCTCAATATAGTCAAAGCCATCTACCAAAAGCCCATGGCAAGTATCATTCTCAATGGGGAAAAACTGAAAGCCTTCCCTCTAAGATTGGGAACAAGGCAAGGTTGCCCGCTTTCACCACTCCTATTCAATACAGTACTGGAAGTCCTGGCCATAGCAGTTAGACAAGAAAAGAATATCAAGGGCATACAGATAGGAAAGGAAGAGATCAAGTTATCACTATTTGCAGATGATATGATACTATACTTGGAAAACCTTAAAGACTCTACAGAAAAGCTCCTAGAAACAATAAGTCAATATAGTAAAGTGGCAGAATACAAAATCAACACCCAAAAGTCCATGGCTTTCTTATATACAAATAGTGAAAGAGAAGAAAGAGACATTAAAAAAACAATCCTGTTCACAATAGTACCTCAGAAGATCAAGTACCTTGGAATCAGCTTAACCAAAAAGGTGAAGGACCTATACAAGGAAAATTAGAAAACAGTACTTCCCTTTTCAGCTGCCCTAAGAGCTCGACCCCGGCGGCAACTGAGCTACTATGGACACGAGCAGCTCCCGGAGAGGCCCCCAGACTGGGATGGGAGCCCCTGGCCCATCTGCCGCCAGCGGGGCAGGGCTTTCTCTCTCAACTCTTCCTTATTGGGCGCAGCAAGGTAACAGCCGGTTTTAGAACACAGAATGCAGGTACCAGCGGGACATCCGTCCAGGTGATCCCAGAGGGCGGGTTTGCCGGTCCCGCCCTTTACTGATATTTAAGCACAACGCCACGCGGGCCCGGCCTTTTCAGCTGCCCTAAGAACTCGACCCCGGTGGCAACTGAGCCACTATGGACACGAGCAGCTCCCGGAGAGGCCCCAGACCGGGATGGGAGCCCCTGGCCCATTCTCCGCCAGCGGGGCAGGGTTTTTCTCCACAGGCTTCTCCATATGAGCACCACAAAAGGAAAGTAAAAGCTTCCAGGAATGCAAATACTGGCAGAATTTTCCTTGGACTTCATACCAAAAAAAAAAAAAAAAAAAAAACACCCGCGTGGCCGCGCGACCTATTATATCTTTATTGTCAGCAATGTGAAAGGTTTCTTTTTTAGCAGGTCTGACTGTGGGGGTTAACTCCAAACAACGATACTGAGTTTTTTGTTGAAATATTGAAGGTAATCAAAGTAGCAACCAAGACTCCAAACCCAGAGGTATTCGGTTTTTACTCTTGGGGCTCCCAGGGACCCATGGGAAGGGGGCATAACCGGCACGCCCTCAGCCCAGATAAATCCGGAGCCACTGAGCGTGAAGTGGACCCTCTTCGCCTAAAGACTTTGATTCCAGAGACTTCTTACAGCAATGCACTGGGACTGTGAGCTGGGCTATGCTATTTCTGGCAGAATTTTCCCTGGACTTTATACAGAAATCCAAAACATTTATAATTGTCAGCATTGTGAAACGGTTCCTTATGAACAGGTCTGACTTGGGGGGGAAACTCCAAATAATAACAGTAAGTTTTTGTTGAAATATTGAAGGTTATTAATGTAGCAGCCACCTCTCTGGACTGTGAACTAAGCAAAAGCCCCACACTGCCCGATGCGGCGTGGCGTACACCATACTATGAGGCGCGGGAAGGGGGGTGAGGGGGAAAGAAAAAGGGAAAAGGAAAAAGGAAAAAAAAAGTGTTATGTACTTGTAGCAGTGGGGCTACATATCTCTTCATTTCCAGCAATGGAAAACTAATTATCAAATGCTTCCTTGGTAGTAGGTCTGTCTCTCTTGGGTGGAAACTCCAACAACTATAGTGAGTTTTGTGTTGAATTATGGAATGTAATCAAGGTAAAGAGAAAATGAAGTGAAATTCATTAGTTTACAGTAGAGGGTAGGGGGTGGGGGCGGGGGGTATACTGGGGTTTTTGGTGGTGGAATATGGGCACTGGTGAAGGGATGGGTGTTTGAATATTGTATAATTGAGACATAAACCTGAGAACTTTGTAACTTTCCACATGGTGATTTAATAAAAAGTTAAAAAAAAAAAACAGTACTTCAAGAAATAAAGGAGGACACTAGGAAATGGAGACACATCCCCTGCTCATGAATAGGGAGAATTAACATTATCAAAATGGCAATACTGCCCAAAGCATTATACAAATTTAATGCAATCCCTATCAGGATGCTCATGACATTTTTCAAAGAAATAGACAAAACACTCCTGAAATTTATATGGAACAATAAACCCCCACGAATAGCTAAAGCAATCCTTGGAAAAAAGAAGATGGGGGGCCGGAGCGATAGCACAGCGGGGAGGGCGTTTGCCTTGCACGCGGCCGACCTGGGTTCGATCCTCGGCATCCCATATGGTCCCCCAAGCACCGCCAGGAGTAATTCCTGAGTGCAGAGCCAGGAGTAACCCCTGAGCATCGCTGTGTGTGACCCAAAAAGCAAAAAAAAAAAAAAGAAAGAAAAAAGAAGATGGGTGGTGTCACCTTCCCCAACTTCAAACTCTACTACAAATCAGTAGTAATTAAAACAGCATGGTATGTTGATAAAAACAGACCTGCAGACCAGTGGAACAGAGTTGAATATCCTGTCACAGACCCCCAAATATATGGCCATTTAATCTTTGACAAAGGAGCAAGAAATGCAAAGTGGAACAAGGAAAGCCTCTTCAACAAATGGGGCTGGGAAAACTGGATAGCTACCTGTAAAAAAATGAACTCTGACCTCTGTCTAATGCTAGGCACAAAAGTCAGATCAAAGTGGATTAAAGACCTCAATATCAGACATGACTCTATAAGGTTCATAGAAGAAAATGTAGGCAGAACTATCCGTTGAAGCTAAAAGCATCTTTAAGGACGAAACAGCACTGACCATGCAAGTGGAAGCAAACATAAACAAATGGGACTACATCAAACTAAGAAGCTTCTGCACTTCAAAAGAAACAGTGACCAAAATACAGAAAGAGCCCACAGACTGGGAAAGAATATTTACCCAATACCCATATGATAAGGGATTAATATCCAGGATATACAAGATACTTGTATAATTGTATAAGAAAAAAACCTCCAGCCCCATCAAAAAATGGGGAGAAGAAATGAACAGAAGTTTCCTCAAAAAATAAATACAAATGGCCCAAAGGCACATAAAAAATTCTCCACATCACTAGTCATCTGGGAGATGCAAATCAAAGCAACAATGAGATATCATCTCACACCACAGAGACTGGCACACATTCAAAAGAACAAAAGCAACCAGTGCTGGCCTGGATGTGGGGAAAAAAGAACGCTCCTTCACTGTTGGTGGGAATGCTGACTGGTCCAGCCTTTCTGGAAAACAATATGGACAGTCCTTCAAAAACTAGAAATTGAGCTTCTATATGACCCCACAATACCACTTCTGGGAATATATCCCGAGGATACAAAAGAGCACAGTAGAAATGACATCTGTACCTATATATTCATTGCAGCACTGTTCACAATAGCCAAAATCTGGAAACAACCTGAGCGCCCTAAAACAGATGACTGGTTAAAGAAATTTTGGTACATCTACACAATGGAATACTACGCAATTGTTAGGAGAGATGAAATCATGAAATTTGCTTATAAATGGATAAACATGGAGAGTATCATGCTAAGTGAAATGAGTCAGAAAGAGAGGGACAGACATAGAGGGACTGCATTCATTTGTGGAGTGTAGGGTAGCATCACATGAGACTGACACCCAAGGACCATAGATACAAGGGCCAGGGGGATTGCCCATAGCTGGAAGACTGCTTCATGAGCGGAGGGGAGAAGGCAGATGGAATAGAGAAGGGATCACTAAGAAAATGATGGCTAGAGGAACCAGTTGGGATGGGAGATGCATGCTGAAAGTAGATAATGGGCCAAACATGATGACCTCTCAGAGTCTGTGTTGCAAGCTATAATGCCCAAAAGTAGAGAGAGAGAGTATGGGGAATGTTGTCTGCCTTAGAGGCCTGGGGAGGGTGGGAAAGGGGGGGTATACCCAGGATATTGGTGGTGGGGAATGTGTACTGGTGGAGGGATGGGTGTTTGATCATTGTGAGATTGTAACCCAAACATGAAAGCTTGTAACTATCTCACGGTGATTCAATAAAATTTTTTAAATTACAAAAAAAAAATATAAAGGATTGGTGTTGTTGGGAATTAAGTTTTGCAGCTGAGATTCTGTTAATCTTTGCTCTGGCATCAACAGGATCAGTGCTGGGCAGGGGGGTGCCATGGGTGACTGAAATAAAGCAATTATCACTCTGAAATTATCACTCTCCCTGAGCAGAAATATTGTTTACATGGTCTTGGTCTCTTACCTTTGAAAACTTTTAAAGTTATTGTTAGGAATATTTTTCAAGCCTCATTATCTGTTTTCTTGGAAACTACATTTAAAAAATACCTTCTCTGAAGCACTGGTTAAGAAATTGAGGCAGATTTCTGTGTCAAAATAATCTATAAGGCTCAGATCTTTCCAGTAGGAGTGAGACATTCCCATCTCACTGATATTGCAAGCAGTGATTTTCTATTAACTGGGAACATATTTTCACTTTTCCTTTTATGGGGAGGCACACCCAATGTGCTCAGGGCTTACTCATGGCTTTGCACTCAAGAATCACTCCTGGCAAGGCTCTGGGGAGCATATGTGGTACTGGGGACCAAACCTGGGCTGGTTGCATGCAAGGCAAGCACCCTACCCTCTGTACTATTACTTTGGCCCTGCTGAGCACTTTTTTGGGTTTTTTTGTTTTTTTGTTATTTTGTTTTGCTTTTTGGGTCACACCCAGAAATGCACAGGGGTTACTCCTGACTCTGCACTCAGGATTTACCCCTGGAGGTGCTCAGGGGACCATATGGGATGCTGGGAATCGAACCCGGGTTGGCCGAGTGCAAGGCAAACACCCTACCCACTGTGCTATTGCTCCAGCCCCTGAGCACATTTTTGAGTATAAATATAATACAGGCCATACACAACTAAAATGGTTTCTAATAGCCACATTTTAAAAAGTAAAGGAAATGTTTAGTTTACAACAAAGGAGATAAGACCATCCAATGGAGAATGGAAAGTCTCTTCAAAATGATGAGAGGAACCCTGGACAAACCTAGTGCCAAAAGGGAAAACTGAATCACTATTTTAATACCATATACAAAAATTAACTCAAAATGTATAAAAAACTTAGACATTTAGACTTAAGACCTGAAACAGTAAGATATATTGAACGGGATGTATGATATTCATCCTTGGGGATTCAACTCAAGGACAAAGGAAGCAAAAACAAAAACAAATGAATGAGGAGCTGGGAGATCACTCAGCAGCCATGGATGTGTGACTTGCATCCACAAGGTCATGAATTTAAATCCTGGCAATCCATAGCATTTGAGACCCACTACATGTGGTCCCAGTGGCCCCTAAGCAACTTAAGGTTGCCCTGTTGGTCCACAGCACACACTATGGGAAGCCCTGGTTTCTGTAAGAGTCAGCTAGGACAGGGCCTATCTGAGTTGCCAGAGATCAGGCATGTTTGAACCTCACAATGATTTCTTAGAGGGCAAAGTGAAGAGGTAGTTAAATTCCAGTTCTGCCCTTCATTAATTAGGGTCTTTGGGTAAATTCATATAATCAGAATATTTTCCAAAGTGAATACTGATAATCTGCTTTTGGTATACATGCGTATTTAAAAATATCAGAATTAAAAGAGAGAGAAACAATATGGTGTGATCACGAAAGGCAACCTGGTACTCCTGAAAGAACATAAACATTGAAATTGGAGGAGTATAGATTCAAATCAGGACTGGAGCAATAGCACAGAGGGTAGGGCGTTTGTCTTGCACGCGGCCAATCTGGGTTCAATTCTTCCATCCCTCTCAGAGAGCCTGGCAAGCTACCAAGAGTATCCCGCTCGCACAGCAGAGCCTGACAAGCTAGCCGTGGCTTATTCGATATGCCAAAAACAGAAACAACAAGTCTCACAATGGAGACGTTACTGGTGCCCGCTCGAGCAAATCGATGAACAATGGGACGACAGTGCTACAGTGCAGATTCAAATCAGAAGCTTAGTCATGGTGCTATTAATACATAACACACACACACACACACACACACACACACATGCACACACACACATTTTTCCTATAAGTGCTTAAAGGGCTGTGCTGCTTTAAAGGGAAGACATTATTTACTTATTTTTGAGTTGGGACATACCCAGTGGTGTTCAGGGTTTCTCCTGGTGGGCCCAGGGGACCAAATGGCATGCCAGGAATTGAATCCAGAACAATTTCCTGCAAGACAAGTGGCCTACCTGCTGTACTTTTTCTCTAGCCCCTACAGTGAGGACTTTAGAATGAGTATTAAATGAGTCAAACCCAACTGCTGTAGCAGTAATGCTGACACTGCAATGCTTTGATCAGATTTATTTTAAATTATATGCATTAGATTCATTGTGGAGAAGTTACAGTTTATATTGCATAGGGGGAAAGAGTGGATTTAATGCAAACCTAAGGAGTTTTACACTCATTGAAAGGAACACTCTGAGTTGATCAATGCATTTTCTAAATCATTTTATTTCCTCATTTAAATTTTTTTTAAAAAGCAATCTAATAGTAGGAATGCTCTTTGTATGTGCATTAATCAATATTGGGTGACAGCACTAAATTTACTTATTTCTTAAAAAATTTTATTTTAATGAATCACCATAAGTTACAGACTTACAAATTTTTGTGATTACATTCCAGTCATACAATGTTCAAGTACCCATCCCTCCACCGGTGTCCATTCTCCACCAGCAATGTTTCCAGTATCACCCCCGCCACCCCACCCCTTCCCACCCCTGCCTCTTTGGCAAGCACATTCCCTCTTACTCTCTCTCATTTAGGTTTGTAAGACAGATACTAAGTGGCCATCATGTTTGGCCCATAGCCTACTTTCAGCACGCATCTACCATCCTGAGTGAGCCCTCCAACCATCATTTATTTGGTGGTCCCTTCTCTATCCCAGCTGCCTTTTCCCCCAGCACATGAGACAGGCTTCCAAGCCATGGAGCAATGCTCCTGACCCTTATCTCTACTGTTCTTAGATGTAAGATAACATTGGTTTGTCCTTTCTGCCTTGCCACAGGGAGCTTAGGTTTATTGGGTTACTCCCATCACAGTGCTCCATTCCTCTGTGTTTATTTGTAACCTCTTTTTTTGTGCTCTGTTGACTTGTAAATATTGTTTTCCTCTTCTTCTTAAGTCTTTTGCATATTAATTCAGAGCAATGTCCTTTTTGTATGGACACTAGAAAACAGTTAATGCTATACTTTTGCAACTTGGGAGTTAATTGACTCTGAATGATACTTACCTCTAGGACATCCGTTCTCTCGACTTAAGCCTCAGTTGCCCTTACTTCCCAGCACCTCAAATGCAGGGTCCCAACAAGGGACTAGATGGACCCACGGCAAGCTGTGAGCTATGTGCTAACCTGGCATTGAAATGGGCCTGGCCAAAGCGCCATAATATTTAACTATAAGTTAAGAGCATGGTCATGGACAAATTCTGTCATGATCCAAAAAGTAATATCTAGATTTGGACCCTACTAGGGTTAGGAAAGATTAATCTGGCCTGAGCACTATAGTCTGAGTCTGTGGCAAGATGTTACCAGGAGAGCCACCCTACCAAGCTCAATCTATCTCTTACTATGTCCATACAAAATGAATAATATGAAGAAGTCAAATTAGGATGTTAATTAAGATGTTAATTAAGTTATTGGACTAAGGAAAAGAGTAAAACACCTTAAGTGGTATTTTGAGCAAAGGAAGGGCTTTCTTATGTTGATTTTGCTACTGGACTGGGTGTAGCGTCTACCCCTAGTGCTAGGGAGTTGGGGAGAGACAAGACAGTTGGAGAGAGATGAGAGAGAGAGAGAGAGAGGGCAGCAAGATGGAACGCAGAGAGACTAGCAAGGGGAACAGAGGGAGAAGAATGTAGAAGAAAAATTCAGGAGCAGGCGCACAGAGAGAGGAGAGACAAGGATGCAAGATGGAGCATAGAGATGAGCAAGAGAGACAGGAGGAGACGGGAATCAGGGGCAGTGTGAGACTAGCATGGAGAGCTTAATGAGACTGGAACAGGCGCACGGGGGAAAAATGGAATAAACAGCTTGGCCTTTGTTTCCTCCTCCGCCCGTCAATGGCATTGACTGGCCCAAGTGGGGAAATAGCCTGAGATCACCCAACCCCAGGCGGCAAGAGGAAGAACCGCTGGGGCCTTCCCAAGTGTCCTGGAGATTATACATTTAGGTGTTAGTCTCCTATTATGTTACTTTATATTCCACAAATAAGTGCAGACATTCTATGTCTCTCTCTTTCTGACTCTTTTCACTTAGCATGATACTCTCCATGTCCATCCACTTATATGCAAATTCCATGATTTCATCTTTTCTAACAGCTGCATAATATTACATTGTGTGTAGATACACTAAAGTTTCTTTACAGTCATCTGTTCTCGGGCTATTAAGTTTTTTCCAGATTCTGGCTATTGCAAATAGTGCTGCAATAAACATACAAGTGTAGTGTAGATGTCATTTCTACTGGTTTTTTTTTTCATCTTCAGGATATATTCCCAGAAGTGGTATTCCTGGGTCAAATGGGAGTTCAATTTCTAGTTTTTTTATTTGTTTGTTTTTGCTTTGGGGCCATATCCAGCAATTCACAGGGGTTATTCCTGGCTCTGCTCTCAGGAATTACTCCTACCAGTGCTCAGGGGACCATATGGGATGCTGGGAATTGAACCCGGGTCGGCTGCGTGCAAGGCAAACGCCCTACCTGCTGTGCTATCACTTCAGCCCCCAATTTCTACCTTTTTGAGAAACTTCCATATTGTTTTCCAAAAAGGCTGGACCAGTCGGTATTCCCACCAGTAGTGAAGGAGAGTTTCTTTCTCCCCACATCCATGCCAAGACTGGTTGCTTTTGTTCTTTTGGATGTGTGTCAATCTCTGTGGTGTGAGATGATATCTCATTGTTGTTTTGATCTGCATCTTCCTGATGATTAGTGATTGTAGCATAACATAGCCTCAGTAGTTTAGGTTTATTGGGTTACTCCCGTTACAGTGCTCCTATTCCTCTTTGTTTATTTGTAGCTTCTTTCTTAGTGTTCTGTTGACTTGTAAATAATGTTTTTCTCTTCTCCTTGAGTCCTTTGCATAGTTTATTCAGAGCAAGTCCTTTTTTGTATGGACACAGGAAGACTTAACAAATGTTATGCTTTTGTAACCTGGGAGTCATTTGACTCTACATGATATTTTCCTCCAGGGCATCTGTTCTCTTGACCTAAGCCTCAGCTGCCCTTACTTCCTAGCATCCCCAAAGCAGGGTCCCGACAATGTGGGACGAGAAGGACCCAGGGCAAGCGGTGAGTTGTGTGCTACCCTGGCATCGAGATGGGCCTGGCCAAAGTGCCTAATGCTTAACTATAAGTTAAGAGCTTGATCATGGACAAATGTTGTCATGATCCAAACAGTGATACTAGATTCGGACCCTGCTAGGGTGAGGAATGATTAATCTGGCCTGAGTGCTGTGGTCTGAGCCTGTGGCAAGATGTTGCCAGGAGAGCTGCCTTGCAAACCTCAAAGTATCTCTTGCTATGTCCATGCAAAAATAACTAGTATTAAGATATTAATGAGTGTTTGGAATGGGGAGAGGAGAAAAAACCCTTAAGAGGTATTTTGCCTACTGGCAGTCAGGAAGGGCTTTAAAACGCCCCTAGGTTATGTTCCCTTTAAACCTGACAGCCCTCAGGAAGGGCTTTATTATGTTGATTTTGCTACCTGGCTGGGTGTAACCTAGCGGCAAGGGCGAGAGAGGAAAAAGAGACAGAGAAGCCAGAAAGAAGCGGCAGTTGATCCAGAGAGAGGACGGAGCTGGGAGTGCAGAAGATAAGAAAGGTGGAAGATTGAATAAACGGTAACTAATCAGCCACCAGCTTGGTCCTCGTTCTTCCTTCGCCTGCCCTTAACCCCTGGCCGTCCCGATCCAGCCCACACACTGCGGTTCCAGGGCACTGAACGCGGGCGGTGAGACAGAGCCGCCCAGAGAGCTCAAGAGTGCACTCGCCCCTCGGCGAGCTTTAGTTTTTTACAAGTGATGAAGAGCATTTTTGGGCATTTGAATTTCTTCTTTGAGAAAGTTTCTGTTCATTTCATCACCCCATTTTCTGATGGGATTGGGTGTTTTCTTTTTGTAGAGTTTAACCAGTGCCTTATATATCCTTGATATTAACCCCTTATCAAAAGGGTATTTGGTGAATGTCCTTTCCCATTCTGTAGACTGTATTTGATTCTGGTCACTGTTTCTTTTGAGGTGCAGAAACTTCTTAATTCAAGATAGTCCTATTTGTTTATCTCTGTTTCCACTTGCTTGGTCAGTGGCGTTTCATCCTTGAAGATATCTTTAGTTTCAATGTCGTAGAGGGTGCTGACTTTTTCTTCAATGTACCTTATAGATTCTGGTCTGATGTTGAGGTCTTTAATCCATTTTGATCTGATTTTTGTGCATGGTCTTAGGTAGAGGTCTGAGCCCTTTTTTTTTTTTTTTTTTTGCATGTAGCTGCATGTAGCTGTCCAGTTTTGCCAGTACCATTTTTTAAAAAAATGTAGGAGTACTGCTATTTATTCAGCCATTGATTAAGCTGATTGAATTTGGCATGAACTCCACATTACTTTTTTTATTTTATTTTTTATTGAATCACCATGAGAACAGTTACAAAGCTTTCCAGTCAAGTCTCAGTCATACAATGATCAAACACCCATCCCCTCAGCAGTACACCCTCCACCACCAAGAACCCCACTATACCCCCCATTCCGCCCCTCCCCACGCCTATGTGGCAGATGATTTCCGCCTTACTCTCTCCGCATTGATCACCTTCAATATTTCGACAAAAGATCCACCATTATTATTTGGAATTTTCCCCAACATTCAGATCTGCTGAAAATACATAATTAGATAATTTTTTTTTCTATTGCTGATATGAAGAGCATTTTAGTAATAAGTCTGGAGAATTTCTGCCAAAAGCCGCTGGGTTCCAAGATTGTTTTGTGTGCCTCTGAGATCATGGCCATTCAGGAGCCAGGAGCCATTGTGGGCAGCAACTCAGGGCCTTGTCAGGGGAGGGAGAGGGGCCGATTTCACCCCCACTCCCGTGAGGCCCTGCGTGTCACGTCACTACAGTCTCATAGCTGGCTGTCCAATAAGCTCTGGAAAGGTGGTGGCCACCACAATGGCAGGAAGAAAAGGCAGAATGGACAAACACCTTTCCCAACCAGGGTGGCACAGTGCCGTAGTTTAGTGCTCAGTCCAGATGCATTTCTGCCAGAAGCCGCTGGGTTTCCAGGTTGGTCTGTGTGCCTCTGGGATTATGGCCATTCAGGAGCCAGAAGCCATTCATGGGCAGCAACTCGGGGCCTTGTCGGGGCAGGGAGAGGGGCCGGTTTCACCTCCCATCCCATGAGCCCCTGTGTGTAGCCTCGCTCTCTCTCTAGTTTTGGGCAGGGGCAGACGCTAGATGATTTATTTTCTATTGCTCACTTTGTATGTCAGGAAAGGTCGCGCGGTCTCATAAACAGCTGCACGCTTCGGAGAAATATTCCTGTGGCCATATACCAGAGCCATGCTCATGGTCGCTGGGATTCCATCTGGAGAAGGTGGGGAGACTGCACCTGCTCATCTGGGGGTCCCAGAGATATTGGCTTGGTATAGAGCCTGGAGAATTCTCCGGTGTTATGGTGCCCTCTGGGTTTCTTCACTGCTGAGTCACTTTTTTTAAAAAAAAAATTACCATGAGATACAGTTACAAAGCTTTCATATTTGAGATTCAGCTGTACATTAATTGAACACCCATCCCTCCACTAGTGCACACTTTCCACCACCAGTGTCTCCAATATTATTCCCCCCACTCCCACCCCCGCTGCCATCCCAGTTCTCACCTTTCCTCCATGGCAGGCAATTTCCCCAATACTCTCTCTCTCCACTTCGGGGCATTATGTTTTGCTCAAATTTTTCCACCACCATTCAAGCCTGCTTGCCAGGGGCAGGTGCTAGATCATTTATTGTCCATTGCTCATTTAGAAAATCTTGGGTGCCACGACTGCATTTCTGGAATTCTAGATTATAAATGGTTGGGTTCCAGAAACATTTATGTAGGGCACTAATCCATTTGGGGATTCAATTGGGCATCTCTAGACCAGGGCTGTTGCTGTGCTAAGATGGCGCCTGGAGGCACATTGTGGGTGTGACAGCCAGGTGGATGAGTGTGTGGGCGGGGAGCTGGGGAGGGACAGCCTGGTGGCTGAGGAACCCTGGAACCCACATACCTGGGCCTTGCTTGTGGAAGCTCTACGTCACTGGGATTCCCTCTGGGGTAGCGGGGAGACTGCACCTGCTCTATCTGGGGTGCCCAGTGAAATTGGCTCGGTGGACAGCACCATTTGTTAAAGAGTATTTCCTTGCTCCACTTCATATTTCTTGCTCCCTTATCAAAGATTAGATGATCATATATTTGAGGGTGTGCATAAGGATGTTCAACCCTATTCCACTGGTCTATGGATCTGTCTTTGTTCCAATACCATGCTACTTTAATTATCACCGCTTTGTAGTACAGTTTGAGGTTGGGGATAAATTTACTTATTATTGTGTATAATAAGTTGAATATTTGATTTTGAACATATTACTAATTATGACAGTTTAGGTTCATTATAGGACAATTTGGAAAATATGTAACCATACAAAATTTATTATTATATTCTCTAGATCTAAGGAAACTTAGAATTTTGACATGTCCTTCAAATACTTTTTCATCTTCTTTTGTCTGTGTGATCTGGATCAGGTTACTTTCAGGCAATTAATTAGACCTTCTTACTTGAAACTACCTTGTAGGGTAACACAGTGTCAGAACAGTGTCTGGTACATAGCAAGTTTATTAACTATTAGCAATGATTGGGCTGGAGAGATAGTACCATAGGAGAGGCTCTTGCCTTGCGTGCAGCCAAGCTGGGTTTGGTTCCTGGCACTCCATATGGTTCTCCGAGGCCTGCCTAAAGTGATTGTAGACCTAGAAGTAAACTCTGTGCACCGTCAGTGATTCCAAAACAAAACAAAACAAAAATAAAACCCAACTAACCTATTAGTAGTCATTATAGAATGAAATGGGCTGGAGCTATAGCATAGCGGCAGGGCATTTGCCTTGCACGCAGCGGACCCGGGTTCAATTCCTCCGCCCCTATTGGAGAGCCTGACAAGCTACCGAGAGTATCTCGCCCGCACGGCAAAGCCTGGCAAGCTACCTGTGGCATATTCAATATGCCAAAAAACAGTAACAACAAGTCTCACAGTGGAGACGTTACTGGTGCCCGCTCAAGCAAATCGATGAGCAACAGGATGACAGTATGACAGTATAGAATGAAATATTTTAAATCTTAATTTAAAACCAAATTTCATATTCAGTTTATTTAAAACTTCTCAATACTTTGACTTTCCATTGCATTCGGTGTTTATCTTTTGTTTTTTCTTTTTCTTTCTTTCCTCTCCTCCCTCCCTCCTCCCCTCCCTCCCTCCCTCCCTCCCTCCCTTCCTTCCTTCCTTCCTTCCTTCCTTCCTTCCTTCCTTCCTTCCTTCCTTCCTTCCTTCCTTCCTTCCTTCCTTCCTTCCTCTCTTCCTTCCTTCCTTCCTTCCTTCTCTCCCTCCTTCCCTCCCTCCCTCAATCTCTTTCTTTTTATTTTTGTTTTTAATCACATCCAGTGGTGCCCAGAGATTATTTCTGACAGGGGTTGGTGGACTAGAATTGGCAGCATTCAAGGCAGATGCCGTACCCACTATACTATCACTCTGGCCCCTTTCTTTTGTTTTCACTGTTTTGTGTTTTGGTCACATCTGACAGTGTTCAGGGACTAACTCCTGGCACTGAGCTCAGGTGCTCAGGAGAACTTGTGATGTGAGCTCCAGTCCTTTGAGCTATTTCTATGAGCTCTCAATGTTTCTCTAATGTGAATATTTTTCAAGGCTTCATTGATAAAATTGTTCCTCCAGATAGCAGTAGAATCCTTTGGAGAATTTGGTGATTTTTATGAAGGAGATCATTTGTCAGAATCCAACTGAGATTTATGATTATCTTTTATGAAGTTTATTATAAAATATAAGAGATGGCCAGACAGCTAATTCAGCAGGTAGGGTTCTTGCCTGGCTAACCTGGGTTTGATTGCTCATACGCCATATGGTCCCCTGCGCCTTGCCAGGTGTGATCCCTGAGTGTGAACTAGAAATAAGCCCCAAGCACTGCCAGGTGTGGCCCCCAAATCAAAATAGTCTATAGGAATGCAACTAATAAAGAAGAAAAATAATTTCCTAACCTGCCAAACTGTAAAGGTGTAGAGATCTTACCATCTCCAAGCTTGCAAATAACCATTGAATATGTGGCACCCAAATATAATCAAATAAACAAGAAAGAAACAATCCAGGGTCCAAGAAAAAAACTCAAGTGGTGGAATATCTGTCTCACACGTGCAAGTTCTTGATTTCAAGTTGCAACATGGGGCGGAAACACAACCCCAGCAACAGAAGAGCCCTGGAAACCTCTAGGTCTGAGTACCCCCAGACCTGCCCATTTAGGCCCACAGCACCACCTGGGCACAACTGGGGATGGCCCCTACTTCAAAAATGAGAGTAGGGGCTGTAGAGATTGTACAGAATGTAGGTTGTTTGCCTTGCACTCAGCCAACCTGGATTTGATCCTGGAACCATATACCAAGCCTGTCAAGAATGATTCCTGAGCACAGAGCCAGGAGTAAATGGCCCAAAAACCTACCCCTCTCTTAAAAAAAATAAACTACACATACTGGGAGAACATATTTATTTATTTCTGGGGAGGGTACATCCTGCTGGTTGGCCACATGCAAAGTAAGAACCTTACTGGCTGTACTGTCTCTCCAGGCCCTGGGAGATAGCTACTGAGAGTATCCCACCCACATAGCAGAGCCCGGCAAGCTCCCCGTGGTGTATTCAATATGCTAAAAACAGTAACAACAAGTCTCATTCCCCTGACCCTGACAGAGCCTCCAATCGTTGGGAAAGATGAGTAAGGAGAGGCCGCTAAGATCTCAGAGTTGGGATGAATGGAGACGTTACTGGCGCCCACTCGAGTAAATCAATGAACAAAGGGATGATAGTGATACAATGATTTCACAAAGAACTTCTAACCAGAATAGACAGAACTCCTACCAAATTATATAAAAAGGACAAGCACACTTAATAAGCTAGCCCCTAATTTTAAGAACACAGGAAAAATACTTGGATAGATATTCACATAACACAATATAAAAAAATCAATAGAGCATGAAAAGATGCTCAGTCATAGGGGAATTATGAAATTAAAAGGAGATACTATTTCACACCCACTCATAGGGTTAAAATTAGACTGACAACTCCAAATGTGGGCAAGCATGTTGGACAGCTGGAGCTCTTGCACATGACTAATGTAAGACGGTGCAGCCGCTTTGGAAAACTGCTTGGCAATTTCTTATAAAGTATATAAACCTAGAAATCCCATATCTATATTTCTTCCAAGTCAAATAAAACATGCCCTCAAAAAGTTATCCAAGAACGTTTATGGCAACTTTATTTATACAAGTGAAAAACTAGAACCCAAAAGTCCACCAATGGGTGAGCTGATAAATACTTTTCAGCAATAAAAACAACTGCTAATTCTAGAAGATTAAGGGTGAATCTCAAAAACCTTACTTTAAGAAAGGAGGCAAAAAAAAAAAAGAAGGCAGATAGAAAGAGTACCAACCATTTCCTTTATATGGTAATGAACATGGGGTGGGGGCGGGGGTGGTTGCCTAAAGAGTGGGAAACTGGGAAGAGGCAGGGAAGTCTTTTTTTTAATTCTTTTTTTTTGTTAAAAAATTGAATCACTGTGAGACCCTTACAAAGCTGTTCACGATTGGATTTCAGTCACACAGTGTTCCAACACCCACCCCTCCACCAGTGTACATTTCCCAGCACCAGTGTCCCCAATTTCCCTCCCAACACCCCCCACCCCACTCCCAGCCTGCCTCTCTGGCAGACAGTGAACTCTTGATCGTTAACATTCTAATCAGCTGTGGCCAAACTCAACCATTTGCACACTTTCCCTGCATCCCCTTCCTTTCCCTTTGTTGCGGTTGTGATGACCATCACTGGAGTGGGTGCAGTGCTCACACACTGGGCTTTGGTGCTCGCAGAGGGTAGCCGCTCTTTCATTTGTGCTGCTCCTGCACGTTCTGGTTGGCGAGCTCTCAGGGTCGCACATTGGCCTCACCGCAGGGCATCCAGAGTATGGGGGCAGCCCAGGAGAGAGAACTCAGGCTCAGGTTTTGCAAAACTGGCTCTTTTATATGATGTCATTCCCAGGGCCTCCTTCCAATTACACACTTAAGAAACTAGGGTTTTTCAAGGGCACAAAACCGAACAAAAAACAAACTCTGGAGTGACGGTTGGGAGGGGAAGGGGGTGTGCTAAGTGTGGTATCATGAATTTTGAAGTAGCATTAACTTGCAGCTCTAAAGCATATATAGTCTTGTAAACCAACATCATAAAAAATTATATAAGCCCCATTATAATTTCACTATAGTTAAATTTGACTTCAATTTCTTAAAATGGAATAGAAAAAAAAGCTTAGAGACATTGTAAGGCCATAGTAAGAGAATTATGAGAAATCTGATATGAGAAGCTCTCTTTTTCTTTTGGGTCACACCCAGGGATGCCCAAAGTTTATTGCTGACTCTGTAGTCAGTGATCACTTCTGATGGTATCTGGGAGACCATATAGGGTGCTGGGGTATCAAAACTGGTGGCCCAGTACAAGGAAAGTGCCTGACCCATTGTACTATCCCTCTGGCCCCTTTAAAGTCTTCAGAAACATCCCAGCGTGTTGCTATATTAGATGATTAAACAATGGCTAAAGCCCAGCACACTATACTTACACCCCCATCCTCCACCCCCGCCCCTCGCTGAAGGGGTTCTCTGGACCTCCAGTCAATGCCTGCGAGTCCTAGGGAGTTCGACCCCGGGACACCAAACTCGCTGCCCACCCCACTATCCCCGGCGCCGCTTCCCGGCTCCTAATCAACCCTCCGGCTCGGACTTTTCTACGGATTCCGTCCTCTTCCTTTGACCCGTCTGTTCACCTTTCAATCAATTCAAATGTCGCAGGAGCGAACCAATCGCAATTCTCTCCGGAGGGAAGGGGCGGGCACCTTCCCCCGGAAGCACTAGTTAAGCCCCTCCAATCAGCGACTCGGTGCGGGAGGTTTGAATTTTGTAGAGGTTCGGGCTTCGGGTGGTCGCGCTTCGGAGGCGGCGGTGGTCTTCCTGTGGGAGAGTTCCTGCACGTTTTTGTTTGACAGAGGTTTCACGCCACCAGCTGCTTCAGGTAGGCGGTGTTGGGACTCGGCGGAGCGGGCGCTGGCCTGCTTCCTTGGACACTTCAGAGAGGAGACTGCGGCTCAGCGGCGGGGAGCGGGGCGCCTCTCTCGGGCGGCTGCCCCTGCCCCTCCCCGGGCCCCTGTTTGTTGCCTTGGGCGCTGGAGTCTGCGTTTTACCCTCGGGGCTGAAATGGCGAGAGGCGGTGAGGAGGGTGAGCTGTAGGACCCTTAGTCCTGCCCCCTGCAGCCGACCGGCAATTCCAGTAGCCCCTCCCAGGTGCCGTGAAAACAACAACGCCCCGTTTCTGTGAGAACTTCTAGGCGGGCCCGGCTAAGGCGGTCCAGACTTTCGGATGGAAAGAAAAGCCTCGAGAATTCAGTGGTGTGTGAAAAGCCACCACTTGTGATCCAAACTTCATCACCTTTTAGTTGTGCCAATATGAAGAGTTAATTAGTTAATTGACAACAACCCAACGTAAGGGTTGCCACAGTTGAACTTGCCTTTAATATTCTTGCTCCGCTGAATTTTTTTTTTTAAATAGCCAATGTATACGTTTTTCCCTTTTCGTTTAATTTGAGATTTTTTTTTTAATTGAGGGAACTTTGGTATGGAAAACCGCATATGTTTCAGGCATACCCTATTTATGCTTTGGCGTGTACAGAGTAGACTGTAGCTCAGGTTCCCAGGGCCCCTAGAAGAGCACGTATTTGTTACCTGGAGCACTACCAGTCTGCCACCAAGACTGTAGTTTCCATCCTTCAACTCTCTATGACCATTACCCGACTCCCCTCCTCCCCTCCAGCCCCCCCCCAACACTGTCCTCTTTCTTGTCCCATTACCACCCTCCTCTTTCCCTGCCTGATCACCATCATTTTGGCTGAGACTTTTTGTTTGCTTTGTTTATTAGTCTTTCACATATGATTAAGCTCATAGTGGGTTTTATTTTCTTGGGGTGACTTATGTTCTTTAGCATGTTTCCTTCAAGGTCTATTCACATTGTTGCAAATGGTAAAATTTAATCTTGTTAAACATTTATGTATATAAATAACTAAATATATATGAACACACACCACTTTTTAATTCATCTCTTAGTGGACACTTAGGTTTCCATATCTTGGCTCTTGTGAAACATGCTTAAGTGAACATAAGAGTGCAACTATTTCATTTCAAAGGGTTTTCCCAAGAAATACGAAAACACTAATTTGGATACACTAATTTGGATAAACCCTCTGAAATGAAATAAATAATATCATAATTTTTAATATTTGAGAAATATCCATACTGTTTTTATTTTTGGTTTGGGGCCTCGTGCTACTCAGGAATTAATCCAGGCTCTGCACTCAAGGGTCACTATAGACACAACTTACTGGACAATATTGGGTGCCAGGGACCAAACCCAGGTTGGCTACATGCATGGCAAGAAACTACTGTATTATCTCTCCAGCCCTTCCATACTATTTTCTGTGGAGGCTGCACCCATTTATATTCCCACTAACAGAACACAAGTGTTCCCTTTTCACCACTTCTTAATTTGCATTTCTCTAATGATAAGTGATGACATACATCTGGACAATGTTCCTGGTGCCTTACTTACAGATGGTTGGCCATCTGTAAGTCTTTGGAGAAATTCTGTTCAGCTTCTCTGCCTGTTGCACAATCAGGTTGTTTTTTGTTGAGTTGTTTAGATATTTTGGATATTAAGCTCTATATTATGGGCATCATTTGCAAATACCTTCTCCCACTCAGTTGGAAATTCTCATTTTGGTAGTTGCTTTTACATTTCAGTGATGGTTTCTTTCCTTTTTTCATTTTTGGATGACACCCAGCAGTACTTAGGTTTACTCCTGGCTCTGCACTCAGGAATCCCTCCTTACCAGGCTTTGGAGACCATATGGAGTGCCAGGGATTGAACCTGGGTCAGTCTATTGCAAGGTGGCCTGCCTAGGTACTATCTCTCTGGCCTTGATGTGGTTTCTTTAGCAGGGCAGATTTTTTGCTTTATTGAGTACCCTTTACTTTAGTTTTCCTTACTGTTGAGGTCAAATCTTCAAAAGTACCTATGTCCAAGGCAGTATCAAGCAGTGTATTGCTTATGTTTTCTTAGTATTCCATGGTTTTCACATCTTACAATCCAGTTTTTAGAGCATTTTGAATTGCTTTGTGTATATGATGTAAGATAGTCTAGCTTCTTTTGCATGTGAGTGTGTTTTTTCTTTAATATTTAGCAAAGTAACACTTGCAGGAGGTGGTGAATCAGCATAGTCTGTAATAACTCTCCTTAGATTATAGAGAACTTTGTTTGCAGGGCTCCAGTAAGCATAAGAGAGATTCAACCTGGGGTCAAGCATGCACTCCAGCCCCTTGAGTCGTCTCCCTGGTGCCCCAACCCCCAGCTTGGACTCTTAAATTCATCCAGGTCTTTTGAGAGAAAAATAAATCCCCATTTAAAAAACTCAGTTAATTGCATGAAATTGTGTAATATGTTTAATTTGATGAATTTCTTCTGCATGTTTTCCTTTTTTAAAAGAAATAAGTTTTTTTGGGGCCACAACTGGCAATGCTCAAGTGGCCGTATGGGGTGCTGAAGATGGAAGCTGGGTTGGCTGTGTGTAACGCAAGTACCGTACCCACCATACTATTTTCTTCAGTCCACCTATTTGTTGTTGTTGTTTTGGGATCACATCTGGCAATGCTCAGGGGTTACTCCTGATGCTGCACTCAGTAATTGTTCCTGGTAGTTCTCAGGGAACCATATGGGATGCTGGGAATCAAACCCAAGTCAGCCACTTGCAAGTCATACACCCTACCCGCTGTACTTTTGGATCACACCGGGCAATGCTCAGGGGTTACGCTTGGCTCTACTCTCAGAAATTACTCCAGCAATGCTCAGGGGACCATATGGGATACCAGGGATCAAACCCCGGTCGGCCACGTGGAACGTCCTGCCAGCTGTATTATCATACAGCCCCAAGATTAGATACATATTATATTGAAATATGATTACCATTGTAGTGTTAGCATCTCTACTACACTACCAATTCTTTCTTCCTTTTTTTTTTTTTTTTTGGCTTCAGAGGTCACACCCAGCGATGCACGGGGTTACTCCTGGCCTCCTGACTCTGCACTGAGAAATTACTCCAGGCGGTGCTGGGGGACCATATGGGATGCTGGGAATCGAACCTGGGTCGGCCTCGTGCAAGGCCCTACCCGCTGTGCTATCACTCCAGCCCCACCAATTCTTTTGTTGGAGTGTTTTAGCGGATATTTTCAGTTCTTGAAGAGTATAGTGGACCTATAACATTTTAAACTTCCTGATTGTGAGGGGTTTATTTTCCTGAAAATAATTAATTTTTTAAGTAGCCTATAGCAAAATTCATTCTTTGTGTTATCAAGTCTTGTAGCTACCTACTACAATGAGATATAGAATAGTTATGATCAACATCTTCCACCCATTATTCCCCTCAAAAAAAACAAACAAACCCCAAAAACGACCCATATTCCTTACTGTTTTATAGTCAGTGTGTCAGCTCTCTTTGGTTCCTGACAACCCACTAATCCTTGTGTCCTAACAGTGGAATCATACACTTTTTTTTTCTTCTCCTTCTCTGTTGATGCTGTTATAGTGACCAAGATTTCCACACATGCCAGATAGTAGTAACCGCACATCCATTTAAGGTTGCTCATTGGGGTTTTCACATGAGGTTGTGTTTGGGAAGCTAAATTCCATTTAACTGGTTGTGTTTGCACACATACTTGCTGGGAATTAAACTCTTGGCTATGGTTCTCTGTCGCGTTATGGTGTAGTGTCTTTGGGAATAGCTCACTTTTTATATGTGCTCTCACACCTGCTCGAAGGGAGTGGTGCTGCTGGCTATGGTGCCTGCACATTTATGTAGTTGTAGTGCAGTACTCACTAGGGACTGCACACTCCTTGATTGCAGTACTCCATCCCTGGCTTGTCACTGGGGATTGTAGATGGCAGAGTTGCCTGGATTGCATTCCATGCACTTGCGCAGCACTGGGATTGAACTCAAGGTCACACCCTGAAAGGTAGGCACTAACTCGTCTCCCAGCCCGCTAAGAATAGACTTTTTTTTTTTGGTCTCTGCATTTAGGGATCACACCTGCTGAAGTTCAGGAAACCATATGCAGTGCTGGGGATCAGACCCAGGGTGACTGCCTGCCTGGAAAGCAAGTGCCCCTACACACTGTGCTTCCTGTGGCCCCTTCGCTTGGTTTCACACAGATTAGAGCATTTTACATTTGTCTATGATGTGTGTATCGATAGTGTGCTCCTTTTCATTGCTAAGTAATATTCTGTTGTGTAGGTGACCACAGTATGTTTTTCTGTTCACCAGTTAAATGAAATTTAGCTTCCCAATTTTTTGCAACTATAAAAAAGGCTGCTATAAGCATTTACATATATGATTTTAATTTATTTGAGATAAATGTGAAGGATGGAATTGGTGGATCATTGTTAAGTGTTGTTTCGTTTTGGGAGGCCACTTCTGGCAGTACTCAGGACTCACTCCTGACTCTGCACTCAGGGATCACTCCTGGTGACGCTCAGGGAACCATATGGTGTGCCCTACCCACTGTACTATCACTCCAGCCAGTACGTATTTTTGACTATGTAAGAAACTGCTGAATGTTTTTCCAAAGTGGCTAACCATTTTTGCATTGCCAGCAATTGGTATTGTCAGTTTTTTTGTTTGCTTCTCTTAGTGGTGGGCTGGAGCGATAGCACAGTGGTAGGACGTTTGCCTTTCATGCGGCGAACCCGGGTTCGATTCCTCCATCCCTCTCGGGCAGCCCAGCAAGCTACCAAGAGTATCCCACCCACACGGCAGAGCCTGGCAAGCTACCCGTGGTGTATTCAATATGCCAAAAACAGTAACAGCAAATCTCACAATGGAGACATTACTGCTGCCCACTCGAGCAAAACGATAAGCAACGGGATGACAGTGGCTTTTAGTGGTGCTGTGGGACCAAGACTTTGCCTGATCTCATATACACAATGCACTCACCCTTCTACCTCTGAGCTACATCTACAAACTAACATTGGTTACGGTTTAATGTTTGTGTTTTGGGGATACACTGTTAACATACCATGTCCATCAAAGTGCCAATACCACCGACACCCTTCACTGTCCATAGGACCCTTTCTGTTCAACCCCTTCAATCCTCTTGATTACTTCTTTTCTATTGTTAGAGTCTAATGGTTTGTTTTCATTAGACATTTCTGTTTTCCTTGCTTTGCTTCTTTATATGCCACCAATGAATGATCATCTGGTATTTATATTTCGTCTGGTTTATTTTGCTTATCATGACCCCCTCCAGTTCCATCCCTGTCATGACAAAAGGCAAGCACATTTCTTTTAGTGGGGTAGTGTTTCATTTATGTATATATACCACAACTTCTTTATCCACTCATCTGTCTTGGGTGCATTCTAAGAGATCCCACTTCTCTCTCTTCCTACATTTTGTTTTTTAAGTATCTCACTATTTCCAAGTTGGTTTCTTTACCCTTTGTAGAACAACCTTTACTATTTCTTGCAAATCCAGTTTAGTGACCATGGGTTTCTATTTGTCCAAGAGGTTTTTTTAATCACTCCCTTGAATCTAGTGATAACAGATAGAGTATTCTTGGTTGGAGGTCTGGTCCTGATATAAAATATCCAAAGATCTAACGCTGTGGTTATTTCATTCCACTCCCTTTAGACTTGTCAAGTTCTGTTGAGAAAACTGCTGAATCTTATGGGGGTTTTCTTTTCTGTGAATCATTGCTTTTTTTCATGCTGTCTTAAAATTCTGTCTCTATCTTTGGTTTCTGCCATTTAATTACTATGTCTATCTGGGCTTATTTTGTTTGGAATTCTTTGAAATCCCTGAATCTGGATAGCTATCTCCTACCTTAGATTATTAAAGTTCTCAGTTATTCTTCAACTAAGAATTCTTCCCCTTTCTGGGGCTGAAGAGATAGTACAGAGGGTTTGGTTCTTGCCTTGCACGCAGTTGACCCTGGTTGGATTACAGGCATTCCAGCCCATCAGGAGTGATTTCAGAATGCAAAGCCAGGAGTAACCCATGAGCAGTGCCAGCTGTGACCCCCAAACAAGAATTATTCTCCTTTCTCTATCCTCTTTCTTCAACCCTCTGATGCAAATGTTGACCCTCTTGATACGCTCCCATAAATCTTACGTTTTCTTCATTAAAATTTTAATTTTTTTGTTCTTTGTTTAAAAGTTTATATTTTTTCACCTTAACCCTGAGTTAAGTGATTTGATATTTATTTGGCTCATTCTGCTGTTGAGCCCCTCTATAGTGTTTTTGTTTATTTTAGTTCTACTACGTTCTACTATTTTTGTTTTGGGGCCACATCTGGCCATGCAGGGCTAGTCCTGCATTGGTGCTCTAAGAGTTGCTCTCACTGGTAGTCATGAGACTGTCTAGAGCCAGGACACTCAAGATTGCTGGTGCCTGGCAGACCCTCGCACCCCGCCCCACCTCCCCCCACCCTCCAAGATCTTCCTGTGGTCATATAGGAAGGGGAGGGAAAGGAGAAAAGAGGGGGAATTTGATGTAATCCAGAGAACACTGGCCTTGACCTTGTCTTTATCTCTCTCTGCCCGCCCCCCCTCACCCGCACTCCCCCTTTAACTCTACCTCAGAGATGTTTATTCTAGAGAACCAATTCTCTTTCTCCACTTGGATCTATGTTTTGTTTTGTTTTAATCACTGTAATAAAAAGGCGAGGGGCAGGGGCACATGCCATGTAAATGGTGATTTCTAACATTACTGTAAATAATTTATTTTTCCCTTACAAGGTCAAACTGATATGTTTATCCTTTTGCATCACTATGGTAATTCTCCAGAAACTCCCACTTTTTCCTGTCTTGTACATCCAGCAGCCTACTTATTACCCTGGCATATCCAGTAGGTTTGTTTTTTAGTTTGATTTGTTTTTTAGTTTGAGAAACAATATGCCAGGTTGCCTGCATACATCGCCAGGGGAAAGTTAAGACTTGAGACTATTTTTTACATTCCAGACTGTAATTTCCTGAACTTCACTTCTTCCTTCCTCCAGCAATCTCAAGCTCCTATTTAGAAACCACAAAGTAAGTTGTAATGTTTAGTTTTTGATAACCTTCATCCCACTCTATAGAGCCTCATGTTCCATTTTGTATTTGATATCTTTATTTCAAAAGTCTCTGAGTTAGGGCAAGAGGAGTATTGCAGTCTTAATTTTTTAATTTTCATTTGTATGCTTTAAAAAAAACACCCTTGGGGCTGGAGTGATAGCACAGCGGGTAGGGCGTTTACCTTGCACGCGGCTGACCTGGGTTCGAATCCCAGCATCCCATATGGTCCCCTGAGCACCGCCAGGGGTAATTCCTGAGTGCATGAGCCAGGAATGACCCCTGTGCATTGCTGGGTGTGACCCAAAAAGCAAAAAAAAAAAAAAAAAAAACCACCCTTTTTGAGGTGGAGGGGAGCAGACCTAGCAGAACTTAGGGATTACTCCTGACTGAACTCAGAAATCACTTCTGGCAGTGCTCTGGTGGTGCTTGGGGAACTGTATAGGATGCTGGGAATTAAATCCAGGTCAGCCACATGCAAGGCAAGTGCCAACCTGCTATACCACCTGCTCTGACCACCTCTCTGCCCACCCCCCCCATTACCTTTTTTAGTGATGGACCCAAAACTTCTAAAAGTTGCAACTTCTCTTTGGTCTTTCCAGTCTCTTCTTGAACTTGTCCTCTTGTATTTCAGAGTGGGGTCTCAGAGCACATTATTATTGACCAGAGTTTTGTCCTAGTAGAGTGCCACAGAGAACCTTAAGAGCATGAGGTGACTATTTGTATGAACTGTCATAAAGGACTTGATCTTTGACCTTCTGACAATTTTGCTCTTTCTCTGGCAGCTGTCATGTAGAGGGTAGATAATTCCAACCCGAGTGGGGCTGTCTAGGCAGTCTTCGGTGCGTGATCTCTTTCACAATGACCATTTTTAAATGGGAAGTTGTGCCAGCTAGGCCCAGCTCTACTTCCTGGGTTTTGTGAATGTGTCCATTTAAACAGCCTTTCAGGCCTTCAGCAGAATCTGTTTTCCCCCTTTGGGTTTTTGGCCCACATCTGATGGGCTCATACTCAGGGGTCACTCTTGGCGTTGCTCAGGGGACCTTGTGTGGTACTGGGAATCAACGGGGTTGGCCATGTACAAGGCAAATGTCTTAACCTCTGTACTATCTTTTCTATAGCTGAAACTTAATTAAAAAAATAATAAAAGGAAAATCCATGTAAGTTGTTCTGTCTCTTTTACCTTACAGGATGTCTTCATCACATTTTACTGCTCGACATAGGAAGGATTTAAGTACTGAGATGATTAGAACTAAAATTGCTCAAAGAAAATCACTGTCTCAGAAAGAAAGCAGACACAAAGAATACCAGCGAAATAGACTCTTTGGTTTGAAAGATGTCAACATTCCAATCACGGAAGGTAGAAGTCTTCTTGAAATAAGTGAGACTTCTGAAGAGCTTGTTCCCAAAAAGGCCACTATGAAACCAAGTACGTAAAGATCTATTACAGTTTTCAGTGCTTTGATGAATGAATAAAAGATGATTTAGTAGTCTGAGTTTTTTAAAAAAAATTCCTAACCAAAGAATGGAGCTTTTAAATATCATTAAGATGATTTGGTGTTTTCTATACTGAAAATAACTATTTATCATAAAGATTGTGAAGGTTCCCTTGCTAGACTAAAGCCATTTGCCTCTGATGTGTCTGAACACTTCATTCTGTATGCTGCCATATAGAAACCTTAAAGTCTGGAGCTAGAGTTAGTATTGATAAGATAAATTGATAAGGGACATAAAACTAGAACTGAATGAAGACTCCTTGAAATTATTCTCTTCCAGTGGAAAAATTTCATAGAAAATAAAAGAATTGGGGGGCTGGAGCAATAGCACAGCGAGTAGGGTGTTTGCCTTGCACACGGCCATCCCAGGTTCCATTCCCAGCATCCCATATGGTCCCTTGAGCACTGCGTGCGGGAATTCCTGAGTGCAGAGCCAGGAGTAACCCCTGTGCATCGCTGGGTATGACCCAAAAAGCAATAAATAGATAAAAATACAATTAAAAAAAAAAGCTTTAAAAGAAAATAAAAGAATTGGGGCCAGAGCAAAAGTACAATAGGTAGATGTTAGCCTTGCATGTGGGCAATCGGGGTTCAATCCCTAGCATCCCATATGGCCCCCTGAGCCCTGCCAAGAGTAATTCCTGAGTGCAGAACCAGGAGTAACCCCTGAGCATCACCACATGTGACACAAAAGGCCCCCCCCCCAAATAAAGACCTTTAAAAACTCTGAAAATAAAAGAATTATTCATCCTTGCATTATCCAAAGAATTCAGTGATCTTAGGAAGAAATCAGCTTCAGCAGAAAGGAAAAGAATGATCTTGGGGAGCAGAATTTTAAAATAATGTGTCTTAAAAGGCAAGAGATGCATAGGAAGGGAGGAGGAGGCTGGAAATGACTTTCATTTAGCTACAAGTCAGTAGACTATTGTGTCTGTAGTAAATTTATAACAAAGCAAAAATGGTGACAAAATTACTTAAACTGATCGTTTTCTTCCTTTTTTTCCATTTTGTCTTTGGGGCAACGCTCAGCGAAGTTTAGAGCTTACTTCTGGCTTTGTACTGAAGAATCACTACTGACAGGGTTCAGGGGACCATATGGTATGCCAGGGACTGAACCCAGGTTGGCTACGTGCTAACAAGTGCCAGGGCTACTATACTATCTCTTGTCCCTGTTTAATTGATGCTTTAATGAGGATATTGAGCTAGAATATTTCAGCTTAACATTATCTTATGATTCTAAAAGACAAAAGTTTTAGGGTTCTATTATTTGGTTCTGAGATGAGATGATCAGTGTTAAATTCAAGGAGAAAGGCAGTAGGCTAGGTAGAGGCATGTAGGGGAATGGATAATCTTTTCTTAGGAAGTAGGTGCCCTAGAGGGACCAGAGTGATAGTTCAGCAGATAGGGCACTTGGTCCAAGGTCAAGGATCACTCCTGACTCTGCTCAGGAGACCATGTGGGGTGCTGGGGGTTGAACCTGGGTCTGCCACATGCAAGTGCCTTATCCACTGTATGATATCTCAGGCCCCAGGGAAACTCCTTTCTTTTTTGGTAGGGTGGAAGCGATGGTGCTCAGTGCTTATTCTAGGCTCAGGAATCACTCCTGATGGGCTCCGGGAAACCATATGTGGTGCCAGGGACCAAACCCTGATTCACCGCAGGCTACCTGCTATACTGTCTGGCCCAAGGCTCCATTTTTTGATCAAATGCCCTCAAATAGAAATATAACTGTCAATGTACTATTAAAGTTTCATTTGTTTATTTCCCGTTTGCAAAGGTCTAAGCTTGGAAGTGAGCCTAGTATTTGGTAGAAAAAGCAAACGGAAGGCTGTCATTATAAGGACTTTGACTTTTACTCCGAATAGGTGAAATGAGAAGCCATTCATGGATTAATGGTTGTCATGTAATCTGATTCATGTTGTTGTATTGGGTTTTGTTGTTATTTTTATTTTTTGGGTCACTCCCCACAATACTCAGGGGTTACTCCTGGCTATACACTCAGGAGTTACTCCTGGCGGTGCTTGGGGGACCATATGGGATGCTAGGGATCGAATCTCGGTCAGCCATGTGCAAGGCAAGTGCTTTGCCCACTGAACTATCATTCTGACCCTCACAACTTCCTTTTTTTCTAAGGATTCCAAGACAAAAGGAAAAACCCTTTACCCTCAGCAGCTTGTTTGATGGGACTCCCCAAACTTTGTTATGGACATATTGGCGACACTGAAAATCCTGCCTGAATTGTGTGGTCATTCTCCACTGACTTCATCACAGTGCAGTTATGGGGACAAAGAGGAGACGGGGCTGGTGGAGGGGGGAGCTCATACAAAGAGGAGACGGGGCTGGTGGAGGGGGGAGCGCATGTATGGCAGACATTCTTTTTTTCAGCCACATCCTCCAGGCCCTCATTTATGGTTTTTGTTTTGTTTGGCGGCCACACCGAACAGTACTCAGGGATCACTCCTGGCTGACTTGGGGGACCTTATGGGATGCTGGGATTCGAACCCAGGTTGGCCATGTGCAAGGCAAGCATCCTACCACTATACTGTTGTTCTAGCATCCCCCTGACCACCCCACCTTGATTCATGTTATAAAGACATCTTTCTGCTTTAGTGAGAGTAGACTATATAGCATGGCTCCTGGGAGACTAATGAGATGATCACGGTAAAATTTAGCTGATAGTTCACAATTGATCAGATTGGTAGCAGCAACATAGTTAGCTGCAGTCTGAATGCCTTTTGTCCAGTAGGCTTTCCTAATGGATTGGATATGGGATTGATAGACAGTTTGAAATGATTCCAAGGTGTTTGGCTTCACCATCTGAAAATGTGGCGTGGCCATTGGCAAAGGTATCAGACTGAGAGGGGAACAGTCTTTGGGGAATGGTAAGATTTAAGTGCCCAGTTGATGATGGATATGTTAATTTTTTTTTTTTTTTGCTTTTTGGGTCACACCCAGTGACGCTCAGGGGTTACTCCTGGCTTTGCACTCAGGAATTACTCCTGGCAGTGCTTGGGGGACCATATGGGATGCCGGGGATTGAACCCGGGTCAGTCGCATGCAAGGCAAATGCCCTACCCGCTGTGCTATCGCTCCGGCCCGGATATGTTAATTTGAGGTGTCCACCAGAACTGAGGAGAGAGATGGCTGTCGAGTTAGATGTTCCAGATGAGCCCATGGCGGGAGGGAGTCTGGGCTGGAGCTCAGTGCACAGGCGTTGTCAGCGATACATGGCTTTTGAAGCACTAAAAGTAGATGTGATTATCCAGAATTTTGTCGTGGAAAAAAGAAGTGGGGTGAGTATTCCAACAGTTAGGGTAAAGGAAAACCAGTGAAGAAATGAGGGGCAAAGAGAACACCAGAGAATAGGCTACCCTGGAGTCAGGCAAGGCAGGAATAACGAGGAGAGACTCTTCAGTGTATTAGTGCTGCTTGCTGATGGCAAGTAGTATTTGGTTTTTGTTTGAGTTTTTTTTTGTTTTTGTTTTTTTGGAGGCGGGGATTTTGGGCAATATCTGATGTGCCCAGGAGCTACTCCCAGTTCAGAGCTCGGGGAGCAGCTCAGAGGATCTCATGATGCTGGAGATTGACCCCGGTTCTCCTGCACACAGAGCATATGTTGAGCCCATTGAGCTACCTTTCCTACCTCATTTCAAGTGATTTTTGAAGTATAATTTGACCATCTTCACTGTGAAGGTCACAGGTATTCTAAATTCATGTTCTTCAATTCTTTTCTCGTCACTAGCATTTGTAGACTGGTAGGTAGTTTTGGTTCCAGAGAGCAGCACCACCTAGGACATACTATTCTTCCCCCAAAAGTTGAATTTGAGTCTGATCAAATCCTGAGATAGCTTTCCAGGTTATAGAAAACATGGGGGCTGGAGAAATGAGTAAAAAGCAGGAAAAAGTAAACAGATATGTGCAGTGGAAGATAATCTATTGAACAAGAAAATAATGGTATAGAAAGAGATGGGAGGAGAATCTCATTTAAATGAAGACACCTAGAAGACATCTATGTGCCACAAGTGGGTCTTGCTTGCTTTTTGTTTCCAGTAGTTTTAAAAATATCTCTTTGAAGTAAGGAAATTTATATCTGGTCCCTGTAATAGACAGTATCTTACCTGCTAATTTTGTTGGCTGTGTGATGATGATGATATGATTATGAAAGAAAACGTCTATTTTTAGAGCTACATACTGAAGTACCTAGGGATAAAATTTGTTGAATAGAAATTTTTTTAAGAATAAGGATTGAAAGGCCTATAGTTAATAGGCTAAGGATTGAATAAGAATTTGCTCAAAAGTCTTTCTTAGGGAGACAGAGAACTAGTATGGTGGGTTAAGGTAATTGTCCCCTATGCAATCAATCCAGGTTCAGTTACCAGCACTGTATGTACCATCCCCTACCCCCACCCTGAGTCCTGCCAGGAATAATCCCTGACTATAGCCAGGGGTGAGTGAGCACCACCAGGTGTGGCCACAGAACTGCAACAACAACAATAGAAGAACATTTCTTAGTAGTAGTTGAAAGTTAGTTGAAGCAGTTGAACAAAATGATGTTTTATACACTTGTATAAATTTTTATCTTCTGAAATGTTTTGTATGGTTTTTGTTTTTTCTTCATTGGTTCAATGAAAACTGTTCTTAGGTGATCAACGAAGAAAAATGCTCCAGAAATACAAAGAGGAGAAGCAGCTTCAAAAGCTGAAAGAACAGAGAGAGAGAGCTAAAAAGGGAATCTTTAAAGTGTGTCGCGTTAGACCTGACATGCCTTGTTTTCTGTCAAACCAGAAGTCTCTGAAAGCTGAGCCTCAAAAGGTAAATGTATCATCTTAAACTGATACAGAGGAATAGTTCATTTTAGAAGGAATTTTAAAAGGTTAAATGACTAAACTTTTAAAAATAACTTTCCCCTTCCCTTTATTCATTTGACTAGTTGGTAGAAGGCGGGAATGACATAAGGTGATAAGAATCAAAGCACTTAACTAGCTTGGGTAAATTGAGAATAGGATAAACTAGGAGAGAAAGTCGAGTAGGGTGAACAGTGGACATTATGTCAAAGGATTTGGCATTCCTCCTGGAGAATATGGCGAGCCCTGGGAAACTTACATAAATGAGTTCTATCTGTATTAGATTAATAATTTGAGAGGAATACCCACGCTAGGAAAATTATTTGGATAGGACAGTGTTAATTGTTTATGGATAGGAAGATCAGTTGTGAGCTTATTATACAAGATTAGGTTACGGCTTATAATCTGGGGCAGTGGGTTTAAAAGGAAGAAAGAGGAAAAACTCATTTTGAGAGAAAATTTGATAGGACTGGTGACCATGTCGATGGTAAGGGGTAAAGGAAATTGAAAAGTCAGATAAGATGATTCTGGTATTGGCTTGAGCAACCATGTAAGTCATGCTGCTTCTCAAGAGATACAGAAGACAAGAAGAGAAATGGATTTAAGTAGGCATATTAAAACTTAAAAACAAAAAAAAATCCTGCTTGGATCATCTACATTAGTGTATCTTGGTCCTTTTCCGACAGTGGCCCCTTTGCATCTTGTTTCATTCCTATACCCCTCTCATCCTACCATTTGGACCCCAAGTCTCATGCCATTACCCTCCCATTTACAGTTTTTACCAGTGCATCTCTTAGAATATTGTCAGAGCTCCTAGGGGACTCTAGGCTGCTGGTTGAGAAAGGTGGCTCTAGATAATAGGCCCTGTTGGGGAAAGTTTTGGAAGTTGGGCTCTGGGGGAGGAGGCTTATATGGTCCCCCAAACACTGCTGAGTTTCAGCCCTCCCCTCCCGCCACACATGCGAAAAAGGTTTTTTTTTTTTTTCCTTTGGAAATCTATACTAAGGAGGAATCTAGTCTATAGCATTGGGAGCAAAGGTGGGCATCTAAGGTATAGGATTGCATGAGAACACTGCAGTAAGGATCTACAAAGTCCTAGAAGAGTTCATTCTAAAGAGCATCTTCATCCAAACAGTAGTCAGGCATCAGTGGTGAAACTTGGTTTGACTTTAAAATGGGAGCTAAACTTCATAATGAGACATGGAAATAAACTTTTGTTTCTTGACAGTGCTTAGGACTTTGTGATTTGTGCTCAGGGATCCTGGCAGGGCTTAGGGGACCGTATGGGGTGCTAGGGTTTGAACCTGGATCTGACTCATACAAGGCAAGCCCCTTCCTCACTGTACTGTCAAACTGTCCCCAGCATGATTATTTTTTAAACGTTCTCTTCTTTCAATTGCTTTAAGGATGTTCAATCGTTTATGCGGATTACAAGGTCAAAGGCCAGAGAGCAAATGGAACAGATTAAGGTATCGTTGATCATTGTTACTAAATGAGAAGCGGTGACATTTTTCCCTCAGCATGTAAATTCATTTTTAATCTAATGACAGCTTCAAGGACAACCATTTATCTACTTGATAAATAATACCAAAATTTCTTTCTTTTTTTTTGGTATTGCAACAGAAAAGTTTTGGCTGGATGCTAAGGAAATGCTCTTTGTGAGCTTTATCTTGGGGCCGCACTCATTTTGTTAAGTGGCTTCTAATTAGCCATTCCATGACCCATGAGTGCATCTAGGGATGTAGGCACATCAGAGAGGTGTTGAAAATATGAGAGTCTTCAAGGTAGCATAATGGATAAGGTTAGTAGGAGGGTTACTAAAATCAAGTGAAATGGTCAAGGAGGAAAATAGTATGTCTTTTTATTTGGTGAGCAAGTATTCTCTAGTCAATAAATTTGAATTACTATCATAGGTCCTGGGGTACAATAGTCAATAAAAAAAATAAGATCCCTTGATTTTATGTGAGGCAGGCAAAAAAAAGTATATAGTAAATGAGTATAACTATCATGAAAGTTTTTTGAAAAGGAAATAAAGAAATT
This sequence comes from Sorex araneus, assembly GCF_027595985.1. Classification (NCBI taxonomy): domain Eukaryota; kingdom Metazoa; phylum Chordata; class Mammalia; order Eulipotyphla; family Soricidae; genus Sorex; species Sorex araneus. The sequence continues at coordinate 44,765,206 of NC_073304.1, forward strand.
TAAAAAATTTCCTTTTTTTGAAAAGGAAAAGGAAATAGAGTACTGAAGTAAGCATGGTCTGGAATCTTGGTTGGAGCAGGAAATAGGTTCAGGACCAATTTCTAATTAGGGAAAGAAGTTCCCCAGATGACCTCTTCATATCCTATATTGGACAATTCTGACCTTGCTTCCCAATGATGCTATCAGATTCAGCAGTCAGGCAGGTTTTGAGGGAAGACGTCACACACAAAGATGAAAAAGCTCTTTCTGTTCGGAGAATTTTTTAGGCAAAATTTAGAGGTCTTAAAGCAAAAATGCATCTGATGTGTTTATGGACCCTCAGATTTTAGTCAGCTATTGCTAATAGCTCATTAGCATTTTCCAAGTTCTAGGATTCTAAGTATGCTTTCGAGGAATTTCTTCATCTCCTTTTATGTAGGATAGTGAACTTTTTGCTAGGACATTTCTCATTGTCGTACTTTCAGATGGTTCATTTACGATGTCAAATGTGATTTGATTCATTATACAATTAAATCATTGGGCACCTCATCTCTTCAACAGATTAATGATGGAACTAAAGTTCGAGCAACTCTATCTGCTCAAAGACAAACTTCTGCAAAGAAAGCGTTGGATAAAGAGAAGGAAGGTGGGACATTAGCCATTACTATAAGTTCTAATGCACCCACAATTATTAAAACAGTAACTTAATAATTACAAAAGTCATTTTGTTTAATTTTTCCTCCACAGCTCCACAGCCTGTTGCCACAGTGGTGAGAATGACTCGCTCAGCTATAAACAGCTTACAGGCAGCAAAGCAGATTGTCCAAACAGTTTCCTCTGCAACAAGAAAGACAGTCATGAGTGCTACTAATGGTAAGAGCTTGTTTTGATCAGTAGTAAGTGAGCTAGAATGTCCTTGAAGTTTTGTGCTCAGTTGTTTTAAATCAGCATGCTTTTCTTTTCTTTTAAAAATAAAAGGTAGAAAGGGAGGAAATAGAAAATTCAATTCCTACAGGTAGACTATGTGTCCCTACATCCAGGCTTGTTCAAATGTTGAAGACCTTGATTAGTGTAAGCAGTGCTTTCAAATGAAAAATGAATTGACTCAAATTATTAATGCACCATCCATTTGCTGGGATATAGTGTGGCCATTTAAGAACAACATGAAACTTACTAGAGGATAATGTTTCTGATATAGTAAATAAAAGCAGGCCAAATTCGGAACAATATGATGACAATTCTAAAGAAGTTGTACATGAATAGATAAAACTTAGTAGACTTACCCCAAAGTCTTATCTGGAGTATTATTGAGTGATGTAATCTTGGGGTGATTTTTTTTTTCTGACTTATTGTTGTTCTTTGTGTTTTTATTTTTTGATGATAATTGCTTGTTATGGTGGCATAAGGTAAAATATAAAATAGCTACTTTGATTTGAAAACAGACGGCATACCTTAGCATGATATGCCTTTTGTTTTTATTCCATTTTATAATGACGTGTATATATAGGGGGGGAGTATGACCTGGGACCATTTAATAGCATATGATCATAAGATTCTTTTCAGACATACATTTCTATAGATGCCTTTTTTCCCTTTCCAAATTCCTAGTGCAACATTTTCTATGTGACTAGTCAAAGTGGATGTCTTATTTCATTTTTTATTTTAGAAACAGAAAGAAAATCACCAAATGAAGGAAGATCTATGAAAAAGATAGAAACAAAGCCTGGAAAGGTAGGCCATATATACTTACTGACTTCTGGTTACTTTAAAAATTTCATTGCAGCTCTCATAAAGCTGAATTAAGCATTCAGATTTGCTTTAAGACCTACATATTTGCCAAAAGCTCTTGAAAAGCAAAGAAATATTGAGGACTTTTTTTCTTTTCAGAAATTGTGTCCTCAGTTTTATGGTATAGAAAGCATAATTTGGTTAACAGGGAATAGGAAATGATAATAAAAACACAGCTGACAAATCTTTAGGTATGAACTAGATAAGAGAGTTAGGAGATACACACTAACTTTCCATTCATTTAGTCTGAATATTGCCATCACTTCCAGTTCCTTGGGCAAATTATGAATGGTTTTCCCATCTCAAATGCTGATTACCTACATATTAGTTTTAAGAATTAAATAACATTCCTAGCCTCTATTAGTCTTCCAAAGTAGTTTCTTTTGTCATGGAACATACATATGAGACAGCAAAAATGGCACTTTGAGGACTCAGTTTCTTGGCTCATTATCCTGTCTATCTATAATTTCTTAACTTTGGGGTGGGGGGTAGGGATAGAAAGGTCATGCCAAAAATTAAGAGATCTAGCTAGATTATTATTGAAAATCAGGCAGCGATCCTTTAACGAAAGTGATAGTGAACCTGCATAGATAAACCACTGGGCCCCACAGCTCTTCCTTAGAGACTGATTTGGTCCTTATGGATGATCACTAGTTTTTACTTTCACTGCCACACCAGCCTCAGGGCCAGTGTGACACATGTACCCTCCTCTAGGTCAAAACACTCTGGTTTGAGCCCATTCCTCCCCCCAAAACCAGAAACTAGAATAAACCTCTAAAACCTATGTTTAAAATTGTTGTAAAATGGATTAAGGTGGTGAAAAGTTATCAATTTTGATTTATAAAATAAACCCCAGAGATTGTAATGTATAGCATATTGAGGATAGTTACTACTACTGTATTTTCATTGAGCCCAATGGGTGGGGACACATGCTTTGAATGCAGGAGCCTCGGGTTCAATCCCCACTGCTATCTGGTGCCCCAAACACTTAGAGTAAGCACTAAGATAGGAGTAGCCCCTGAGCACTGCCAGGGGTGGTCCCAACACCAAAAGGATATAAATAATACTTATGATACAATTAATGCTTACGATTAATAAACATGATAGTATGTTTAAGAATTGGTAAGAGAATGTATCATCAATTTCAAAGACAAACTTGTATTTGATATCAGCTTATAATTTTTATATTAAATCATATGTTTTACACCTGAAATTAGTGTAATATTATGTATCAATTATATGTTGATATATGACATATATTTGGTAAGAATACCAAAATTGGGTTTTATTGAGAAAATAATATTAATCATATTTTATATGGTTAATCTTAATGTATCACACCAAAAACATTTTTCTTTGCTTTTCCTTTTTTGGTTTTGGGGCCACACCTAGCAGTACTCAGGGCTTACATTTAGCTCTATGTTCATAGTGTCAGGGATCAAGCCCAGGTCAGCCTCATGCAAGGCAGGCACCTAACCCACTGTACTGTTTCACCAGCCCCTTTGCTTGTATTTTAAGTTTATTCAAAATTATTTTTAAAAGATTTGATCCTTGATAATAGTAGTCATCTTGTAAGCATTGGATTGCTTATTCTCAAACCACTGAAATTATCAATTTAGCTTGAGTAAAAAGACATATTTGTGGCTGAGTACATTTTTACACCTCAGGTGTTTTGTTCTTTTTTTTTAAATTTTTTAATTTTTTTTTAATTAATTAGGTTTTGTTTTTTTGTTTTGGGGCTACACTCGGTGCTCAGGGCTTTCTGGCCCTACAACTCAGGGATCACTCTTGGGCGCTCTGTGGACCATATGGGGTCTTGGGGATTAAGCCCAGCCTGATCACATGCAAGGCAAGTACCCGTCACTCTGGTTTGACACCTCAGTTTTTATAAAAAGTAATTTTGTTTGTTTTGGCATCATACCAGCAATTCTTGGGGACATGCAGTACTAGGGGTTGAATCAAGATCTCCCATGCAAAAAACCCTTTGAGCTGTTTCCCCAGCCTCCATTTTTCATGTATTAGAAACCTAAAAACTATATTGAGCCCTTTAATAAGGATTGTGTCTCTCTCTGGATCATCACTATTCCATATATACATTTAATTTTTTGTTTTAAACTATAGACTTGGAACTTCTCAACTTTCACGTTTCAGACCTCTAATTAGTTATCTCTAGCTTAAGTAGAGGGATTTTCACTCTATTCTCTTTACTTGCATCCAGGTCATTTCTTCTAAAGCTGAGAATGAAGAAAATACTTTGGATCCACAAACCAGTGCAACAAATGGAATAGATCTATCAAAAGTGGAAAACTCGCCAAAGATAAATACTGCAAAAGTGAAAGGAAAGAAATCCTTTGCACCTAAAGATTTTATGTTTCAACCACTAAATGGTCTGAGGACCTATCAAGTAAACCCTATGACTCCCCGAAGTGCTGACGCTTTCTTGACACCCAGTTACACATGGATGCCTTCAGAAACAGAAGTGTAAGACTGTAATTTTAATAATGAATCCCTTGCTAAGGCAACTAAATAACTCCCAAAAGCACGGGTTAAATCTAAGGCAATTTGGATGACAAATTGCCTTTCTTAGATTTAACCCGTGCTTTTGGAAGTTATTTAGTTAGTGAAATGTATTAATCAAAAAGTCATGTAGATGTGGCCTTTAAAGGTACTTTGCAGGACCAGAGAGATAATATAGGAGTTAAGGCACTGGCTTTGCATGAGGTACCCTGGTTTGATCTCCAACTCTACATGTACCCTGAGAACTGCCCCAAAACTCCCTCCAAGAAATACTTTTTAGAAGTATTTGGTAGTTTTGATGTTTCCTATACACACTAATGTATTTGGTAGTTTTGGCATTTCCTATGCACTATTTTCTGTTATTTTCATGGTAGAATGTGCATTTTTAAAAAGATATAATTTACATTTTTAGAGAGACAAATTTCTACAATACTTTAGCTCAATCGCATAGTTTCTAATAGTGGCATTATTGTTTTCTACCTTCAGTCCTGCTACACCAGGACCACCCTTTAGAGTGTCAGGATTCCTCTATTTTTGTCCCACAGACCCTCCCTGCAACCCCCTTAGCCGCCTCAGTTTACAGTTCTGTTGACCTTTATCTCAGGATTTGTTTCCACTGGGGTAGTCTAATCCCTTTCTTAGTTTCTTCCTTCTGACATGATACCTTCCCGTTCCATCCATGTAGCAACAAACCGTAGGTTTCATCTTTTCTCGTACTTGAGTCATATCCCATTGTGTACATATACCACTGTTTCTTTTTCCACTCTGTTGCTGGGCATTTGGGCTGTTTTCTGACCTTGGCTATTGTAAGGTATATAGTAAGTGCTGCTATGAACATAGATGTGCATATGTCCTTTCGAATTAATGCTTATGTGTCATTGGAGTAGATACCCTGGAGTAGAATCAAAGGGTGATATGAAAGTTCTGTTCATAACTTCTTACATTTTTGAGAAGTCTCCAGACTATTTTTCAAAGAGGCTGACTCATACAAGAGTCCTACCAACAGTACATGAGAATTCTAGAGAAAAAGATTAACTTACTCTGTGTGTGTGTGTGTGTGTGTGTGTGTGTGTGTGTGTGTGTGTGTGTGTGTGTGTAAGTTGGGGTGAGGGGGTTGCTGTGTGTGAAAAATCGCTTGGTATCCTTAAAAGAAAAAGTAAGATTCTTTATGCAAATACTGGTTGATGCCAAATTTATTGGAAGCTGGTCAGCAGCTTTCAACGCTGCTAAGTATTTATATTCCATGAAGGGCTCTTCAACAATCATTGCAATAGCCCCCAGTGGTTTCTATTGAGGCCCTGAGTTCAATCTCTGTCTTTACCAACACCCTGCACACCACTGGGAAGTCTCCATTGAAAAGAAAAAAATGATTTTCAAAATCCTTGAGTCTCACTCTAATAAAGGTGAACTTTCTATGGAGGTATTTATTTAAATTGCCGTCCCTTCCAGAACAGACATGAACATTATTCTATACCAAGTTTTTAAAAAAGCTATATAATTTTGAAATCTTGCAATTAAATATCTAGGGATCATGTTTCATGAAATATTTTTGCTATTTTTTTATTTTTAGTGATAAGATTAAAGAAGAAACAAGAGAAATTTTTACACAAGAGTGTGAAACTTATTCTACTGAAGCAGTACATCAAGATTCAAATAAATCACAGTGTCTTTTAGATTCCCTCACAGTGTGCAATAGAGGTATGGTCTTTTAAGTAAGATGCATACTTTTCTGGATTATGATTTGGCAGAGATTTGTTGAGAACTTTTCTTTTTACTATCTGGCTCGGGGTAATGACCTCAGGATTAGAAAAGGAAGACTGGATGGGAGAGATAGTACAGCGGATAGGATGTTTGCTTTGCACACAGCTGGTCGACCCAGCATCCCATATTGTCCCCCAAGCACTCCTGAGTGTAGAGCCAGGAGTAACCGCTGAGCATTGCTAGGTATGACCCAAAGAGTGGGAGGGAGGGAGGGAGGGAGGTAGACTTGGGGAAAGACTTGGGGGGAGAGAGAGAATGGGAAAGGAATTTAGACTACAAAGAGAAGGGAATAAATGTAAATTTAAAGAGGTAAAGAATATGTCTGTCTATGCAGACATAGAAAGATTGCACTCATCTGTGGAATATAAAATAAAATAACGGAATAGGAGACTATTCCCAAAAATAGTAGAGATAAGTACCAGGAGGTTGGCTCCAAGGCTTGGAAGCGGCCCCACACGCTGGAGGAAGGGGCAGCTCGCATAGAGAAGGGAACACCAGGTAAAGTGTGGTTCAAGGACCTGCACGGGATGGGAGATGCTCGCTGAAAATAGAATATAGATCAAACACGATGGCCATGCAGTGCCTCTGTTCAAACCACAACACCCAAGAGGAGAGAACAAAAGGGAATGCCCTGCCACAGAGGTGGGGTGGGGCGGGGGGCATAGGGTGGGAGGGATACCGGGCACTGGTGGAGGGATATAAACAAAATGCAAACATGAAAGTTCATAAGTTTGTAACCGTAACTCATAGTGATTCACCAATAATAAATAAATAAATAAGAAAAAAATAAAGAGGTAAAGAATATTTAGAGACTTTAGAAGGAGATAAGATTAATGAAATTATTATCTCAGAAATCAAATTCTAAAATTCAACATTTAAAAAATCAAGAATGAAATGTCATTTTAGGTATGGTGCTTCTGAATTTTGTGTGTAATATTTATTCTTTATTCTATAGAACATGTCTTAAATAAAAATGAAACTCTTAAAAATTCAAATGGTCACTCAATGGAAGTCCCACCCCTTCAAATAAATGAAGAACAGATGTCTCAGCCAGAACATGATGTGCCATATTTCAGGTTTGTCCATTTCCCAGTCTTAAGAGAATTATATTAACATTTAGATTTTTTTTTTCATTTATAGATCTTTTAAGGATGAAATTTAACTCTTTTTTTGTTTGTTTTGTTTTGGGGGTCACACCTGGTGGCGCTCAAGGCTTATTTTTCACTCTGCTGAAGGATCACTCCTGGAGGCACTTAGGACCATGTAGGGTGCTGGAGATAAAACCCCCGGGCCTCTCTCATTTTAACCGTACATTAACTGGTCAGTTAGGGAGAAATTGTCTTGGGTGATTTCAACTTTTTAAAAAAATTCTCATTAGGGACCAGAGAGATTATACAGTTAGTAGGGCGCTTGTGTTTACCCCACCCAGGTTTAATCCTCAGCATCCCATGTGGTCTCCCAAGCCTTGCCAGAAGTGATCCCCGAGCACAAAACCAGGAGCAAATCTTGAGCACCACCAGGTATAACTCCAAATCAAAAAACCAAAGCCAGAGATCACTCCCAGCTATGCTCAACCTAGCAGAATGGACTTAGTAGCTCATTGCTGCCAGCTGCAAAGCATACGCTCCAACCCTCAGCCTTCTCCCTAGCCGTTGGCTAGGCCAACCTTGGTTCTCTTGAGATTGCAGACTGAACAGATCCCTCTTTGGGAAGTCTGCCCTCTGTATTGTTGAATGAGTCTTTTGCCAGTAACACTGCTCTTATTTGTGATCATCAAAAATACTTCTATACCAGTGGTTTTCAACCTTTTTATACCTGTGACCTGGCAGTGAAAACTCACTGTTCTAGACGTTTGCTAATGTCCCAGTGGGGACAAAATGGATTCCACTTGAGGAGCTGGAGAGACATGACAGCAGGAAGTATGCTAGCCTTGCATGTGGCCAACCTGGTTTCGATCCCTGGCACTTCCTGTGGTTCCCCCAAGCCCCACCAGGAGTGGTTACTGAACACCACTGGGTGTGCCCCCACTCCCCGTCCAAAAAAACTGATCCTATTTGAGAACCACTGCCTTTGTAAGAAAAGCTTTATCATTAGAATCTCTAAGGCCCTATCACTGTAATGCCAGACATACAACTTCTCTTGGCAGTTGTGTGGGTCATAGATTGTGACAGTGCAAAGGAATGTCTGGTTCTTTTCAGCCTCTGAAAATTAAAACTAGAACAAACTAGAAATACTTGCTTCAAATGTGAGTTGTAGGTATTATTCATCTTCATGTGTTGTATATATAAGAAGATGGAAGACTGGAGAGATAGCTCAGGGGGTAAGGCACTTGTGCACAGTCAACCCCAAATCAGTCTGACACAAAACAGGGTCCTCTCAGGGAGCATATTCAGGAGTCATCCCTGAGCAGAATCAGTAGTAAGCTCTGAGCACAGCAGGGTCTGGGCCCATAAAAGCTCTCCAAAAATTAAAAATGGAAAGATGCACATTTGGGACTGGAGCAATAGTATAGAGGGTAGTGCTTGCCTTACACTCAGCCATCCCGAGATTCATCCCCAGCACACCACATGGTCCCCTAAGCACCACCTGAAGTAAGTCCTGAGCACCGCTCAGTGTGGCCCCAAAACAAACAAAAGTACGTACATAAGGTATAGATCACTGTTACTGTCATCCTGTTGCTCATCAATTTGCTCAAGTGGGCACAAGTAACATCTCCATTGTGAGACTTGTTACTGTTTTTGGCATATTGAATATGCCACGGGTAGCTTGCCAGGCTCTGCCGAGTGGACGAGATACTTTCGGTAGCTTGCCAGGCGCCCCGAGAGGGGCGAAAGAATCGAACCTGGGGCGGCCGTGTGCAAGGCGAATGCCCTACCTGCTGCCCTGTCGCTTCAGCCCAAGGTATAGGTATCGCCTTGTTTTTATGCATTTCAATATGTTACAGTTCCTAATGAGATTAATTCTTGACTCTTGGAAATGAATATCGAACCTGTCTATATCTTCCTATCATTATGTGTCTTTGTACTGATAGAGAAAAATCTGTAAAATGGAAATGTTTATCATAATTTTAGAAATATTCTCCAGTCAGAACGTGAGAAATTAATTACATACTGCCAAGAGTGGGACAAGAAGCTTCAACTGGATATTCCAGATGATGGTGAGGAAATAATTCTTAAATCTTTTATTTGTTTTAATATGGTTACATTTGTGCGAATTATAAAATTTGAGTGTAAAATTTTATTATTCAAAAGAGCAAGAATTTATTTCTCAGCATATGCTTGCTTACCCCACTGTGCTAAAATGACACATAGTTTCAAAGATATGTCATTAGAATATTAGTTTTCATTCCTGAGTTAGACATTTGTCTAACTTGTTATGAGATTTTTTTTGTTGTTGTTACTTTATTTGTGACATCTGGATCTGGTATTTAATTTTACAAAGTGTTTTCTGAATGAAAATTACCTTAATGTGAGAGATTTTCTGAAAATTCCTCAATCTTGAAAAAGTTATGAAAAAATAATTTGTGTGCTTTAGATACTGATAATTAATGAGTTGTTTGAGGGTGATTTATTCAAGGAAAGGTAGAATGCCACTTGTGTAGCAATAAGTATGGAAATGTATATTGCTAATTTTTAGCAGGAATTAAGCAGATGCCCAGTGTTTGTATGAGAAATTTTTATAGGAGATATTTTTTGTTTTTGGTTTAGGGTAAGAATGTGATTCTATAAATCCTAGGGCACTGGGAGAGGCCCTACCTAGTGGTTAGCTTGAAAAAATTAGGTCTTTGTCCTTTAAATTTTTTTTTTTAAAAAAAAAACCTTTTATTTCCTTAGTGAAAGATCTCATTCATCTAGCAGTTGGTCAAACAAGACTTCTTATGAAAGAAAGGTTCAAACAATTTGAAGGACTGGTGGACAATTGTGAATATAAAGTTGGTGAAAAGGAGACTACTTGTACAGATCTGGATGGATTTTGGGATATGATCAATTTTCAGGTATGTGGTCAAATATTTTGAGTGTATTTCCTTTTGTTGTACCTGACAGCACTCAGGGATAACACCCAGCTCTGTGCCTGGGGCACTGTAGTGCCAGGCATCGAACATAGGCCTCCTGTATGCGAAGCATGCACTCTGCCCATTGAATTATCTTTCTGGCCCATACGTGTATTAACTTTTGAGTGTTGTTGCTGTGTTTTTTAATGAGATTACAGTAAAATGGTTATTGTAGTTGCTTGAGTGCATGTAATATTAAATGAAATATTAGACTATACTCACATAAACTGTAAAGCTCTGTCCAAACTCAATATCTTCTTCACCCCCCTACTGTCAGAATAACTTCTATGTAGGTTGGAAATTGAATGTAGGTTGGAAATTGAAATGATGTTGTTGAATATTCTATAATGATTCTACATGTGAGATGAATAAATCTAGACTTAGCAGTTCAAACTCATCTAGCAGGGGCTGGAGCTATAGCACAGCAGGTAGGACATTTGCCTTGCATGCAACCAACCTGGGTTTGATCCCCAGCATCCCATATGGTCCCCTGAGCACTGCCAGGAATAATTCCTGAGTGCAGAGCCAGGAGTAACCCCTGTACATCACTGGGTGTGACCCCCCCCCCAAAAAAAAAGAACAAGTTCTTCTAGCACGAGTGAGTGCATGCATGCGTGCATGCTTGTTGGATCAAACCCAGAGCCTCAAATTACAGCCCTTGCCCCATATAGCAGTTGTTGCATTTCTCCTGTGTGGCGGGCATTATACTTAGAAGCCCATAAGTAAGTCACATTCACTCTCCCAGAAAAATTTGTATTTTTACTAATGAGTCAGATACAATATATGATTCCAATTGAATGTACCAAGTCTACCATTGAGGGAACCACACACACACACACACACACACACACACACACACACAAAATGACACTGCAGTACCACTATGCACTTAACAATGGCAGAATTTTAGAGTGCACAATATCAGATACCGTTGAGTATGTGGAGCAACAAGAACTGGAGTTGGTGGTAAAAACGTACAATGGCACACGCATACTGGAAGACTATTTGGCACTTTCTTGCAAAATTAAGCTTACTCTATTCATCCATGCAAACTCTCCTGCTTCCTGATATTTCCTCAATTGAAAACTTAGCCATATAAAAGCATGTATACACAGACTAGAATGATAGCACAAGCCTGGCACATAGCTGGCCCAAGCTTGGTCCCCTGTACATGAGCCCACCAGTCATGATCCCTGAGTCCAGCCAGGTATGGCCCCAACTCCCACTCCTTCCCCAAATACATGTATAAAAAATGTTTATAGAAACTTTTTTCATAGTTGACAAAACCTAAAAGCAACTGATGTTTTTTAGAAAGGGAGTAGATAACTTGGGGGGAGGGAAAAAGGAGTTTTAAAAAAAGGAAATGAGAGATTGTATTCATTTATTTTTTGGTTTGGGGGCCACACCCACTGGTGCTCAGGACTGAATCCTGGCCCTGCTCAGAGGTCACCTCTGGTGTGCTTGGGGGACCAAATGTGTCAGGGGTTGAACCTGGGTCGCCATGTACAAGGCAAGTGCCCTACCTGCTGTACTATCTCTCTGGCTTAAATAGTTTGTAATTTCAGTATGATTAACATTGCTCTGGTAAACGTATGCTTTACTTATTAACAGATAGTTGATGTAAAACAAAAATTCAACAATCTGACCAAACTTGAGGAAAATGGATGGCAAAACAATAAAACAAGCAAAAAGCTCTTACGGGTAAGTTTGTGGGTTTTACACCTAATTCTGATATAGACTTTTCTGGGAGATTCCAAAAGAAAAGTGTGAGCATTCGAGGGACTCGAATGTTCAGTGGCCGAGAGCCATTCCTCTGGCCAGCCCACGGCAATGGAAAGACCAGGGAACGGAGAAATAGGGCCCCACACTCGTTGGTAGTTAATTTCTCTCTCCTCCCCAGGGTAGTTTGATCTCTCCCTTACAGCACAATCATAGTCATAGTTTTGGTCATAGACTCAGTCATCATAGTTCCCTCATCCTCATCCTCCTAGTCTTCATATATTCCTTGTCTTCTAGTCCCCTCTTTCCCCTTACAGCACAGTTATATAGAAATCATGAAGGGGCACATGTGCTGCCCGAGCCCATGTGCTGCTTGCGCCCACGTGACCACATGCGGTGCCCAAGCACATGTGTCGCCCGCATCTCCCCTCTTGAGATGTGTACTTTCATGCTTTCGTTTCCAGTGCTAGGATGTGTATAGAGCTCTCTCCACCCTTGGAGAAGCCCGCGTTCTCTTGAGTGCGTTACTCTTACTCTTCTCTCTCCCACTTATCCCTTCCTCCTTCCCTCAAACACCTCTAAATGAAATCTGTTTACTTAAGGGAAAAAAAAAAAAGAAATCATGAAGGGTACCCCTTCATGTGGGGTTGAACATTGTATAACAACAAACAGATGTAAAGTCCCTCCTTCAGGGGAAGTTCTAGGAGATAAACTCGAGGACAAGATCTCATTTGAGGGTTCAGCACTCTAGATTACTAGGTAATCCGCTCAAGGACAGAACTCCATCTAGGATGTATTGCTTTCTCCTTTCCACGGCTAGTAATCCATTTAAACAATCATAATGAATTTACTTCTTATAATATTACTAGTCATTTTGTAAGAACACAGAGATATACTAAACTTGAAGGTTGGCTCTTCCTGGTGACATCTTGCTATATATTCCAGACCACAGTCCTCTGACCAGGTTACTCTTTCCTAACCCCAACAGGGTCCTTATTCAGTTACTTCTTTTTGGGACATGATAGTTTGTTCCATGGCATGCCCTTATTATTCTTACTGTGCTTAGCTTGTCCCTTTCTGATGCCAGGGTAGCTTACAGCTTGTCCAGTCTCTTTGTTGGGATCTTTCTTTTGTGGGTGTTAGGAAGTAAGGGCAACTGAGGTGTGAGTCAGGTAAGTACGATGGATGCCTGGGAGTAAATATTATTTGGAATCAATTAACTCCCATATTACAAAAGCATAGCATGAACTGTTTTCCTGTGTCTATACAGAAAAGGACATTGCTAAATAAGCCATGCAAATGACATAAGGGAAAGAGAAAAACAATATAGGATTATTAATGCTTGATGGAATTGGATGTGCCTCAGGGGCACTGTTGTGGGAATGACTCAGTAAACCTAAGCTCCCTGTGGGAGGAGCAAGGACAACCCAATGTTATCCAACACTTCTACTTTATCTCATTTCTTTTAATTCAGCTTCATAAGTTTTGTGTATTATTTATAATGTCCTGGTTACTTCTGAAGGAAGAATAAGGAAATGATCAACACAGAATTCAGGATGGTTATTTTTTCAGGAAGGTAAGGAACTGTGGTTGAATAGTTCAGTCATAGTTGAACCCTAGAGGACTTTTAAGTTACTAAATAGTAGGTCTGTGCTTGTTTGGATATATATATATTTTTTTTTTGGCTTTGTTTGGTTTTTAGTTTTAGAACACCTAGTGGTTCTCAGGAGTTACTCCTAGCTCTGCGCTCAGGAATCATTCCTGGCAAGCTCATGATACATATGGGATGCCAGGGATCTAACCTGGGTCAGCTATGTGCAAGGCATGTACTCTTCCCACTGTACTATCTCCCTGGCCCCTGCATGTGTTTTCATTATCATTTAATTGAATATCTGTGAGATAGACTGTATGATTAGGTTTCAATCACACAATGATCCAACACCAGTGTACATTTCCCACCACCAGTGTCCACAGTTTCCCTCCCACCATCCCTCAACACCGCTTACCCCAGCCAGCTTTCCTCTATGGCAGGCACCCCTCCTCCCTCTCTCCTTTTGTGCATTATGGTTTGCAATGCAAGTACTAAGAGGTCATTGTGTTTATTCAGGGCGTTCAGTATTCTTATTGGGAAGGTAAGGCTGAAGTAGTTTCTTTAACTAGGTGGCAGCTTGGGGTGTGGATGTGACTGCCGAGGCTTCCAGAAGTACAGGGAGGTAGGGGGAGGTAGCCCATCCCGACCCCCAAGAAAGCCTGCGAGATTTCAGCCACAAAATCCACATACCTGAATTTTCAGCAGATGATATCTTGGTGAGGTTTGTCTGAGACAAGTCTATCAGATGCATAGCTGTGATTCTGGAAACAAGCGGCTGCTGAGGCCTCTGCTTAGATGGACACCAGGCTGACCCAGTCCCCCTCTGACCTACCCCAGTGTGTTGGGTTTTGCCTGGGTCTTTTGATCTCTTTCGAGATTTATTTATGGGTCTCTGAAGCAAGGCCAGTAGAAGAGCTGACATGATGGCACTGAATTTGGTTTGTGGGGGTGACTGACAGTGCTTTCAGGAGTATTGGGAAGTGGAGGTGGTAGCCCATTCCGACCCCAAAAAAGCCTGGAGATTACAGTCACAAAACCTGCATAACCAAATTTTCAGCAGATTATATCTCTGTGAGGTCTGTCCCAAGATGGTGGAATCCAGCCAGAGTTGCGGCAGTGATTTTGGATTGTGGGAGCAAGCAACTGCCAGGGGCTCTGTTTGGACGGGCACCAGGCTGACCCCTGCCCTCAGCCCCTCCAATTTACACAGGTCCTTTCAGCCTTGAATGAGTCCGAGGTTAATTCCTGCTTTTGATTTCTTTTGAGATTTATTTATGGGTCTCTGAAGCAAGGCCAATAAATGAGCTTGTATAGCTGAGCTGGAGGTGGTTTGTGGGTATGGCTCCCATATACCTAACTTTTAGCCATTTAATTTCTTGAGAAACTTAGTCCCAAGTTGTTGGGGTCTGGCTAGAGGCACAGTGGCAATTTTGGGGTATCAGGAAGCCTGAAGTCACCATCAGGCTGCTTATGCACTCACCCTGCAGGTACCCTTCCCCCCACCCCCACCCCATGCAGGTTTGCTTTATTCTTTAAACTGTGTCTATGCATGTCATTGTAGTAGTAGAAGCAAATAATCTATATTATGCTTAGCATGTGCCATATTCCACATACCCTGCATGTATGACTATATTAATCTTCACAACAGTCCTGTGAAGTGTTGTCATCTTTCCCCCTGCCCTTTGTTTTTTCCTGTTTTTGTTTAGTTTTTCATTTCTGGTGGGCTTTAAGGGACTGTATGGGATTTGGGGGATTGAACCTGAGTTGGCCTTGTGCAAGCAAGCAGGTGTCCTGCCCACTGTCTTTCGCTGCAGCTACCCCTCCCGCTTTGTTTGAAGTTTTGTTTTCCCCACATAGGCCACTCCTGGTGGTGCTAGGATTGTGCCCGCAGTGCCAGGAATTAATTTAGGGCCTCAGCAGGCTAAACAGTTCTCTATTTACCCCTTGAGCTATCATCTTAACCCCTTATTTTTTAGCAATGTTTGAACTATTATTTCTGTTTTACAGTTGAGGAATCCAGGGCACCCAATACATTAAATCATGGCCCAACAGAGAGCTGACTTCAAGCCAGACTTTCTCATTCCAGAATTCATGTTTCTATACTTTTCTGTATGATCTGGTTTTGTTTGGGGGCCACACCAGCAGTGATCAGGGCTTATTCCTGTCTCTGTGCTCAGAGACCACTCCTGGCAGTGCTTGGGGGACCATGTGAGATGCCACGGATCTAACCTGGCTAAGTCACATGCAAGGTACAGCTTTACCTGCTGTACCATCTCTCCAGCCCCTGTGTGGTACATTTAAAAATATATTTCTTTTTAATTAAGACACCCTGATTTACAAAGCTGTTCATAATAGAATTGTTCCAGGCATACAGTGGTGCAACAGTGGTCCCACTACCAGTGTCCTAGGGGGCCCTGCCATACCTTTCCCTGCCCTCTTGCCAGGCACATAACAAATTTATTTCATATTGCTTGCTCCAACAAATCTTAAAAAAATGGCAAATAGAATTATTAGAAGATAAATCAAGTCAGTTTGTAGTGATTAATTGCTATATGATTTTTTGTAGTGAATTATTAAATTTAATAGATTATATTGAATCATCCTTTTAACAGAAATTGTATATAAAATAGAGATAATTAGGAGTAAACGCATATATCAACTTATACAGGACAATGATCACATAAAAAGTAATTCTGAACTATCACAGTATACCGATAACTTCACTGCACATTCCATACCCTCACAAGAATAAATTGCCTGAAGTCTTGCACTACCTTTATATTTTAATTAGAATCAATCTAAAATGACCAAAACAGAAAAAAGAAATGTTATGTAGAAGTATTCTTAATTTGAGGAACAACCTACTGTAATCCATTTTTTAAAAAATTTATTCTTCTGATGTCCTACAGATGTTTTCCAATATTTTTCATACCATATGGTTTATTAAAATAAACAATATTCTTCAATTTCAGGACATTAATTAGTTCCTATTAAGGGTATCTTATGCCTTTTTTTCCATAGGATGAAATTTTTACATTACCCATTTAAAGAACTAAGATCCATCTTTAATCTGCAGGTATTATATAAAACAGTAAAATTTTAATGAGCATGATTTTAAAAATAGTATACTATAATTAATAGATGTTAGATAGGTAGATAATGTGTATGAATACAAAGATGAATATATGGAATCTAGCTGATAGGCAGAATGTAGTTATAGTAGTAATGGGATTGTCATTGATACTTCATCAATTCCACATTTTTTTTTTGGTTTTGTTTTTTGTTTTTGGGTCGCACCTGGCGATGCACAGGGGTTACTCCTGGCTCATGCACTCAGGAATTACTCCTGGCGGTGCTCAGGGGACCATATGGGATGCTGGGATTCAAACCCAGGTCGGCCGCGTGCAAGGCAAACGCCCTACCCACTGTGCTATGGCTCCAGCCCCTCAATTCCACATTTTATATTGACAAAGATTATCAGTTACAAAAAAATTCATATAATTCTAGTTATATACTTATGCATTAATGATATTTATATAATCTAAAAGAATAACTTTATTACTAGAAAACACTATTACCTAGGAAATTTGGCAATGCCTAAAATATATCCCTGAATATATGTAGCTGAGTCTTGTGTACAAATCAAACAACATTTCATTGATAGACAATTCCCTACAGGCTTCTCACATTTCTTTTTTTTTTTTTTTAATTTTTTATTAGAGAATCACTGTGATGTACAGTTACAAACTTATGAACTTTTGTGTTTGCGTTTTACTCATACAGTGATCGTTTACCCATCCCTCCACCGGTGCCCATTCACCTCTACCAATGATCCCAGTATCCCTCTCACCACCCCCACCCCATCCCCCACCACCCCACCCTGTCTCTGCGGCAGGGCATTCCCCTTTGTTCTCTCTCCTTTTGGGTTTTGTAGTTTGCAATAGAGGTATTGAGTGGCCATCATGTTTGGTCTATGGTCTTTTTTCAGCTTGCATCTTCCAACCCGACATCCTCTACTTAGTGTTCCCTTCTCTATCTGAGCTGCCTTTTCCCCTAGCTGCTGTATAATTTTAACCTATATAAATAAGGAAATTCAAATCATTTAATACAATATAGTACACTGCCTATTCTCATAACTAACTCTTAAACTCTGGCATCTAAAACATATTAAATTTTATTTTGTGCATGACCTTGATTGAGGTAATCATTATATCCTCCTTGTCATAAATGAGACTTCTTCCCCTTCATCCCTTGGCAGGCATATAACAAATTCATTTCATATTACTTGGTTCAAAAAAACTTTTATTAAAAGAATGGCAAATAGAATTATTAGAAAGCAAATCAATAAAAGTCAATTTGTGATGATGAATTGCTCTGTTACTAACCTTTCTTCATCTAGTGAGGACAACCATATGCACCATGAATGGGTGCCATACTCGGTGCCACATGATGGAAAGTTTCTGCTGTCCTTTAAAGGAGCTTTTAGTACTTGAAAAATTGGCTTCAAGGCTATGAATTTCCTGAGCTGTTGCTTATCCTCAAAGTTCTGTATTGTTCAGATGAGTGGTTCATCTTTTTTTTTTTTTATTGAATCACCGTGAGCTACACTTACAAAGCTTTCTTTCATGTTTGAGTTTCAGTCATACAGTGATCGAACACCCATACCTCCACCAGTGTACATTCTCCACCACCAATGTCCCCAGTATTCCTCTTCTCCCCCTGCCTCTACTGCAGACAATGTGCCTTTTACTCTCTACTTATGGGCATTATGATTTGCAATACAGATAATGAGAGACCATTATGTTTGGTCCTTTACTTTTAGTGCACGCATCCCATCTAGAACGATCATTCCAACCATATTTTTTTCCTTTCTTTCTTTTTGGGTCACACCCGGCAGTGCACAAGGGTTACTCCTGGCTCCTCACTCAGGAATCACTCCTGGCGGTGCTCAGGGGACCGTATGGGATGCTGGGATTCGAACCCGGGTCAGCCGCGTGCAAGGCAAACGCCCTACCTGCTGTGCTATCGCTCCAGTCCCCAATCATCATTTGACTT
The DNA here is from genome assembly GCF_027595985.1 of Sorex araneus. Lineage (NCBI taxonomy): Eukaryota > Metazoa > Chordata > Mammalia > Eulipotyphla > Soricidae > Sorex > Sorex araneus. The sequence continues at coordinate 44,783,667 of NC_073304.1, forward strand.
AGTGATCCCTTCTCTATCCCACCTGCCTTTCTCCCCCAGCTCAAAAGGCTGGCTTCCAACTGTAGAGCAGTCTTCCTAACCCTTGACTCTACTGTTCTTGGTGTTAGTTTTATATTATGATATTTTATATTCCACAAATGATTGTAGTCATTCTATGTCTGTCCCTCTTTCTAATTTCACTTATGATACTCTCCATGTCCATCCACTTAGCAAATTTTATGATTTCATCTTTTCTAACAGCTACATAGTATTCCATTGTGTAGATGTACCAAAGTTTCTTTAACCAGTCATCTGTTCTCGGACACTAGGTTTTTTTTTCCAAATTCTAACTATTTCGAACAGTGCTACAATAAATATACAGGTGCAGATGTCATTTCTACTGTGGGTTTTTTTTTTTTTTTTTTTTTTTTTTGCATCTCCAGGATATATTCCCAGGAGTGGTATTGCTGGGTCATATGGGAGCTCAATTTCTATTTTTTGGAGGAATGTTCATATTATTTCCCAAAAAGGCTGGACCAGTTGGCATTCCCACCAATGATGAATGAGAGTCTCTTTCTCCCTGTATCCACGCCAGCACTGGTTGTTCTTGTTCTTTTTGATGTGTGCCAGTTTCTGTCTGTAAGATGATACTTCATTGTTTTGATTTGCGTCTCCCTCATGATTAGCGATGTGGAACATTTTTTTATGTGCCTTTTGGCCATCTGAATTTCTTTTTTGAGGAAGTTTCTGTTCATTTCTTCTCCCCATTTTTTGATGGGGATGGGGTCTTTTTTGTAAAGTTCTACCAGTGTCTTGTATATCCTGGATATTAAGGTTATCTGGATATTAAGGATATCTGATGGATATTGATTGGGTAAATAATTTTTTCCATTCCGTGGGCTCTTTCTGTATTTTGGTCACTGTTTCTTTTGAGGTGAAGAAGCTTCTTAGTTTAGTGTAGTCCCATTTGTTTATATTTGTTTCAAGTGGTACATTTTTAAGTGAAATTTTTCTTCAGATTGGGGGCACACCCGGCAGTGCTTAGGCTTATTTCCAGCTCTGAGTTCGGGATCACCCCTGGCAGGGAACAGTATAGGATGCCAGGGACTGAGTACAGGTCAGCCACATGCAAGGCAAATGCCCTACCCACTGTACTATTGCTCTGGCCCTAGTGAAATAACTTTTTAATGGAAAGAGGAATAATGGCTCTTCTTTGCTATTATCTGTCTTCTTTACAATAAAAATCTCCTTGTTATTTTCTTCGTAAATTTGCTTGGCTAGCATGATAGATTCCACTCTTTTGGGGGGCATGGGGGGCACATTTGGGGCAACACCTGGCAGTATTAGGAATCACTCCTGGCAGTGCTTGGTCTCACACTCAGCTTTTTCATGAACTTCTTTGTAGTTTGTTTTTTATATATATGATAATGTTTTGGATTCAAAGTTTCTGATTCAGATGGAGACTTCTCAAACCACCATGCACACTGCTTGTTTTTCTTTTTAGGAAAGTAGCTGTGATTATTCCAGACTATAGCCAGAGGGTTGTACTTTGTTGCGCTGTGTAATCTAAGTAGAAACTGCCATGAATCCTAGCTTGGGTGTTTAAGATGTTGGAGCACTAAAAGAACCTTGTAATGTTTGTTTTACTAATGAAGTTGCGTCACAGAAACCTTGAGGATATTGATAAAATTGAATTTCAGTTCTAAACAATGAAGACTACTTAATTGTTTTGAAATTCCTGTGGGTATTGCTTATGGGACTGTTCTAGAAACATAACAATGTCAGTGGCTCATATCACAATGGCATCAGCCTTTTATCAGAGCCTTGCAATTCTGCACTTTCTCACCAGGTGTCTCTCTCTCCTCATTTTAGCATCCACTGTTAAGATTCTAGAGCCAGTGAGACAAATCATTGACTTCTTCAACCTTGTTTTCTATCATCATTGCTCTTTTCTATTCAGTGTTTAGACATGTTTAAAGGTCCTTATTTAAAAGAAAATGTCTGTGATGTAATAAATAGATTAAATATATAGAACATTGTATATGTAAAATGAATAATGGATTTTTAAAAAAATCTCTTCCAGCTCTAGTTATCTATCTAGTTATCTATCTAGTTACCACCTGTTCCCATCTTTTTTATTCCAAGTTTCAAGCTTTCTGAAAAGGTTTCAAAATTCTATGGTTTTATTTGTTTTTTTCCAACTCATTGCAGCACAGCCTCATTCCTCGCTATGCCTGTGAAACTGTGACCACTAAAGATCTGATCCACCAGTTGTCGAAACTAATTAAGGACTTAATTATAAGATCTAATTCACTGCAGTATTAAGTGGAATCTAGTTCTTTTTCTTGATATTGTATTCTACCAATTTTCTTCCTATCTCCATGCCTTTATCTTTGGCACGTTTTCAAGTTTACTTTTCTATTTATTCTTTAGCTGTTCAGAATGTTCAGAATTCGTCTCTCAGTTCTCCTCTTTCCTTCCATCTTCCCGTGCAGTCTTAACCTGCAATGATTCCCAAATCTGCACTTCAAACCACACTGCTCAGTCCCATATATCCTGACTCACTATCCCTTAAAATCAATATATCCCAAACTGAAACCATCATTTTTACACACCAATGTTCCCTCAGATGTCTGTGATAGAAACTGTTTTCTTTGGTTCTTTCTTTTTTTGGTTTTTGAGCAACACCAGGCAGTGCTCAGCAGTTATGGTACTCAGGAGTCCACTGGCAGGGCACAGGGGAACATAGGGGATGCCAGGGATCAAATCCAGTTTAGCCGCACACAAGACAAGTGCCTTACCTGCTTTACTCAAGCCCCTGGTTCTACCCTTTCTAACACCATCTCTACCCCATATACATCTAATAGATTACAAGGTCCTCTTAATTCTATCTCTTAATTATCTCTGTTCACTTCTCTCCTCTTATTTATTTAATTTTATTTTTTTAATTTTTTTTGTCACACCTGGCAATGCTCAGGGGTTTTCCTACCTCTGCACTCAGGAATTACTCCTGGTGGTGATCGTGGGACGATATGGGATCTGAGGATTGAACCTGGGTCCTCCTCATGCAAGGCAAACACCCTACCCACTGTACTGTGGCTCTGGTGCCCTCTTTTCTTAATTAGCATCATCTGTTGCCAGTATTAGTGCTTTGGTCCCCTTTCTAACTACTTATGACCAGTTCATTCCCCAGGCTTTTGCCAGAATTACCTTTCCAAAACATAGATCCAATGATATTAATCTCCTGATTAAAAATCATCAAGATCTTTAAGCTTTATACTCTGTATAAGGGTAGCACTTTAAGATCATTAGAGGTAAGGGGTTTTATAATTCCGTTTAACAAGCTATGACTTGTTCTTACTAACTCCTCTGAGCCTTCTTTCCCTGTGGGCTGGCAAACATGCTCTTGTCTCTACCCAGCTCTACTTTCCTCAACCCATCTGTTCAGCCTACATGATTTCTTTTTCGTTATTTCCTCCCTCCATCCGTCCCTCCCTCCCTTCCTCCCTCCCTTCCTCCCTTTCTTTCATCCTTCCTTCCTTTCTTTCATCCTTCCTTCCTTTCTTTCATCCTTCCTTCCTTCCTTCCTTCCTTCCTTCCTTCCTTCCTTCCTTCCTTCCTTCCTTCCTTCCTTCCTTCCTTCCTTCCTTCCTTCCTGTGATGCCCACGGGTTACTCCTGGCTCTGCACTCAGGAATTACTCCTTGCAATTCTTGGGGGACCAGGGACCGTATGGGATGCCAGGGATCAAACCCGGGTCCACAAATGCAAGTCAAAGACCCAATCCACTCTACTCCAACTCCAGCCCCAATGCACACATGATTTCAGCTCAGGTCCTGCTTCCTATAAACATTTCTTGATGCCTCTGAAGACTGACTTAAGTGTTATCTTTGTGTTCTCCTACCCCTCTGAGTTTATCTCTAGCATGACATTTGTCCTTATAATAAGTAGCCCATAACTTGCTTTTTAATTGTGAAGCTATGAGTTCTTTTGAGGGCAGGAACTTACTTTGTCCTTTACACTTTTACCACAAGCATTTTTCTTGCAGATTAGGAGCTGGACAAGTATCTCGTATATATTTTGTGTCTACATACATTTCATGTGTGCTTTTTATGTTTTTCTTAGTAATAAGTAACTTTCATAAATGTCATAATTTCTCTTTGCAGAAGAAAGTTGTCTCAAGTATAGCAAGTCAACCCAAAAAGGACGACAGTGCAAGAATTGCAGCTAGAAATCGCCTAGCTGCCATAAAAAATGCCATGAGAGAGAAAATTAAGCAGGAAAACCAAGCTGAGATGGCAAACTCTGTAATGCCAAAGGAAGTGGATAAAATAGTGTTTGATGCTGGGTTTTTCAGAGTGGAAAGTCCTGTTAAATCATTCTCAGGTCAGTTTCTCTGCTGACATTACTTAAGAGAACTGTTTGGGTTTGATGAGCGTATATAAGTGGTGGAAAAGTGTTTTCACGAGGAGAGATGTAAGCTTTCTCTGGCTCCTGGAAATTAAGTACACATGCTCACTCACATATACAGGTTGCATTTTGCTAAGTTTGATGCGATTGCCTTGTGAGATCGAGCTTCTAGAATTATTTTTTATGTCCTTAGAGATTCTACATGTTATAGCTACTCTGCAATGTGAGATAGGCCTTAGGATTCCAGGGGTTTAAGGGTCTTAACCTTATTCACGGAAGAATAAGAAGTTAGGTGGTTTTCCTTTAGGTTAGTTAGAAGTTTAATTAGAAGCAAAGGAAGAATCACAGGGCCCAGATATGACTCGGTGGTCAAGCGCCTTTGTGAGGCCCTGGATTGAAATCCTGCCATTGCAAGAATGAAAAGACTCAAAGAAATCAGCCATCAAACTACCTCACCTCTCCAGATGTGAAACTTAGGGAAGCTGTGGTGTTTTTTGTTTTGTTTTCACTTATATTAAAAATTCTGCTCAGCTCCTTTTAAATTCAGTAAATTCTCTAACTTTAAAATACTCAGAGAGAGATAGCATAACTGGTAGGACACTTGTCTTGCACGGGGCCAACCCAGATTCAATCCCCAGCACTCTATGTGGTGCTTTGAGCCCTGCCTAGTATGATCCCTGAGCACTGATGGGTGTGGTCCCCAAATTTAAAAAATAAAAAAGAGTTAATTAAATATTCAGCAACACCTCACCCCCCCTTTATAAAAAAAAGTATGATGATTTTACTTGGAAATTCTAAGGAAGGGAAGGTGGGGAGGGAGAGAGAGAGACTTAATATACCAAGAGAGAATGTGAGCTTCTCCAGAGTTGAGAAGGAACCCAGTATGCATCCCAGCATTAGATATAAAGTGTGAAAGTATACGTCTCAAGAGGGGAGATGCAGTGACACATGTGCTCGATACCACATGCACTTGCCAGCAACATGTGGGCACAAGCAGCTCATTGACTTGGATAGCATATGCACCACATACCCCCTTTTTAATACGTCGGGAAACCATTGTTAGAATTTTGTAACTCGTATTTTTTTTTTCAATTGACAATTTTTCATAGACGTTAGAAAAAAAGACTTGATCCAGATTGAAATGTAGGTGATTTTCTGATATAGATAATTTTCTGTTATAGGGGCTTCTGCTTAGCCACCTTTGCCTTTGTATCAGTCTACCTTTTAATATGATTTGTTACTGGTAGAGCAGTCAGCAATGGAGAGAGAGCAGAGTTTCATGTGTATCTTTCCTATGTATAGTCTTTAACTGAAAGTCCCAGACATATGGGTTGGTTTTTTGTTTTTGTTTTTGTTTTTTTAGCTTTTTGGGTCATACCCAGTGATGCTCAGGGGTTACTCCTGGCTCTGCACTCAGGAATTACTTCTGGCAGTGCTTGGGGACCTATGGGATGTTGGGAATTGAACCTGGGTTGGCCATGTGCAAGGCAAACACCCTACCCTCTGTGCTATTGCTCCAGCCTCCCAGACATATGGTTTTTAACTAATATTATTTTACAGGAGAATGAGGCTAGTTAGTAGGAAAAGAAAGAATTTGCCCTGTTTTTCTAGTTCTGATGAAAAACAAATGAAAGAAGTTTTGAATATTGAAGTTTCATAATCTTCTAGGGCTTTCTATCTCTTCTGAACCTTTTTCTCAAAAAATTAAAACACCGAAGTCTACCAGCAAAGTTGTGTCTGAGGGCAGGACTGAAGTTGACCTTCCAAGACAAATGACACCATCAGCAATTTCTCATCCAGGTGAGGTCTTTAATTTTACTGTGGGGTGGAGTTGGGGTGGGGTCAACACCCAGTGGTGCTCAGGGGATATTTCTGGCTCTGTGCTCAGGACTGACCCCTGCAGTGCTCAGGGGATCATATGTAGTGCCAGGAACTGAACCAGGTCATCTTCATGCAAGGCAATTGCCTTAATCCTTATACTATCTCCAGCCTAGGTGAGGTCTTTTTAATATAGTAAAAGAAAAATAAAAGCTCTGCTAAATAAATCAAGGCTTATATTGTACTGGATGATTGGTTTTAATAAGGAAGGGCCAGCCTTGGCAGCATTACTGACCTCCAAGGGATCCCTGGTAGTGATCCGGCTAAACGTGCTCGGGCCGTGAGGGTCACAGCCAGTGTGGAAGGGAAACAGGCCCTGCTGAAATGGACCTCCAGACTGCACATGCCAGGCTGTGTTCTCTCACTTGACCTGTGTCCTTGACCCTGAGGAGCCAAGTTTGTTTTGTTTTATTTTACTTTTTTTAATTTATTTTTAGCCACTCAATGATACTGTTGGCCCTGTGCTCAGAATCACTTCTAGAGATTCTTGGGGATCATACATGGTGCTGGCCATATATGAAGCAAGTGTCCTACTCACTGAAAGATTGCTCCAGCCCCCCTGAAGATGCTTTTTATGTTGTTTTGTTTTGTTCTGGGACCACATCTGGCAGTGTTCAGGGCTTTCTCTTGGATCTATGCTCAAGGATCACTCTTGGTGGGTTTGGGTGACCATACAAGGTGCTAGGGATAGAACCCAGGTTGGCAGCATGCAAGGCAAGCGCCTTACCCACTATCGCTCCTGCCCCTGAAGACTATCTTTATACTGAAATTATGGGTGAGGATTTCATTTTAGATGTTACATTATCCTATGGTCTATATTTTTGTTCTAGGCTTTGCTATATGAAAGTTATTTTTCAAGGCTTATCCATTTCTAGCAACACTGACTAAGAATATTCTTTTGAAAAGTTAAAAATTATTCTATTGTTTTTCAGTACCATTCGATAATGAAAGGATCACTACTGAATACCACCTTGATTCTGTAAGTTTTTCAGATTTATGTGAAAAGTTTATGTTCTAAGCTGGTCCGAAGGATGTGAGTTGTTAAACTGAAAAGTTTGTTCTAGATTTGTTTTATAAAATGAATTATTACTCATCTCTGTACAGTTTAAAACTTGTATCTTTTTATTGAATTCCCATTTGACCCAGCAATACCACTGCTGGGAATATATCCCAGAGAGGCAAAAAAGTACAATCGAAACAACATCTGCACATGTATGTTCATCGCAGCACTGTTTACAATAGCCAGAATCTGGAAAAAACCCGAATGCCCCAGAACGGATGACTGGTTGAGGAAACTTTGGTACATCTATACAATGGAATACTATGCAGCTGTTAGAAAAAAGGAGGTCAAGAATTTTGTAGTCAAGTGGATGGGCATGAAAAGTTTCATGCTGAGTGAAATGAGTCAGAAAGAGAGAGACAGACATAGAAAGATTGCACTCATCTATGGTATATAGAATAACAGAGTGGGAGACTAACACCCAAGAACTGTAGAAATAAGTACCAGGAGGTTGACTCCATGGCTTCGAGGCTGGCCTCACGTTCCGGGGAAAGGTCAACTCAGAGAAGCGATCACCAACTACATTGTAGTCGAAGGCCATGTGGGGGAAGGGAGTTGCGGGCTGAATGAGGGCTAGAGACTGAGCACAGCGGCCACTCAACACCTTTATTGCAAACCACAACAGCTAATTAGAGAGAGAAAACAGAAGGGAATGCCTTGCCACAGTGGCAGGGTGGGGTGGGGGGGAGATGGGATTGGGGAGGGTGGGAGGGACACTGGGTTTACGGGTGGTGGAGAATGGGCACTGGTGAAGGGATGGGTTCCAAAAAAAAAAAAAAGAAAAAGAAAACTTATGTCAACACCACTTTTAAGCAGTTATTGCTTAAACCCCCATATATTTTTCACTCTCCATCACTTCTGTGCTATTTGTTCAAAGAAATAAAAGTTTGATGGTGTTTTGAATTGCCAAAAAAAAAAAAAAAACTTGTATCTTTTTACCTTTAAATTCTAAGATCTAGTTGCTATTCATTTAACCAAAATTTAATGTTTATAGACTTTATAATACGGCAGGCATTAGTATTGAGGGTAGGGGTAGTAGAACTCCTAGTGAGGCTCGGGGAACTATATATTGTGCTAGGAATTGAATCCAGGTCAACTATATTGATATAAAGTATAGGACAAATGCCATCCCCCTGTACTTAAGATGTAGCAAGGTCAACAGTTCTGGCATGCATTTTCCAGAACTAGTCGCTAAATAGGTCAGGAAATGGCCAGGGTTTGCTAATCTTTGATCACAGACTATTAAAAGTTCATTAAAGTAAAGACATGGTCATGAAGCCTGACGAACATTTGGCACCCGCAGGACATCTTTTATTTCTTTGGTGTCATTCTCTTTCTTTCTGTTTTTTAGTTTGGGGGCCACACCTAGCCAGTACTCAGGCCTTGCTCCTGGCTCTGCATTCAGGGATCACTCCTGGCGGGCCTAGGTGACCATATGGGGTGCCAGGAATGGAACCCAGGTCAGATACTTGCAAGGCAAAGCACCCTATCTGCTGTACTACGGCTCTGGTCCTATTTCATTATCTTTTAAAGGTTCCTCCTTTGCCTTCCAGCTGCCAGGCTGCCCTGTGTCCCAGAGCAGAATGAAGCACATTACAGAGACCCACCTTCTGTTCTTTCTTGGTCTTTCCCTTCTTTAATTCTAGGCTAAGAGCTGAAGTCAGGGACTTTGAGCAATTTCTATAAACCTGATCAGTCTGTTCCCAGATTTGAATTCTGTATGATTGGTTCTGACGATCTACGTCAGACTTCAGATATGAATCAAGAGGCCAGGGTGCTTGCCTTGCATGCCACTTGCCTTGCACACTACCCCTGGCAGGGCTCAGGGGCCTGCGCATACTGGGCATGTATTCTACCATTGAGCTATCTCCCTGGCCCTGGGGTATTTGGGGGAAGTGGAGGGTGGAGTTGATCTACCAAATAATTACTTGCTGTGGCATTATTTGAACCTGAAGTAGGATCTGAGGGGGAAACAGAAGGGTCCCAGCAGGACCCTCTTGCGATAGGCCTATCATATGCCACTAGGTGACTTAGCCATTAGAGTCTGCACGAGTTACTTTAGACATGGTCTCAATTTTATTCATCTTCCATAAGCTGTGGAAATTACATATCATTAAACATTTTTAAGGGTGCATTACTAATTTGCCTTCTCAATAAAAAAAAAATAAACAAAATGACATCTGCGGTCATGTAGTAGAACCATAATAATTTTGTTTTTCTGTAGGAAAAATGATTCCGTTACTAGGTTTTCCCCCTGTGAACTTGCAATGTTGAAGATTTAACTGGCAAAAGTCTGGGTGTTGGTTTTAATGACATTTGTCTCTGAATGTGTTTCTAGCCACGTCTCAGCTGTGGTAATCCATTCGCTCCTGTGGAGAAGAGGCACCAGAGAGAGTCCAGATACGTTTCCTTTGGTGGCAACCTGATCACCTTCTCACCTTTGAGGCCCCTCACTGGAGAACAGTCAGAAGAGTCTTAAATTAAAAAAAATAATAAGTTCCAACATTTTGCTTTGTTTTATTAATGCTGTAATATATTCTTAGGTTACTGACAAGCTGAATGACATGTGTACTTTTGTATCTTTTCTGTCCAGTTCTATAGGTCATCTTGTCCTTTCATAGACATTGTTCATTCATGTTTTGGATGTGGTGCTGTTTCATGGAAGTGGAGACATTTTATACTTTAACCGTGCAGAATAAAATATGTAGTATGCCTTATAGCTTATTTAAACGTGTAAAGTTAATGCTAAGTAACATATGAGAGCTTATAAACCATCTTTGGTTTAATCAGAATATATTAAATGTTGGTAGAATATTTGGATCCTTTTATACTGTATTCTTTTTTTCTTTTTGGGTCACACCGGCTCTGCACTCCGGAACCACCCCTGGCAGTGCTCAGGAGACCGTATGGCATGCTAGGAATCGAACCCTGGTCAGCCGTGAGCAAGGCAAACTCCTTATCCACTGTGCTATCACTCCAGCCCCCTTATACTGTATTCTTAATTTGAATTCTTAGATGTATTGATCTACACATCTAACATTGACTATTGACTATTGTCTATGTAAGAACATACAGTTTCTTTTTCAGCTTCCTGGATTCTGGAGTGAGTTTACATGCTGCGATATTGAATAGTTAAATATTAAGAGATTCCCATTAAATTCTAGGTTTTTTGTGTTTTTTTTTTTTTTTTCTATTTTCCCCTTGACTTTCAGCCTTCAGAGGAAATGCCTTTTTCTCTTGAAGAGGATCATATCAGTACTTGCTGTGCTGAGATAGTTTTCAGTTTTTTGGTTTTTCCTTTTTGGCAGCGGGGAATTTGGGCCATACCTGGCAGTGGTCAGGGTTTATTCTGGCTCTGTGCTCAAGGATCATTCCTGGCAGAATTTAGGGAACCAAGTGGGGGATGCCAGGGATAGATCCTGTCATCATACAAGGCAAGTGCCCTACCCACTGTACTATCCTCTGGCCCTAAGTTTGTGTTTCTTAATAGGGGTCTCCCCAGTGATACTTGGGGCCCCAGGAACTGCTTCTTCTAATACCTGTAGTTTGGTGCTTGGGCTAGGTGATGCGGTGCTGGTGGGGTCAGTGGTGTTGGCATGGAGAGGGCATGCAGTCCAGGGATCAAACACAGGACCTTCAAGCTATCTCCTCGTCCCTGAATGATTTTCTTTCATAAAACTTGTACTGACCACATTGTTTAAGATGGAGCCGTCAGAGTAATGGCTCTGAGCAGACTAGCAACCAAAGCTCATAATTAGATCTGTGTATTTCTCACAAAATTATCCATCAAACAGTGACCTTATGGATAGCCCCTAAAATTTGGAATTATCAAAGACAAAACACATTCACTTTTGTTGTCAGAGAAAGGTGTGTTAACATTGTAGAAGCAAAGGTTTAAGTCCACTTGAGCCTGCAAAGAGGCTTATGTGAAGAGGCTTATGCTGGCCTAGAAGAATGTTCTCAGAATACCTAGTTTTCCCAAAATATGAGTGGGATTTTTTTGGGTTTCTTGGGTTTCTTGGCTGGGATGGGGAGGAGGGTGTGTTTGTTTGTTGGGGTTGGGGTTTTCTTAGATTTCTCATTTGTTTGGGGGTCACATGGCTGTGCTTAGGCTCTACAATCCAAGTTGTCCCTTACAACTAGTGTTTTTAGTCTTTTGGACCCTAGCATTACATGATATTGGGAGAATATTTTTTTGTTTGTTTTATTGTCTTTTGGTCTACATTCGGTGGTGTTCTGGGGTTACTCCCGGCTTTGCACTCAGGAATCCCTCCTGGCAATGCTCAGGGGATGCTAGGGATCATACCCGGATCGGGCACATGCAAAACAAGCACCCTACATACTGTGCTGTCACTCTAACCCCAGGAAAATCTTTGAAGACACTACAAAAGCAAACTTCTTTCACTTGGAAAGAACATTTCTAAGATTAAAGGGGAATTTTCAAAATAAACTGGAAATTTCTGTGTATTGAAGACCTGCCATATGAAAAATCCTTCTGTAAACAATAGTTATCCAATGGTCATGGTGCTTATTTTACAAAGGAACCAGAGAATGTGAGTAGTTTTATGTAAACCAAGTTCCCCTCTTTTCTCCAAAGCTTAGTTCTTTCACTTATTCATAGCTAGAGTACAAAGCCTGAGTGTTAGGATAGGAATTTATAAGTTTGAAACAGGCCATTTTTCCTTCCTTCCTTCCTTCCTTCCTTCCTTCCTTCCTTCCTTCCTTCCTTCCTTCCTTCCTTCCTTCCTTCCTTCCTTCCTTCCTTCCTTCCTTCCTTCCTTCCTTCCTTCCTTCCTTCCTTCCTTCCTTCCTGTCTTTATTTTCTTTCCATCTTTCTGTCTTTCCTTCCTTCTTTCCTTCTTTCCATTGAATCACTATGAGATAGTGAGATAGTTGCAAAGCTTTCATGTTTGCATTTCAGTCATACAATGATCGAACACCCATCCCTCCACCAGTGCACATTTTCCATCACCAATGTCCCCAGTATCCCTTCCATCCCATCCCACCCCTCCCCTGCCTCTATGGCAATTTCCCCCATACTCTCTCTCTACTTTGGGGCATTATGGTTTGCAATACAGATACTGAGAGGCTATCACGTTTGGTCCTTTATCTACTCTCAGCACATATATCCCATCCCGAACTATCCCTCCAGCCATCATTGACTTAGTGATCCTTTCTCTAGCTGCCTTCTTCCCCAGCTCATAAGGCAGGCTACCAACCATGGAACAATACTCCTGTCCCTGTCTCTACTGCCCTTGGGTGTCAGTCTCATTTTATATTTCACAAATGAGTGCAGTCATTCTGTCCCTCTCTGACTCATTTCATGTAGCATGATACTCTCCATGGCCATCCACTTATAAGCAAATTTCATGACTTCATCTTTCCAAACAGCTGCATAGTATTCCATTGTGTAGATGTACCAAAGAAACAGGCTATTTCAGTTGCTGGCAGCCCTCCTGTGTTACCCTCTCAGCTGGAGAGAGCTCCTTCAGCCAGTCCCACATTCTCCCAGATGGCTGGTATGCACTGATGTGAGGTACTAAGGACCTAGCTTCTTCTCAGCTATTTTAACAGATCATTCCAGCTTCAGAACCTGGTGGAGTGGGCTGAGGCATTAATGTTCAACTCCCTCGGCCCAACCCTATAACTTCTCCCCACAACTGTTTATTATAAGAGCACTTGTTTAAATTTTTTTATATTCACATCTCCTTGGGGATTCCAACCTGTGATAGTGTTTTTAACTATTTTGTGAAGTATATTGTAGAAACGATAGTCATGTTTTGGTCTTTTGTGAAATGAAAAGGTGTCATCCTAGTTTTGAAATGTTCATTCAATTGCTTCTCAGTCTTTTGGCTAAAATCAAATGTGAAATGTTTATTTATTGTTGGCTTGCTATTTGTAAAGAGAGGCAGAAAGTCCTGTGAACAAGGTATTCAGCAACAGATGAGTGGATAATGACTATATCCACTCATACACACAATGGTGTGTATATATGTGTATATATACATGTATATGTATGTATGTACGTATGTGTATATATATATGTATATATGTATATATATATACATATGTACACATAATGGAATACCATGCTGCTGCAAGGAATGATGAAATCATGCAGTTTGTGCCAACTTGGAAGTAGGGTATATCATGTTAAGTGAATGAGTCAGAAGAAGGACAAATACTGTATGATTTCACTTATCTACTGTGTATAGAATAACGGGATGAGGGAATGCAAGGTATCAGTTGGGGATACCTACATTGCCTAGGTCCTTAGATTGTAGAAATGAGGAGGGCGAGGGAAAGAAAGCAATCAAGGGAAGGAGTAAGGAGAGGTTGGCAGGAGGTAATGGGCAGGGGTTAGCGGCCTCAAGCACACGGTGGAATGGAGGTATGGTATATGTATATATCTGAGCCGCAGAACCAACAAGGTAAGCATGCTATCCAAACTACAGCAACCAAAAAAAAAAAAATGTGATTGTCAAGGAGACAGGGTAGAAGATAATAGAACCTGGGGGCACTGGTGGTGGGGTTGGTGTTGGAACACTGTGTGCCTGAAATGAAGTATAAGTAACTGGAAATCAGTGCCTTCAAAGCCCTGGCTCATTCTGCTGCCGGAGGGCCAGTGAAGGGCTCTGGCTAAGAGGCCAGGTTCCACTGTAAGGTGTGCACTCATTCCCCAGTGCTGACATGCTCCTCACCACTCTGCTTCTGGCACCACAGGGGTGGTCTCCTGTGTATAGCAGCCAGATATGTGCGAACACAGCTAAAGCATGTGTGACCCTGAGAAGCACTTCAACTCAAGACTGAGCACTTACCAACCCCATCAAAAAATGGGGAGAAGTGAACAGAAGCTTCCTCAAAAAAGAAATTCAAATAGCCAAAAGGCACATGAAAAAATGCTCCACATAGCTAATCATTGGGAGATGCAAATCAGAACAACAATAAGGTATCTTACACCATAGAAACTGACACACATCAAAAAGAACAAGAACGTTCAGTGCTGGTGTGGATGCCAGGAGAAAGGGACTATCATTCATTGTTGGTGGGAATGTCAACTGGTCCAGTCTTTTTGGGAAACAATATGAATATTCCTCCAAAAAATATAAATTGAGCTTCCATATGACCCAGCAATACCACTCCTGGGAATATATTCTGGAAATGAAAAAAAAAAAAAACAGTAGAAATGACATCTGCACTTGTATGTTTATTGCAGCACTGTTCACAATAGCCAGAATATGGAAAAAACACAAGTGCCCAAGAACAGATGACTGGTTAAGGAAATTCTGGTACATCTACACAATGTAATACTGTGCAGCTGTTAGAAGAGATGAAATTTGTATATAAATGGATGGTCATGGAGAGTATCATGCTAAGTGAAATTAGAGCGGAACAGTCATAGGATGGCTGCACTATTCGTGGAATATGAAGTAGCATAATATGAGACTAACACCTAAGGACAGTAAAGATAAGGGCCAGGAGGATCACACCAGGTTAGGAAGCTGGGTCCACATACTGGGAGAAAAGGCAGTTGGGATGGAGAAGGAACCACTAAGTAAGAGATTGCCCGGGATAAGGACCAAACATGATGACCTCTTAGTATCTATATTGCAAATGGTAGTGCCCCAAATTAGAAATAGAGTAAGAAGGATTGTACCTGCCACAGAGGCAGGGAGTGGGATGGGGTGGGGGTGGCAGGAAGGACACTGGAAACAATGGTGTCGGAAAATGTGCACTGGTGGAAGGATGGGTGCTTGAGCATTGTATGACTGAAGTATAATCATGCAAGTTTGTAACTATCTCACTGATCAAATAAAACTTATTTAAAAGGGAAAAAAAAAGACTGAGGCCAGGTGTGCTCCCCAGGGGAACACATGCAAGCTTCACACCAGTGTGACACCCCCTTGTCATGATAAAAATGAAAAGGGGAAGGAGCGCAGAGGTAGAAAAATTAAGCTAGCCAAGAGAACTCAAGATTTGGAAGTCAATTTTGTATATAAAGCTACTTTTCTGCTCCATGAATTCGGATATTTTATTAAAAGAAAAAAAAAGGAAACCTACAATGATATAATTTCTTGTTGGTATCAAATACTGGCTTGAAAATAGTGGGGTATAAAGAGATAAAATAGGATTTTAAAGGAGTCAAGAAGTAGAATCCCAACAGTGACTGAATCCTGCAGAGTAAATCATTGATGGTACATTTTTTTTCCCGATTTTTTCATTTCCCAAATACAGTCTGTCTTGTCCCATTTTTTTTCTTATGTTGTTTGAGGGGTTGAGTAAGTGCTCTATCACAGAGCCATGTCCCCAGCCCCTTAGAAATAAAATTTTTCAAGAAAATGGGGAAATGGTTTAATCATCACATCTCCTAGTTTTTATAACACCCTGTAAGACTGACCCACTGCAGGTCATGGTTCTCTTATTTCCCCCACTCCCTTCCTTCTGATGTTTCCGTGGTCAGGGTTGGGTTCTCCATGGGTTATGCTCCTATGGCTGTGCTTTCACACATGCTGACCGGGGCCACGCTCCTGGCCACCATGCACTGCTAGCACAACAGGACATTGCTGGTGGTGCCCAGATCTCAGTCAAGACACCAGGGTCAGACACCAAGTACGTGAGGCAGCAGGTAGGAAACAGCCTCACATCTGTAGGGTGAGCGCTGCAGTCTGGGCTATGCCTGACCAACCCCTACTTCTTTCCTTAAAATATTTTAACAAATAAAACATCTGGAGACCTCAATGTGGTGATACTCTCACATGCTTCCTTTTCCATTGTATCCATTGTGTGTTACCTAGAATAAACTGCCTCAAATGCCACATCAAGACAGGTAGCTCTTAGAATATTTAGGCTAGAGAGATGTTACAATGGGATGGGCCCTTGCCTTCCTCACAGCCGACCCAAGTTTGATTCCCATATGGTCCCCCAAATACATCAGGAGTAAACCCTGAGCACAGCTGGTGTGACCCAAAAATAAAATAAAACCAAACAATAAGTATTTATTAAATGGATGATTTATAAGAAAAATTTCAATGGATAAGCATACAATATTTCACTCACAGTGAACATTACATGTGTAAGTTTTACGTTTTTTAAGTATTCACCCCCTTAAGATTATATCATAGCATGCGAAGCACTGGTGAGGTCAATGTCACCAGAAATGCCCAGTTTGTTGATTTCATTGAGGTTTCTCATCCGATGATTGTACTGCAACAAGTGAGCATCATTGACAGCCACCTTAAAGTGGTCGTTTTCAACCAGTACTTGGATCTGAAATGGCATATTCAGAAAACCGTTAGAAACATCTGAGATGGCTCAATAGAGCAAACATTTCATTTGATCATTTGTAAACATATTAAAGTCCAGAAAAAGTAAATCAACAACAGAAACTCCAGATGATTCAAAGACTTAAAAGATAAAATTGTTAGAAGGCTATACAAGTGAAGCCATTAAGGAAAAGATTACTTGTTCCCTAAAAATCCTGAAAATTAAAGTAGGAATCCCCAACTGGAGAAAAAAAAATTTCCCAAAAATTCAGAGATGGTCTATGACCCAGTAAATGCCATAGATTGTGGCAACAGAACTAGTGAAGATTTTTAAACTACAGATAGTTCAATTAGGAGATATTTTGATGTATTAAAAGTTCAATTAAATGGGGGCTGGAGCGATAGCACAGCGGGTAGGGCGTTTGCCTTGCACGCGGCCGATCTGAGTTCGATCCCCAGCATCCCATATGGTCCCCTGAGCACCGCCAGGAGTAACTCCTGAGTGCAAAGCCAGGAGTAACCCCTGTGCATCACCGGGTGAGACCCAAAAAGCAAAAAAAAAAAAAAAGTTCAATTAAATGTAAAAGTTTATTCCTAATACGTAGGATTGCCTATTTTTCATAGTAGAAAAGCATTTAGTAATGTGCATGAATGAGAAATTAGGCTTGTGGTCTTAGAAAGCGATTTGAAAGCAAATGTAACCAAGGTTTGGGAATTTTAATGGTTATAATGTATTATAGGCAGACATTGATTTAAAAACAATGTACACCTGATGGGTGGAGCGCTCATACAATGGTAAGTCACTTGCCTTGTGTGCAGCTGACCCTGGTTCTGATCATGCCACCACAAGATCCTCCAGATACCACCAGGACTAACCCCTGAGCACAGAGCAGGGAGTAGCCCCAACCCCCCACCCACATCAAAGTGATGTACACCTGAAGTTTATATGACATAATGTGATGTTACTTCAGTAAAAAATAAAATTATGGGGGAAAAGGAATCACCTGAAACTGGCAGATTTTATGAAAATAATTTTGGATGGACAAGGGTAATGTTGATATGCTCTTCTAGTTCATATAACCTTTTGGAAGAAGCTGTTTTGTGATATTTGATCTAACGTTTAAACAAGCATGTTCTTTGGATAAAATATTTTGGAAGCAAATATTTACATGGATAGGTGGTTTTAGTAAAATTAGCTCCTTCATTTTTAATTTGTTTAGAATTTGTTCATACTTCAAGTTTTCATCAGTAGGGCATCAGTTAACTTACCATAGACCTAGAAAATGGAACACTGTTAATCATATTCTGTGGGAATTATGTCCACCAAGTGTTTTGTTCACTATAACAGTTTTAATGTTCGCTTTCTAATCAGTTCTAACCCAATAACATAGACCTAATAGATATTTGTTGAAGCAATGCTTATGAAGCATGTCATAGGTCATAAAAAAATATTGGAAAGGTTCACTTTTGAAAATTTTATGAAGATGCAGGAAGGATAAAATGATGAAAGTTTTATTTAAAAATCTAAGATTTTTGGGGCTGGAGCGATAGCACAGCGGGTAGGGTGTTTGCCTTGCACGCAGCCAACCCAGGTTCAAATCCCAGCATCCCATATGGTCACCTGGGCACCGCCAGGGGTGGTTCCTGAGTGCAGAGCCAGGAGTAACCCCTGTGCATCGCTAGGTGTGACCCAAAAAGAAAAAAAATCTAAGATTTTCCTTTCACAAAAAAGTATATGGATTTTATAACTTAAAAATTATTTTGATTGCCATGATTTTTTTTACCTTGTTTATTAATTAGGGAGAGAGGAGTTACATTCAGGGGCTTACTCCTGGCTCTGTACTCAGGGATCCCTTTTTGTGGGGCTCAGGGATCTATATGTGATATGGGGGATTAAACTGAGGTTGATGACAAATAAGGAAGATGCCATAACTCCTGTTACCTCTCTGATTCTGATTGCCAAGTTGCTTTAAGGAACAAATATATCATAAAGACTTTCTACTTTTTGCTGTTTCACTCAGGGCACCCCAGAGGAGGGGTAGATGAGACCCCTCCCCTTCCCAAGGGACCCAGCCCCAGCAGCCAAAAATCTCCAGAACTCAACTGCTGCCATGCTCATGGTCGCTCTCCACATGCTTAGGCTGAGTCTCATCATGAGTGAACCTGTTCCTGGACTGCTCGGCTGCATTTGCGGCCACACATTTCATAGGACACACCCTACCAATACTGAAAGAGCAGCACACCACATTGATGGAATCCAAAGTAGGAGACCACCAACCTTAGAGGGAAATATAATTTTGATTCTACTCTGGGGCAGGGACTGGGGCTCATGATGGAAAAACTCAAAATATGGTGGTGGGAAGGTGGAATGTTGATGGGATTGGTGTTTGAATATTAAATGTAATCAAATATTGTGAACTACTTTATAAATTTTTTTAAAGGCTTTCTTCTTTTTAATTTAAATTTTATTTTTCTTATTTCTAGGAAATCTTGAACCAAGAAGAGCACTAAGGCATAGCAGTACTTGAATGGAACTAGGGAGGGTGCCCTCCTGGGATGGGGAAGGAGCCGTGCTGGTTTGGTGTGGCAGGAGAGCAGATGAAAATTCATTTCAGCTGCACGAAGATTCCAGAGTAATGAGCTAAATCTTTATAATTCCCCATGAGCACATATACACCATCAATGTATAAAACCAGTAGCTTACTTTGAATGGTTTGCCACTTTCAAAAGGGAAAGTCGACTGTCTCTCTTCCTTTCCCCAGAGATTATCCATCTTTGTGTTGCAAACGATGACTCTCCTGTTGTCCTCATTGAAGCGGGGGTTAAAGTGGAAGGCCACGTCATTCCCTCTCTTGAAATCTAAAGCAATTCTGTTTTAAACCCAAGGTCAGAGTTAATGAAACGATTCAGGCCACACAACAGTATACTAAGTATCAAACATCATTTTCTAAAGAGCAGATTATAAAATACAAGGCATTTTTCTCAACAGAAAGTAGAGAACCAGAAAATGAGTTCTAACTGGAAAATCAGCTGGGAGAAGTCAATGCAGTAGCATCATTCTGGGCTTTCCCATCCCCCACCTCCAACCCTTTCTTGTTTTTCTGCTCATGAGCCAGTAATGCATGTTCATTATTGCACTGTACTGTTGTCCCGTTGTTCATCGATTTAATATAATAAATGTTATACACTACTTTTCCTCATTGCTTTTTTTTAAAGAAAAAAAAGGCAAGATAAATGTGTTAATTTTTTTTACCTCATCTTTGGCCACATTCTTTTGGAGAGAGTTTTTGGAGTAAGAGGTTTTGGGGGCCATCTAGCAGTGCTTAGGGAAGACTCCTGTCTCTGTGCAGGAGTCAATCCTGGTGGTGCTCAGGGGAATCATGTCGTGCCCAGGTGTGAACTGGGGTGAGTCTGCAAGGCAAGCACCTTACCCCCTGGATTCTTTCTCTCTGGCCCAGGATGGTAACTTTTGATAGGCACCTAGACAGAAAGTGCCCGCTTGGTTTTTTAGGGACTCTATGGCTCAGGCATTCGAATGTGTGAACATACCATTACAAAGGCTCTGCAGCTCTCTCATTCAAAGCCTTTCACTGACAGGAAGAACCAACAGAAGGGGTTTTCTGCTTTCCTAAGGGTCCTCACTAAGTAAAAGTCTGCTGCCTTCTGGTTGTGGGGGAAGCATAAGATTTCGTGTGGGGAAACCTTGTTGCATTGGTGGCGATAGATAATGATCTGGATTAACCTCTTATTGTGGTGTTACTAAGATTCTAAATATGTAATTTGAAAAATTCAATGTATATGGATCATCCTTTAGTCCAATAGCAATCCACAAGTGTGTCAAGCGTGTCCACTTTGCTCTCACCTGTTTGCATTGGGCTTGACCGTACCCATAATGGTTATCAGCATGCGGGGCATGACGCCTGTAGGCAGAGGCAGGTCATAGGGCACAGTCTGGGGAGGAAAAAATATAACCGTGTCAATAGAAAGTCAAGTTGTCTAGGAGAGAAGCAAAAGTTGTTGCTAAAGTTCAGTCACTTTTTTGTGGCGGCTGGTGTGGGGGGGTATGACCACACCTGGCTCTGTGTTCAGAAATCGGTCCTGGGTAAATGGGGAGAATAATAAAAGTATCTAGTATTGTTGCTCTGGGTGGATGGGGGAAGGACATCCAGGTGTTAGGGAGTGGAGCCCTGCAGTGCCAGGGCTGGAACCCTGGGCCTCACCTATATGCAATGTACTCAACCACTGAGTCACAGCTCCTGCTCCTACTATCCCATGTCCCATAGGTAGTGACGGGGCTCAGTGAGACCAGCCACGTAGGAGCCCACTGTTAGCACAGGGTCTGTACGCAGCCTTTATTGACTATAACCCCAATTCCCCCGTTACTATGACATTAACTCCGCATCTATAAAACTGCTTTATCCTATGTCTTTAGGGTGTGCATTGGTTTTTTTTTTTTTTTTGGTTTGATTTTGGGTTTACAGCTGGCTCCTCACTCAGGAATCACTCCTGACGGGGCTCAGGGGACCCTGGGAGATGACAGGGGTAGAACCAGGTTTGACGACATGCAAGGCAAGCACCCTACCCACTGCACCGTTTCCCCAACTCCTGCATTAGCTTCCTTTTTTACACATTATAGCACTGTAGCACTGTCATCCCGTTGTTCATCGATTTGCTCCAGCGGGCACCAGCAATGTCTCCATTGTGAGACTTGTTGTTACTAAACTCAATATCCACTGGCACTTTTGTCTAGGGGACTAAAACACACCGCAGCTAGTCCTTGGCATGTGACTCAGAGCACAATTTAAGGTTCCCGTTTCCGTGAGGCCAGAAGCAGACGGGTGCCAGGAGCTGGCCCCCAGCCAGAGCCCCGCGGTGGGGTGGCAGTGTGCTCCAGAAGCACGCTGCATCCTGTGTTAGCTTTGTCCTGGCCAGAAGCGAGAACAGGAAATGACTAGTTCGTCTTACCATCGGTCCAGCTGGGGTTCCATAGGGGCCGGCAGCAGGGTAAGCGCCAGGAGCGCTGGGTTGTCCAGGAGCACTGGGCTGTCCAGAAGGAGGATAGGCGCCTGGTCCACCCGGCTGCCCAGGGTAGGCACCTGGTGTGTTTGATCCAGGGTAAGCAGGTGCTGTTGCGCCAGGGTAAGCCCCAGGCGGTGCCTGTCCAGGGTAGGCCCCGGGTGGTGCCTGTCCAGGGTAAGCCCCAGGGGGTGCCTGTCCAGGGTAGGCCCCAGGGGGTGCCTGCCCAGGGTAGGCCCCGGGCGGTGCCTGCCCAGGGTAGGCCCCAGGATAGGCAGTTCCACCAGGCTGGTTTCCCCAGGCACCAGGCCATCCTTGAGGGTTCGGGTTTCCAGACCCAGATACAGCATCATTAAGCTGGAAAGAAAGAAGAACAATTATAAGATGAAAAATAGTCATACGTACCGAATCTCAAAGAATAACAGGAGGCTGTGATCTGAGGGGCAGAAAGGCCTGGTACAAGGAGGAAATTCATGTTCACACCAAATTCCTCCTACTCACTTCCAAAAACTAAAGTGAGACTTCAGTTGGGATGATGTAGGTGTGACCATTTCATTGTTGCCTCCCATCATCTCAGAGCATGGAGGGATGCCTTTTGTCTATGGTTGGCGTCAGGTGCCAGCTACCACAATGGAGAAGCGTGTGCCTCAGGAGAGGCAGGGAAGAATCAAAACTAGATCCTGGTGTGATGATGGGGCTCCAAGAATTTCTCAGTCATACCAACCAGCTTTGCAGCTAGGTCACTGAGGGTCAACCCCAGGCTTCTCTACCCAGCTCTTGCAGAGCCTGACGGAAAAAATAGGACTCCAGCTCAGCGGCCCTTTTCACATGGGTGAGGCCAAAGGAAAGCAGGGCTGGGAGTTAGTGGGGACAGTGTAGGGCTCAAAACAAAAATCTCTGTCTGTGAGGAAGTGGGTACCAATAACCAAAACCAGCCCTCAAGCACTTACCGAAAAACTGTCTGCCATTTTCCTAAAAGAAAAAAAAAATAGGTTATTTTCTTGAGCCTGAAGGATTGTGCTGATTACTATGAACAGGTCATGGTGAAGACCAGTGTTTCTCAGTCATTTCCCCTCTGTACCCCCGTCTGACCTTCTTCCTTTTTGTGGCACTCTGGCCTACTGGTTGGCTCTGAGTCTTGGGCCACAGTCCCACATTTACACACTTTCACCATGGCCCCCCTGGACTATGCCGGTTGAGAAACACTGGGATGGTCAATCCACACAAGCCCATCTACTGGGAAATGCACCTGAAGCTTCAGTGCAGAACCACAAACAAGTTTCATCAAAGGGCAAGGTGTGGGCACCTAGAGCCCCAAATATGTTTAATACTCAGCTTTTAAACTCTAATCACACTGATTCTCTGTTCTGAATCCTGGGCACAGCGTCCATGACATACAGGGTAGGGGAGAGAACAAGGAAGAAAATGTTCTGCCTTTTTATTTCCTTTCTTCTTGGGTCACACGTGGCGTTGCAGAGGGGTTACTCTTGGCTCATGCACTTAGGAATTACTCCTGGCGATGCTCAGGGGACCATATGGGATGCTGGGATTTGAACCCAGTTTGGCCGTGTGCAAGGCAAATGCCCTACCTGCTGTGCTATTGCTCCAGCCCCGAAAATGTTCTGCCTTTTGATTGGGTTTTTTAAAAATGCAAATAGAAAGACCAGAGCAATAGCACAGAAGACTTTGCACATGCTTGGCATGCACAGGGCCTGGGGTTGATCCCTGGAAACACCTGGTCCCTGAGTACTGCAAGGTATACAGCCATGGAGCTCTCTGACACCATGTAAAGAACAGGCTGGATGGTGCAACACAACCAAGTGTGCAACCCCATCATCAGAACAGCTAAGTGTAGGAATGGGGTATGTGTGTGTGTGTGCTCGCATACACTTTTTTTGTTTGTTTGTTTGTTTGGGGTCCACACCCAGAAGTGTTCAGGGCTTCCTTTTGGCTGTGCACTCAGGGATCACTCCCAGTGGTCCTCAGGGACCATAGGGGATGCTGGGGATTAAATCCAGGTTAGCCACGTGCAAGGCAAATTTTTTACCCACTGTGTTATCTCTTCAGCCTCCCTGTATTCCTTTTGTACTATGGCCCACCTTCTCTTCTTTTCCCACTGAGAGCTCACACTCTTAGTTGAGTTTTAGCAGAAAAGCAGTGCTGGTGACCTACAGCTGAGCCATTAAGGACACTGCCCCAGACATTGTTACTGCCGATGTTTACTCCTTCACTGGCACCTGCTCTGCCTGGTTGGGAGTGGAGAATGACAGGCCGAGACCTGTACAGCCAAAAGACTCATGGGCTGGCAGAAATCCCACATGATCCTGCATGCATGATGTTATAAGCCTGACTGTTTGTCATAGAAAGCCACACCTGGGAGGCTGCCATCACGAGGGAAGGGACAAGGTCAGTTAAACAAATTCTCCAAGGTGAGTGAGATCTGGATGTGGAACAACAGAAAAAGACATGTACAAGATACTTGCTTTGAGGGGAAAAAAAGATGGCAAATGCCCTACCTGCTGTGCTATTGCTCCTATGACAAATAAATTCTTCAGCAGAATAACAAAAGTTTATCTATTTCATAGGATGCTACCAAAGGTTTTGCCTTACTTAAAGCAGCCTTAAAAGAGGCCTCCCCATTCCCCACATCCGGCCACAGGGAAGAGCTCTGCACCGCTCAGGCCTGAAGCGCCTTCTCTCAGCTCAGGAACTCAGTGATGTGATCAAATTAACCTGCACCCTAAGTGGAATCTCCCCTGCACTCTAACTCGAATAGCCTTTTCCTTGATTTGCCCTTTGTGAGTGATTCTCAATTAAGAGTTAATATTGCCCTCAAGGGATGCAAGAAACCAACTACTTGGTAGACCCTGAAAATGTAAACATCAAATTGTTTGGGTGAAAAATTTATTATCATCTCCCTCAGGACTTAATCTGGCCTCATTCGCACATACAGGGCATTATAGCCCATTTTGTTAAAATCACAGTTAAACATTGCCAGCCCATTCTCTCTCTCTCTCTCTCTCTCTCTCTCTCTCTCTCTCTCTCTCTCTCTCTCTCTGTTTTGTTTTCCCCCACATTTGTTTTCTGTGCTTGTTTTGTTTTTGAGCCACACCACCCCGCTGTGCTCAGGTTTTATTCCTTGCCTTGTGCTCAGGGATCACTCCTGGCAGGTCTCAAGGAACCATACATGATGCCAGGGACTGAACCTGGTTTAGCTGTGTGCAAAGCAAGTGCCCTGAGATAGTACCCACGATACCATCTCTCTGGCCCTTGTTTGTTTTTCCTGATCTTTATCCAGTGTGCTGAGGGTTTACTCTTGACTCAGTGCTCAGGCATGACCCTCAGCAGTCCTTGGGAACTGGGATGGAGCCCAGGTCCAGACCTTCATGCAAAGCATGTTCTCAGCTTGTTGAGCTAACTCTCCCATCCTGCACATACTTCTTTAACCTGGTTTTTATCAGGTTCTTTGGAAGCGGCATTGGTTATCCTGATGCTTATCTGCCAACACAGGAAGTTGCTGGCAATGAGCCTGGTAATGCTCCATTGTGGCCCAGCAGGGATGAAACTCACTGTGTGGTTTTTTGTTTGCTCAGTTCAGTTAGTTTTGTGGCCACACCCAGTGATCTTTAGGACTTATTCCTGGGTTGACACTCAGGGATCACCTGGTGGGGCTCAGGGACTACATGAGGTTCTGGGGATTGGAACCAGGTTAGCCACATGCAAGGCAAGTACATGTAGTAGTGCTCACTTCACTATTGCTCCTGCCTGCTGTACCATTGCATTTATTATATAGGATGACCTTCTAAAGCAAAAGCTAAATCTTGCTTGCACCTCCTTCCCTGAAAGGCTGTCACCACCAAGAAAACTGGATTACAAGAGGAAGAGGAGACCAGAAAGGAAAAAAAAAACAGAGTTTTAATTCAAGAAAAGAAAGCTTCTCATTTTCAATGCCAGTAAGAAAGACTTTTGAATAACCCACAGGTTATCAAGCTCAGGTCCTTGATTCCACAGCTTCTTCTTCCACAACCATCCTCTGCATCCAATGATCACCTGGTAGGTGTGGCACTTCTTAAGCTATCCCTACTCCATAGGAGCTTATCTCCAGCCTCAGCACCACTTCATGTTAGGTGGGATACTCCCCATAGGGGTATGCTGCAGGGTGTTTAGCAGCATGACTCACTTTACAAGACACTACCAGCAGCAGAACCCACCCTCTCCCCATTATATCAACTAAAAAAAAAATCCAATGCCAAACATCCCCATCCTCACCATGCCTTAGGATGAAGAAAGGACAAAAGCACTCCTGGTTTGACATCCAGGATGATTAGCATGCATTTCCCTACATGAAAGTATTGATGAATTAATAAAACAAAGTAGTTTCAATTATAAAACGAGCTAAAATCTGTACTGCTGCCTCATTAACATAACTCCAATCAAACTATGTTTAAAGGCTAATTATAGGGCTAGAGAGATAGTATTGATGGTAAGGTGCTTGTCTTGCATGCAGCTGACCTAAGTTCAATCCCTGGCAACCCATATGATCCCTAGAGGACCCCCAAGAATGACCCCTAAGTGCCAAGAATTAAGTCCTGATCACTGCAGGATATGGTTTTAAAAAAAAGGGCAATAAACAATAAAGGCTAATTATATGCAGAGGCTCAGAGAAAGGGGACACTTCCAAATATAATATTGGTTCTTTCCAAATTCCCTGTGCAAAGTATATTTCATCATCATCATCATCATCATCATCATCATCCCATTGATCATTAATTTTCTCAAGCAGTCTCAGTAACGTCTCCATTTGTCCTAGCCCTGAGATTTTAGAAGCCTCTCTTTATTCGTCCTTCCCAACAGTGCTGCATTGGAGGCTCTATCAGGGTCAGGGGAATGAGCCTCATCATTGTTACTGGTTTTGGCATATGAATATGCCATGGGGATCTCGCCAAGTATATTTAATTTACTTTTTAATTCAATCCAACCACCCTAGAGACAGAAAAGAACTTTTACTTTTTTCCCCAGTTTGCTTTGTGTGACACCTCAGATGACAGTTTAGATTGTGTTGTGACACATGAGACAAGTCCATTAGATTAATGATGCCCTGTACTTGGTGGTGCTTGTCAACTTACAAAGTAGTTACACATCTCTGTTTGGTTTCTGAGTATAATCTTATGAGATTGAAAAGGAAATTAATATTCCTCATTTCAGAGGTGAGGAATTGAAGCTCAGAATGCTAAAGTGATGGCCCAAAGTTATTCCAACATTGGCAGGCCAAGGGCTGAGGTCCAAGTGTCCTGGCTATTCAACACTAATACAAAACTTCACACTCTGACATTTTAAATTACATTCCTCTGAAAGCACTGTTTCACTTAGAAACTAATTCTCCTCCAGCTTACTCATTAGGAACTACATAACATGCTGAAATTGCAAACAATTTTTTTCAAAGATCATGTTTTTGTCAGAAAACTAGCTGGGTGACTCATTGCCCGACGATATTTAATATAAGGATGCCATTGTGCATAGTCACTTTGCTAATTATAACCACATTTAAGCCAATAAAGTGTACTTTTCTAAAAATTGCGTAGGTATTGTTCTTATGTCAACTCCTTGCCATCAATTTTTTGTAAAGAATCATAACCAATGTTTGTTTTCTTGGTTGTTGTTTTAACCAAGACTTGCAATCCTAGAATTTGAAAAAAAAAAAGGCCACCTCTATTTGGACAAATATTTTCTTTTTCATTATTCGCCTAGAAATTTTGAAGAGCCAGCAAAGATATGCTGAATACAAGTAACACGAGAGATAAGAAAGAGATGGAAAATGAGGGACAGAGAGACACTACCAGACTGCCCTGAGTTTTCACATTTTAAACAAAAAACAAAAACTTACAGGAAGCAGTTCAGTGTCACTCTAGGACAAGGAACATGACTCAGATTACTTCCACTGGCTGTTAACTGGCAGCTCTCCCTTTAATAAAGTGACTATCCACAAAGTTCCACCTTGTCATTAACCCTGTTGCCCAGGTCCCCAGCAGCATTACTGAAGTTTCTGCTTACAAAGGGCCCGACCTTTATATGTGCTGGAAGGAAAGTGGCTAATGAATGAATTTCCTCAGAACCCCAGTGCACTGCCCATCTTCTCTCCAAAGACCTGAGGAACTTCCTGCCCTTACTGAAGCCCATAACAGGGTTTGAGAAAAGCCGGCTGCAAAGTCAAATTCAGTGATATGCTGAGCAGGAAGAAAGGAACAGGTCCCTCCTAAGTTGCTATGCTTGAATAAGGGAACAGGTCCTTTCTAAGTTTGCTTTCTGGCTTTCTTATCATAGCACCCCGGCTTCTAGAAGGTAACATTTCTTTCTGTCTTGCAACTGCTGGATTTTTTTCCCCTGTGGAAAAGTTGATCCAGTTAAGCGTGAACATATGATACTTAGTCAAGAGTAAGCTGGGATACACCAAAGACTGCCCTGACAGGCTTACTACTCAGAATTTAATGAGAGTAAGCTCAGGCACCAGATGTCAAGTGCCACCCGGTATCCTGTGTCCCAAGGATCACAGGAAAAGAGAAGTGGGTATTCACATCAGTTACCTTAAGTCTCAACTTTAGATGCCAATTAGTATTTAAGGTCAAAGGAAGATTCTTCAGTTATACTATATTGGTCTCTGCAGCAGTTAAGCTTTGGAGTCCAGCTAATGAGGTATCTAAGCAAATGGTGGCCTAAATTATAGGTGGGACCAACATTAGCTTCCCAACCTGTTAGCAATAAATAAAAGGTCCTTCCATGTAGCAGAGAGAAACAGCACTTATGAAGGCGACTTCAACAGAGCAAGATGTGCCTGTTCTAATGAAAATGAGATCTGGGGAGCCAATCAGATCATATACTTCCTTCCTTTTCTTTTCCTTTTTTTCTCTTTGGGTCACACCCGGAATTGCACAGGGGTACTCCTGGCTCTGCACTCAGGAATTACTCCTAGGTTGTGCTGGGGGACCATATGGGATGCTGGGAATCAAACCGGGTTGGCCGTGTGCAAGGCAAACGCTCTACCCACTATGCTATCACTCCAGCCCCTCAAATGCTTCCTTTCTTCTGCTACTATATAACCAGTGAAGCAACTTCTTTCCCTTCAAAGCTGAGAACATTCAAGAACCCCCATCAAACATCTCCCCAGAATATGGAGTGAGTGCTGATACTAAATGGGCACCCTCGGACACCAAGCATTTAAGAAGCAGCTTCAATACCCCTAAAGTCCAGGATAAGGCACCTCCATCAAGAGAATGAAAGTCCTTGCTGTTAAGAGTTCAAAGTCAGTATCTGAAGAGGAGATGCATGGAAAACAATACATTTTATTATGAAACTTTAACTTTCAGAAACACAATTTCTAGGTATGAAACTTGATAGGCACAATGCAAATAAGTCAGAATTTTGATAGGTGGTAAATGTTCTCTTGGGGGGGTGCCCATCACTATTTTGTCTTTTGTTTGTTTTGTTTGGGGGCCACATCAGGGGGTGGTGCTCAGGGCTTACCTAGCTGCACTCAAGAATCACTCTTTCGCAGCTCCGGACCAGCTCAAAGGACCTTATGAGGTACTGATTTGACCCTTTCTTTCAAATGAACTGAGTCAGTCCTCCAGAATTTTTCCTGCATCCTAGAAAAACACTCGGAACAAACAAGTTCCAAGTATCACCGTCCCTTTAGCCACCCTCGTGTCCAGAACTGACATGATTCACTTCCAGGGGCTAAGCCACAGTCTCCTCCTTATACTTCGGAGGCCCCTGGAAGTGTAGGTTAAGCTCCCTGACCTTTGAGTGGAACGCTTGGAAAAGGGTTTATTGTAAGCAGCTGCTAATTCATAACAAAACTTCAAGCCCGTTTGGAGAACGGCCCAGCCCTCAAGCTAGGGCTGGGCATACGTACTATACCCACTTTCGGCCGCACCCCACCGGCCTCCTCCGCACACATCTGACATGCCTAAGGCCCGGGTTAGCCAATTTAGGCAGAGATGAGTCAGTCCTTTGCAAACGCTCCGGGTTTGCGGTTTTTTGCCCAGCCAGGCACATGCCCACTCAGGTCTTGGGGCTGGCAGCCCCCCTGCTTGTGGCTGTTCTTGGGGCTCATTCCCCTCCCGTGCCTACGACCGGCTCTCGGCCCCTGGCCCACAGAAACCATCCTTCAAGGGCACTTCCCCAAATCCCCCCTACTCCTCTCTAACCCTCAGCTCTGCCCGGGGAAGGGTTCGGGACAGGTACGTGCGCCCCACCACCAAGGAAGAGCAGACCCGGGGTTTAGGAGAGCGTCCACTTTCCGCGACCTGTGGACCTGCCCGAAGGGGGCTGGGAGACGCGGCACGCAGGTGGCTGCGCCTCCCGCCTCCTTCTCCGTAGCTGGCGAAAACGCACACTAAGCCCCGAAGTCCGCGGGCCTGGTGTTGCTGTTCCCGCACCCTCTGAACGAACTAAGGGGTGTCCAGGGGTCAAAGGTAGAGGGGTCTCTGCGGAGACGGTGCGGACAGCGCCGCATTCACTTCGGGGGTGGGAGGCGCTCTCGGTGCTCGCGATCCCGCAGCGCCCGGGCCCCACTTATGCTCCCCAAAATAGCCGCGCGCCGCGCGCAGTACCCGGAGTCAGACCCTCGCCCCCCGCGTCCAGCCATCCCGCGCCCGCGCTCTTCACCTGGGTGCTAAGTCGCTGCTCGCTCGTTCCTAGGAGGCTCCTGGCGAGGTGCGGCGGTGCCTGCGGGGTGGTGGCGCAAGCCTCAAATACCCGCTGCCCGACCCGCCTCTCCCGGGGCGGGGCCGCCCCAGTCCACACCCAGGCCGCACCCCGGGCCGCGGGCTGGGGGCTCCTGGACATCCCCTGAGACGGCGGCGCCCGAGTCCCGGGAGCGCAAGCGATGCTCGGGAAAGCGAGCGTTGGGAGCCGGCAGGACTCCCCACCGTCCCTGCCGCCTCTAGGGGTGGGGGTCCCGTGGACAGCCGCCGCAGCGCTGGGGAGTGGCCGTGGTCACCGCCCTCTCCCCAGTCTCAGCGAGGTGCGGCAGCGCAGCACGGGCTGCTTCCTAGAGGTTTTGCTGTTTGCTTTAGTTTGGGGTTGACACCTGGCGGGTGCTCAGGGCTGACTCCTGGTCTGCGCTCAGGGGTCACTCCTGGTGGACTCGGCAAACCAGAAGGGATATCGGGGCTCGAACCCCACCCTACCGGCCGCGTGCAAGGCAAGCGCCCTCCCCGCTGTACTCTTTTCGGAGGAGGCCTTGCGCTCGTGGAGTTTCTGAGGGTCCCGCGGGTCTCGGGGCTGCGCTCACACTTGCTGCAGCTGCGCCTTGGGACACGATCAAACAGCCTTCCCCGCGGGCACCGAGTGCCCTGTCTGGCTCTCGAGGCGCCGCGGGGTCGTGCCCACGTCCTTGGCCCCCCTGCACCAAGGTGTGAGACCCGCTGCTTCCATGAGACCTTTAGCAGCTGTACGTGCTCAGTAAATGCTTACCGAGTAAATAAACCTCACTCTGGAATATTAATCAGCCAGAAGAGAAAAAAGAAAAGAAAAGAAAATCTTGCTACTAGGAACAAGGCTCTTAGTCTCAAGTCTTGTCTTCTCCACGATCAGGGCGACTCCTGATGAACCGAGCTGTTTGAGATGGAAGTTCCTTTGGCAAGCGCACGAAAGGACCAGAATAGACTCGAAGAAAGGCTGTGCATCAAAGAGCTGCTTCCCAGAAAGATGACCATGTTTCGTCGTATTTATCTAGGTAATCCCTGGGTAAAGTGGTTAAGGAAGGTTTTTCCTTAAGCTCAGATAAGCACTGGCAAAAAACTAATTCAAGGGGCTGGAGCAATAGCACAACGGGGAAGGCGTTTGCCTTACACGCGGCTGACCCGGCTTCGATTCCCAGCATCCCATATGGTCCCCTGAGCACCGCCAGGAGTGGAAAGCCAGGAGTAGTCTCTGTGCATCGCCAGGTGTGACCCAAAAAGCAAAACAAAAACAAAAACAAAAACAAAACCCAACCAACCAACCAAACAAAAAAGAACTAATTCGAGAGGCAGGAGAGATTGTACAGCTGGTAGTGTACTACCCTACCGGTAGCACTGTAGCACTGTCCTCCCATTGTTCATCGATTTGCTCGAGAGGGCACCAGTAACGTCGTCTCCATTGTGAGACTTGTTACTGTTTTAGGCATATCAAATTCGCCACGGGTAGCTTGCCAGGCTCTGCCCTGCGGGCAGGATACTCTAAGTAGTATTCTTTAATATTTTGTAACAATTTTAATCAATTTCTTTTTTTCAGAAACTACCTACCGGTAGTGCGTGAAAAAATAAGAATAGATTAAAGACATAAGTCGACATGTTTAAGACCTGAACTTTATGTAAAGCTCCTAGAAGAAAATACGGGGGAAAGATTCTTTAACACTTTAAAATTTTTTTTCATGTTATTTAAAAAATTTTTATTTAAAAAAATTTGCAATTTACAAAGTTTTTCTTCATGCAGTTTCAAGCATTTAGTGTTTTGGCAGCAGTTTTTTTTTTTTTTGGAACTGACATCAAAGCACAAGAAGTGAAAGCAAAAATAATCAAGTGACACTACATCAAACCAAAAGTGACCAACAAAATGAGAAGATAAAATTTATGAAAACATTTGCAAACCATGTTTCTGATAAGGGTTAGTCTCCAAAATATATGAGAAATTTGTAACACTTGGGCTGGAGCAATAGTACAGCAGGTAGAGCACTTGCCTTGCGTGCAGCCAACCCAGGTTCAATCCCTAACACCTAAGATGGTCCTCAAAGCACTGCCAGGAGTTGTACTCCCAGTCCTTTTGGGTGTGGCCCCCAAACAAAAACAAAATCTTAAGTGGACAAAGAACATGAATTGAATTTTTTCCCCAAAGAAGAAATATATGGCCAGTAGGTAAACAAAAAGTTCTCAACATCACTAATTATTATGACAATGCAAATTGAAGCTTTAATGAGTTATTAGCTCATGCCTATTAGAATGACTATTACAAAAAAAGACAACGGTTAAATGCTGAGGAGGATGTGGAGAAAATGGAACCCTGCACACTGTGAGAATGTTTCTTGTTGTAGCCACTAAGGAAACCGATATGGAGGTTCCTCAAGAAATGACAAAGAGGGGCTGGAGCAATAGCACAGCGGGTAAGGCGTTTGCCTTGCACGCGGCCGACCCGGGTTCGAATCCCAGCATCCCATATGGTCCCCTGAGCACCGCCGGGGTAATTCCTGAGTGCAAAGCCAGGAGTAACCCCTGTGCATCGCCAGGTATGACCCAAAAAGCAAAAAAAAAAAAAAAAAAAAAAAAAAGAAATGACAAAGAGAATGAACATATGATCCTGCAACCCTAATCTGTGTCCAAATCCAAAGCAAATGGCATCACCAAGCATGAGGAAGGAAGTATCTGCCACCCCCGTGTTCATCGAAGCAGTGAAGTATTTACCATAGGCAGGGTATGGAAACCACCTAAGGGTCTGTTGACAGATGAAGAATAAAGAAGATATTACATAAGCACACTCTAGAATATTAATCAGCCAGAAAAGAAAAAAAGAGAAAATCCTAGTGCTTTGTGACAACATGGGTAGACCTTGAGGGCATTAGGCAGAATGAAATGTCAGAGAAAGACATGCCACATGATCTCATTTCATGGTAACCCCTGAAAAAAAAAGCAGAACTAATAGAAGAAAAATGGGATGTTGTTTGAAGGTGGGGTGATGTGGAGGGGGGGTGGAGGTAGTGGTGTGGGGAAAATGAAGAGCGTTGACCAAAGGGATACAAAAAAGTTATAAGATGAATCAGTTTAGGAATCTAAAGTACAGCCTGAATTCACAAGAAGGTGCTGTATACTTGAAAGTTGCTAGGAGAGTAGGTCCTAAATATTCTCACCACAAAGAAAAAAAAAAGATGTGAGGCAATACGTATGTGAAGCAACCTTAGTGCACAGTCATTTTACTCTGGAATGGGCAGTTTTTTTTGGTGAACGTTTTGAGAGAAGTTGCTCTGAGACTCAAATAACAAGATGTAGTTGTGGAGTGCAAAGCACTTGTTTTTTCTGTTCTGTACACACCCATTGTATTTTCAGAGCAGAGTCCTGGTGGGACAGACATGAGCTTCTCACTGGGGGGAATCACAAGCGACATCTCCAGGAGTTCCGTCAGGGAGCTCCTGGACACTCCCAAGAACCTGGAAGACGCTCCCTTAGGCTGGGGTCCCCACACCAGTTGACAGAGCTTACCACAGGGGTCTATTAGGTCTCATGGAGCAGAAAGACACTGCAAGAAAAGTCTTGTTCTTGCAAGAGCCTGAGTCTAAAGGCTGGTTCGTAACCTCAGTGAGATGAAGGAAGTCTGGCCACTGGTATCCAGGCTATCCCGTAGGGAGACCATTACATGTGGTGACTGAGTTTATTCCCCAGACCCACACGGAAAATGCATGTGTGGAACTGTACACAGTTCGCCTCTGATGTAATGTGAGTGAAAGATGAAAATTAACGAAAGGTTCAAGTTACTTTTTGTATAACAAATTTATGTATGTTTTAGCCATGTGGGTCTTTATCTAGTTCCATAGCTCTAATAAAATAAGTTAAAAAAATCTATGCTTCCCAGTGGGCTGCAAAATGTTCTATGGACTTCAAGGTTAGATAAGGTGATTCAAATGAGGACTACATGATTATCTGTGATGTCAGAGGACAAACAATATGTGACAAAGCTATATATTACTAAGGAAACCAAAGAAAGGGGGCTGGAGAGCTACTATAGTGGGTAAGGTGCTTGTCTTACAAGTGGCTAACCACAGTTTAATCCTTGGCACTGCATGTAGTCTCCTGAGCACTCCCAGGAGTTACCCTGAGCATAAAGTCATGAGTAGGTCCTGAGCACCTCAGGTGCAGCCCCAAGAGTAAAACAAGCAAATAAAACCCTAAGGAAGGAAACAAATGCAAAAATATGGAAGTTAACTTCAACCATTGCCCCTATCAAAAAGTCTGGAAACAGTCATTGTTGGGGTGTAGTGATAAAAGATCCCTCATCCATGGCTGGCAGGTTCAGCCTTCTGGAAAGCAATATACAGAGATCTATATCCAAAACATAGGAATAGAACTTCCGTACAACCCAGTGATATCACTTCTTGGCATCTATCCCCCATACACAAAAACATTAATTCAAGTAAATATACATACACTTAAGTCCATCACCACACTTAGTATAATAGCCAAATATGGAAACACCCCAAATGCCTAACTAAGTCAAGAAGTTGTTGCAACTGACCCGGGTTCAAATCCCAGCATTCCATATGGTCCTCTGAGCACTGCCAGGAGTAATTCCTGAGTGCAGAGCCAGGAGTAACCCCTGTGCATCGCTGGGTGTGACCCAAAAAGAAAAAAAAAGTTGTGGTCACAATGGAATACTATGTAAGTCTAAGAAAAAGTGAAATTATGCAGTTTGCAGCAACACGGATTGAACTAGAGGATATCATGGAACCGTATCATGGTGAGTAACATCAGTCAGAAGGAAAGGGATAAATATAGAATGATCTCTTTTGTATGTGGGAATTAACAATACACAATAAGGTAGCAACAAAAGTGATCCACACAGGGGCTGGAACAATAATACAGTGGGTGGGGCGTTTGCCTTGCACAGGGCCTACCCGAGTTCAATTCTCAGCAACCCATATGGTCCCCCAAGCACTGCCAGGAGTAATTCCTGAGTACAAAGCCAGGAGTAACCCCTGTGCATTGCCGGGAGTGATTCAAAAAGAAAAAAAAAGTGCTCCACACAATTGAGTTATGGGGAGGGGGGTGAGAGGGAGTGAAAAGGAAGGTATTCAATTCCTTGGGGGAGGGAGGTGGGTGTAGTGGTAATGGGTGTCGTGTTGGGATTATGTCCATGAGAAATTATTGATAGTATTGTAAATCACAGAATCTCAACTGATAATTCTTTTTCTAATGCATTGAAATGAAAGAGAAAAGGGATAAAAATAAAACTCCAACCTTTTCTCCCTTTCTGCTCCCAGCACTGACTACATCATGGTCACAAGGGCCCCCTTTCTTCCCCCTGGCACACAAGACTCGGTCCTTGCCCACAGGCTGTTCCCTGTGCCTGGAATGCCCTTCTTCTGTTATCTACTCTCTCCCACTGCCTTTGAGTTTTTGTTTAGCCATTTTTTTTTTGTACTGGCTCCAAAACTCAGCCACCTGTTTAAAATGCAGCTCTTTTCCCCCAAACCCTTCTGCTGCCAAATCCCCTTTTTTTCCAATCTACTTTTCTTGCAAGAAATAGAATTTTTGATAGTTAACAAAAAGTTCATTTGTCCATTTCCTTCATGCTGCAGAATTTATTTCTTAGCTCTACTATTTCCAGCTGGTTCCCCCAGCCTTTCTGCTATGCCCTACCCTGATCCCAGAGTCCCTGGATGCAGCGTTCTCTGATGACACATAGTAGGCACTCAGTATTTGCTAAGTGAAACAATTCTTTGTGTTTTGTTTTGGTTTTTCTTTTTGCTTTTTGGGTCACCCCAGCGATGCACAGGGGTTATTCCTGGCTCATACACTCAGGAATTACTCCTGGCAGTGCTCAGGGAACATATGGGATGCTGGGAATTGAACCCCGGTTGGCCCCATTCAAAGCAAACACCCTACCCGCTGTGCTATTGCTCCGTCTTAGTGCAGGCTTTAGAGTAAATCCTGTACTCTGATTTTATCACTTGCGGTATACTTCCTTCTAGCTAACTTCCTTCTTGTTATCTTAAAACTGATTTTTAAAAAAGAAATACAGGCCTAAGAAGATAGAACAGAGGTTAAGGCACTTACGTGTGGTGGGTGCACGGGTACTACATGGTCCTCCAGCACTGCTGGGTGTGGCCTTGGAGCCCTCTCACTCCTTCACCCCCACTCTCCTCCCTCCCCCCATCCCCAACACACACAGGGGTTGGGATGCATTCCCAGTACTGCAGTGACAAGTAGCACCACATCGTCAGGGACTTGCATTGAATAGGTCCTGTTGACTGAGCATCTTCAGATGGGGATCCCGGATCTCTTGAGCACTGTTTGGGGAATTCCCCCCAATTTTTTTCATGAGTGAAAAGAATTTAATAGAGAGGTTGCTATGTTTGTAAATAAACAAAACAAAACAAACCCCCAAATCTTTGTGATGTTTATTTCCCAGGGAACAGGCTAAAAGTAACCACTTGTTTTGGATAAACAAATAATGGCAAATCAAGTCCACTAGGAAAAAATTACCTGCCCACTCTAATACATTTTGCACAGGAAATTCAAGCTAGGTATTTTCTCCTTTTAACCTCACCTTATTTTTTATTTCACAAAACAGTTAAGCATTGTGGCCTTGTTTTAAGTTTCAGGGAAAAGGGTTAACTAATCTATGCTCACACATGCAGGAACAGAATTTGGAAGTTCTGCTTTTCTAACTCTTCTAGTGAATCTTGAGGAGAGAAGCCTTCAGCAGCTGGCCAGTGTAAACTCTGAAACTAATTCCTAAACAATTAATTAATTATGTAAAGAGGATTTCCGTCAGTTTCCAGCAGAGGAGGCAAAAGACCCCTGGACGGAATGTGGGTGGAACTGAGCAAGGTCCTTGGGGTGTCCAGGATAAATCTGAAATAAAAATAAAATTTATGTAACAATAAATTTGGGATACTTTGTGGAGGGAGGAGGATACTCTGGGTATGGATTTGGTTTTGGAATGAAGTACACATAAAACCATTATTGTAGATCACAGCACCTCAATAATGGTTCAAATTAAAAAAGAAATCTGGGTGGGCTGGTGCTGCTCAGGTGTGCTTTAGATTTGTACTTGAACCTCACTGGGTTCTGGATGAGTCACTGGGTGCCAGCGGGTGGGGGGAGGGGATCTCTATGAAATTCTACCCCCTTCTCTGAAGAGGGAATCTGGCAACCAATGGCCTTGAATGGCTCATTCATGGTCAATGACTAACCTGTGGGTATTATAAAGAGGATTTGCCATAGGAATGGTCTTTGTTTCTGAGGAAAATGTTCTAAATCTTAAGACTTTGAGTCATTCGGTCACATGGTCAGGCGTGGCACCACTACCCACACTAGTTAGCCATGGTGATGTTAACCAAGCAGGTTGTTATAGAAACAAAGAATGAATCACCTTCTTGCCTTTCTTTCCAGTAATCTTTGGTTGGTTTGGGGGCCGACAAAAATCACGTCCTTGCTACTTAGCTGATTTGTTTAAGCACACTTGTGTGGTCAGATATATTTTTGGCTTTTCTTCCTTATTTGCACATCTCCGTACACCCTTTTGTGCCAACTTCATGCCCCCTAAAGCTAAGTGAAGCATTTTACCATAATCCGGGTGTGCCTAACAATTTATAATCTGTACACATGCAGTAAATAGCTCTTGATACCCAAACCAAAGCCCCTATAAGTTCTCTCAATGTAGGTTCAAAAAGCAATGCAATAAAATCACGAAAATACTGTTGAATCATACTTCATGTATGAATCACTCTGCCATCTGACAAAAGGGTCAAGCCTAATATCACCACTCAAGCAACTGGCTGACTGGTCTATATATTGAGATTTTTAAACCCCTGGTACAAAATCTGCAGAAACATTTCTCCAGAAGGGTGTGTTGAGGGCACTGAAGAGAGTTGGCGGGGCACCAGGGGCCCAGAAGGCATCAGGTTGAGGGATGAGAAAGTTAGAGAAAGTCAGAAGAGATTAGGATATGAACATGAGAGTTAGTAGAGGCCCTTTCAAGGTGAATGAAAAAGAGAGGAAGGAAAACTTGAAGGAGAAAGCAAAGGCAACTTTTTTGTGTGAGGCAGTGGGGAGTGTGGTAGGAGGCAGAAACTGGGCTACTCCTGACATTGCCCATCCAATCAACTTGATGATCAACACTTGGTCTTAGGATATAGCGCTTAGGCCCTGCAATGTCAGGGACCACTGAGGCCATCTCAGCTGTGCTTGGGAGATTACTTGGTGCTGCAGATAAAGCTTGATTTGCATGCAGTCTAACATCCTGGACTACCTCTTTGTTCCTCAGAGTCTTATTTTTTCAAAACCAAACTTTTAATTAGAAAATAGAACTGGAGAGGAAGGATGGAGAAAGGAAAGTAGGATTGTGGGAATGTAAAAAGCATCAGTGAACACAGAACAAGTGAGACAAGAGTCAAGAAATTATTTAGAAATCACAGCCCTCCAATGATTCAGAGAAGGAAAGAATGTTGCACAAAAGAGAAGATGCTTGTGGGATAAAAATGAAAATATGTTTAAATCTCATTGAGAAATTGAGAACAGATTCCATGAATAGCAAGTCATGGGTAAGCAAAGATATCTTTCCAGTCTCCACATCTGGACCCTGGGGGACCCATGGTACATGTGACAATTCTGTTTCCCCAGGGTCAGCACTTCCAGGTGACAAGTGGGATGCTGAGTGATGAATTGTGACACTGAATTTGGCATATTGAATGCTAACAAGTGGATTTTGAGTTGGAAACGTGAACCTTGTGGCTGGCAGATGGAGGGACTAAGAGAGGCTGGGTCTTGTGGGGACACGGTTCATGCTTAGGAGACAGAGCAGTTTCCGATTCTAGACCAGAGGCCTGAGATTGCTGCTCCCAAGCTTTGTCATCTGAACATTTCATTGCTTCAGAGGCATTTTTTGAGGGACGTTATTGGTGCTCTTAACGTTTCACAAAATCACCTCTCTCAACTCAATAAATGAGCCGGTTCTTCAGGCCCACAAATAATATGGCGTCAGTGTCTACACCCAGTCAAATGCTTTCAGAAGGGTCCCTGCAGCAACTAGAGTCCCTCATAGTGTGAAGACTATGATAGGCTTAGAAATGAGACCTTCTGAGCTGGAGAGTACAGCAGATAGAATATTTGCCTTGGAAGCACCTGAATTGGGTTCAGTCCCTGGAGGATAGGATCATACAGTCTCCTGAGCACTGCCAGGAGTAATTCCTGAGTGCAGAGCCAGGAGTAACCTCTGAGCATCACTGAGTGTACCTCCATTCCCTCACCCTCAAAATAAAGGAGACCCTGCTTCTCAGATAGGGAAGTCAGCAGCACCAGAGAATGAAAATCTCCCTGGGCAAAAGCATGTTGAAAGTGTCTTTTTCAAGGCAAACTAGAGGAGACAGAGAGTGGAGGGTCTTGGACATTCTGGTGGCATAAAATGCAATGACTTAGTGCACCAAACCATAAATTTTGATGCTATTGCAACCATGGTACCTAAATGACAATTTTAAAAAGGAAAGGAAGAATGAAAAACAAGGAAGAGAAAGAGAAAAAAAAAAGAAAGAAAAAGGCCATTTTGACCGAAGACATAATATAGGAAGCAAGGTGTTTATCTTGTATATGATGACCCCAGTTCAATCTCTGCCACGTCATGCATGGTCCTCTGAGCACCAACAGGAGTGATCCCTGAGCACAAAGCTAAGAAGAAGCCCTGAACACTTCCAGGTAGGCCCCCCTCCCACCCCCCAAAAAAATTAGGTTCTTCTTCAGCCCAGACTTTTCCTTATCATCTCGGCCCTTTCTTGTCTCAAACCTGACCTGAGGTCTGTCTCCCACATTAGCTCCCACACAAATCCATGATTTGACCATGGTCACCTTCCCAGGTCCAGTGGGCATGTGCCACACCCATTAGGCCCTCACACCAGCTCTTGTTGCTGACAGAGCCCGTGCAGAGTGCCGCTATTCCATACAGCCTCTCCGAGGAGCCCTAGGGCAAGCGAGAGGGACAGAGCAGCAACCCAGCTGCGCCACTGTCACAAAGCACCTCAATCTAGGCTAAACAACATACATTTACCTTTATTTTAACTGACTGGGGAGTGTGGGGGGAGGCAGAAGGATGGACCCCAAGATCTCAGGCACGTGCTACATAGATATGTACACCTGTACTTGTGGACCCAGGTAGGGTCCTGAGGGCATGGGGTCACAGACTCTGCTTCCTCCAAGGCTCTGATTGATGGGGTTCCCCTCATGGAATCTCAGCGTGATCTTCCCCTGGGGTCTGCTAGGCTCTGAATTTCCTCTTCTTCTAAGACCAGTGTCTTACTGGATTTGGGCCACTCTAAAGAGTTCATTTTAACTTATTGAGCTCTCTCTCTCTCTCTCTCTCTCTCTCTCTCTCTCTCTCTCTCTCTCTCTCTCTCTCACTCTCTCTCATTTTTAATTTTTTGGCTTTTTGGTCACACCAAAAAATCCAGGGTTGTTTTTGGTTCCGCACTCAGGAGTTACTCCTGGCAGTGCTCAGAGGACCATATGGGATGCAGGGATCAAGCCTGGCTTGGCTACATGGAAGGCAAATGCCCTACCTGCTGTACTATAACTCTGGCTTCCTTACTAAGCTCTTTAAGGCCCCATGAGCACTTGCTGAAGTATTCGTGGTGAGGGCATGGATAGAAGGACTTGCAGGGGTGTAATACAGCTCAGAGCAGAGAGGGTTGAGGAGTTATTTAGCGAATCTTGACAGGAAAGATTTCTCCCAGGAGGTGAGAGCTGAATACCTCGTTCTGATGAAATGCTAATGAGAAGGGGGAGCATGGGTAGGTTTGAGATTGGAAGGAAAGAGGGAACAATGAGAAGCTCCGGGAGGGCCATGGAAACCAGTGTCCAGAGAGGCATGGTTCGCTGTCCTCACTATATCCTCCCAGGGGGCACTCCACAGCCAGGAGAGCCCTCCACCACCTCCACCCCGCCGGAGCAGCAGAGTCTTGAGAGGAAACTCTTAAGATAAACTGAGCACGTGGGAACCTTCTCAGGATCTTGTGGCTCAGCCCAGAGAGGCCCAGGCGGTCAGCTGTGCCTGTCTCTGTCCACGTGGGAACCATATGGAACAGGTTCTGTCATATGAATAAAACTGAAAAAGTTAGCCTGCAGAGAAGAAAAAAAGGCGCGTCATGAATTCTGGAAAGATTTATTTAAATTCCCACTTTCAGACCTTTTAGGGCCCTAGTCACACGTGTGTGTGTGTGTGTGTGTGTGTGTGTGTGTGTGTGTGTGTGTGTGTGTGTGTAAGCCAGGAAGAGAAACTAGGGCATCACACATAATGACAATTATTACTACAGTTGAGCTGCCTGCCCAGCCTCTACTTGGATTTCGAATGCTAGTCTGTGCTCTACCCCTTAAATCCTTTCTCTGTGAGCTTGCTAATACTGGTCTCAGTCATTTGCCACCGAGGCACTCCAATATACAACAGAAGTCCCTGATGCCTCCCTGCAAAGGCTCCGTGCCTCATGGCCACTGGCTCTGGTGTGTGCGCTGGGGAGACGCAGACCAGAGACAAGTTGCTTTCAGTGTTGTCGCCACAGCTACTACTTGACTCATGTGCGGGCATTTCTCCACCAATTCCCACACTACCCAGCTGTGACTCAGGGGCCCTGGGGACACCCAGGTCCCTGGGAAGACTTTTCTGGGAACTTGGTGCCAAGCTGCACTTTCTCTGTGCCCAGTCAGCTCGGGCTTGCTGAGATCTTCTGCAGTCTGTGCCCCTTCAGATGCTCAAGGTTCCACCAGCACCATCCTCCAGGACCGTTGCTCTCCTTTAGTTCTACTCCTCTGCAGATTCTCTTTTCTCCCCTCCCAAAACATGCTCCCCGGGTGCACCACCCCAATGCCACACAAGTTTGCTTCTTTAGATCCTCATAGCAGGGGATGGAACCGGTCCTTCTCCTCCTCCACCACCCCGCCCCCCCCCCCAGGAGACCCTGAGATGCCGCCCACAAACGGTCACTCTGGTTACTTATTAAACTCCTTAACAGTCATGATCCCAGACACACACACATGGCTCTCGGCTGTGCAACATCATATGCTATTCATAATCAGCAATAGAAAACAAATTATCTAATGTTGCCTTTTCGGCAGGTCTGAGTGTTGGGGGGAAATTCCAAAGAATAATGTGGGTCTGGTGTCAAAATACTGAATGTAATCAAAGTAGAGAGAGAGTAATGTGGAAATTATCTGCCAACAGGTAGGGGGTAGGGGGTATACTGGGGATTTTGGTGGTGGAAAATGCACTGGTGAAGGGATGGGTGTTTGATCATTGTATTACCGAGACTTAAACACGAAAGTTTTGTAACTGCTCTCATGGTGATTCGATAAATAAATTTATAAAAAATAAAAATGAAAATAAAAATAAATAGATCCTCTTAACAGGTTTATTTCTGAAGCAGGACCAGCCCAAAGACTCCCTGGGTGCAGCTTCTCCGACCATATAGTCTGTAGGTGAGGGGAGCTGGGGAGGAGGCCCCTGAAGCGTGCCTACTGCTAGTGGGGAGCTTCACCTCTGCTTCTTTGGATCTCTCTAGGTGACCAGCATTGGGAGCGTTGCCAGGGCTGTGGTGGGAGGGGTGGAACAGGACTGACAGGCTCTTGTGGGAGGGCCTTCCAGATCTGCACATTGGCAGCCCGCTGTGCTTCTTTCCAATGCGTCTGATAACCATCAATCAGACACCACTCTGGAGCAAACTGGGGAGATCTGGGTTATGCAGAGAACAGAAGTTTGTGGGGAAGGATTTCCTCCTCTCTGCATTCTTGAAAGTCATGCCGCATGCCCTAAACCCACAAGGGCAAAACCAAGGTCAGAAGTCTTGCAGAGAATCAACCAGGCATGTCGGTACCTGGTTGTTTACTATTAACCATGTAAGACCAGAACATTTCAATCATACTAGGAGGATAGGGCAGTAAATGATGGCAGCTATTTTTCAGATGGGAGCTCATTATTATTTTTTTTTGGTGGGGGGAGAGCACCAGCAATGGTCAGGGATTATTCCCAAGCATTTGTACTTCTGGCTTTGTACTCAGGAATTATTACCTAGGGGTGCTCAGAGACTATATGGGATGCTGCAGATTGAACCTCAGTCGGCCACTTGGAAGGCAAATGCCCTACCTGCTGTTTTATAGCTCCAGCCCAGAAGGGCTTAGTTTTTTTTTTTTTTTGGGTTACACCCAGCGATGCACAGGGGTTACTCCTGGCTCTGCACTCAGGAATTACTCCTGGCGGTGCTCGGGGAAAATATGGGATGCTGGGAATTGAATCCAGGTTGGCCATGTACAAGGCAAATGCCCTACCCGCTATGCTATTGCTCCAGCCCTGATATTTGAATATTTCATCCAGAAAAAGTCAGCCTACTACCTGCATAGAATTTCAGGAAATAAATTATCACTTACATTCTCCTTATAGATAAACAACAGTTCCAATGATTTTGTCATTTTCACTATCCAGCGCTCATGCTGTCTCAATTGCCAATTCATGCATTCCTTTGTTCATCATTCAGATAGGACCATGATTATTATTTTCTGTACAATGGAAAATATGTTCTTTACCCTTAAGGGGCTCTCTCTCTCTCTCTCTCTCTCTCTCTCTCTCTCTCTCGCTCTCGCTCTCTCTTGCTCTCGCTCTCACTCTTGCTCTCGCTCTCTCTCCTCACATTAAGTATTGGGCAAAGCTAGCTTGACTAAAATCTGTGAGAGTAAATGTGCCAGGCATGGCAGCAGTGACAGGAGTAAATATTTCACTTTGTTTATTACACCCCACAGGCTTCTCTAAGCATTTTTATCATTTAACTCATTTAATTCTCAGAATAAACTTATGAATCTGCTATAATTATTCTCTTCACTTGTGCAGAAAGCAGCCATAGAGACTCAATTAACTTGCTCAGAGTTACACAGCCGGTCATTGGTAGGATTAGGGTTTGAAACTGGGCAGAAAGTCATCTGCTCTGTGCCGTGAATGCT
The DNA here is from genome assembly GCF_027595985.1 of Sorex araneus. Lineage (NCBI taxonomy): Eukaryota > Metazoa > Chordata > Mammalia > Eulipotyphla > Soricidae > Sorex > Sorex araneus. The sequence continues at coordinate 44,827,990 of NC_073304.1, forward strand.
GGGAACAACAGTGTTGATGCTGGGCCAGATGACCTGGAGCACGTGGGAGAATACTGCAGATAGTCGAGGTATGGATGTCAGATTCTAAAATGGCCTTTAGGTAGGCACCGTTTTGTTAGAGACCGAGATCCAGTGGGAGTGGAGGAACAGGGCCATAGCTGCCGGCTCTTCCCTCCTCCCCACAGTCCAGTCAGTGGTTGATTAGGCTGTGGGCCCTCATGCCAAGACTGGTCTCTTATTGAGTTCTGGGGAATGCCTGGCCAACATGAGTGATCTCGAGGAGAACAACATCAAGGGTAGAGTTAATGATCGAGAAGAAATTGAAGTTTTTTTTTTCCCAAGAATGTGGAAGATAAATCAAGATAAAAGAAGGCTAATGAGGGCCCCTCCATTCCTGAATGCCCATGATCCTGGAGGCCAGCTAACTACTTTTGGCACCCAGTGGCTTCTTGCAGAAATGCCTCTAGACTGTGAACTAAGCTACAGCCCCATGCCGCTCCAGGAGAGGAAAGGTTTTTCTCTTGGCCTTTTTTTTTTCACTGGCAGCGGTGTGGCAACCACCACCTTATAAGGCCCACTAAACAGAGGTACGAGCTTGCAATGATGCGATTTCTGGCAGAAATTTCTCTGGACTTAATTACTAAAATACCAGAAATCCAAAACCACACGGCCGCGCAACTTCATATGCTCTTCATTCTCAGCAATGTAAAACAAATTATCAAATGATGCTTTTCGGCATGTCTGATTGTTGGGGGAAAATTCCAAATAATAATAGTGAGTTTTCTGTTGAAATATTGAATGTAATCAAAGTAAAGAGAAAGTAAAGTGAAAATTATCAGCTACACAGCCGGGGGGTGGAAGTGGGAGGGGGAGGTATACTGGGGTTCTTGGTGGTGGAACATGTGCACTGGTGAAGGAATGGGTTTTTGATCATTGTATGACTGAGACTTAAGCCTGAAAGCTTTATAACTTTTCACTCGGTGATTCAATAAAAAGTTAAAAAAAAATTTTTAAATAATAGGCTAATGAAAAGTATTAAAGATCAGAAAATTATAATTGAATGGGGGAAAAATGGAACAGAAGATTGGTCAGAAAGAAGCACTTGAATATTTTTAAGGCTATTTTCAATTGTTTGAATTCGGGAAGAATACAAGAAGTATGAAAAATGAAAAAAATAAAGAATGAGGAGAACAAGAAAGCAAGAATGAAGTAGAATTGAAAGAATCTGGAAGAATGAATGGGTCCTAGGAGTCTCGCTCTCAGTCAAAATCTCCACCTAGAACACCTTCTCGTGTAAAATTGGAGAGCAGGTCAGGATCTCATAGTTCTTCGATGGTTTTCAAACACTCTGAATCCCATTCTCAATCAAGATCAAAATCCAGGTCAAGGTCAAGGAGTCATTCTCATAGACGTGACACTGGATCCAGATTCCATTCTCATTGTCATAGAAGACAATCTCCAAGTAAGTCATATACACCAGAATACTGGTATCAAAGGAGCTGAAGTCATTCTCTGATGTCTAACTGGAGGAGACATACAGGCAGCAGGGCAAACCCAGATCCTCACACCTGTCTTGGAGTATTTGGCCTCAGTTTATATACCACAGAGAAAGATCTTCGGGAAACATTTTCTCGATATGTACCATTGAGTGGGGTCAATGTGGTTTATGATCATTGAACTGGATGATCACGAGGATTTGCTTTTGTTTATTTTGAGAGGATTGATGACTCAATCCTATGGAAAGGCTATGGAAGGCTATGGAAAGGGCCAATGGAATGGAGCTGGATGACAGAATTTGTGTCAATTATTCTATCTCCAAAAGAGCACACACACCTACACCAGGCATTTACATGGGCAGACCAACTCAGAGTGATGGTGAAGGTAGTGGATGCAGTAGTGGAGGTGGAGGAGGTTGTAGGCATTGAGAATCATACTATGTTAGTGGATATGATCATGAATATGACAGATACAAAGATTATGACTACCAGTACAGAAGATCACTTTCTCCTTATGGTAGTTGATATAGATCATGATCAAGATCTTGTTCCTAAAGCCCAAGATGGTATTGATAAACAGAATGGTTGCAGTTGAGGACATCCTTTACTCTTGATTTTCTTTACTTTTAATTCTGGATTTCCCCAAGCTTTTAGTCATTCCTGTTCCTCAAAAAAGAACTCTTGGAAAAATGTTGGTTTATTTAGCATCTACACTTTGTTTGTTGTACTGGTGTTTTCCACCCCTTTTATTGCACTCTTAAAGATGTAATTGTTATCATTTTGAGTGATTAAACATCTCAAGTAAAAAAGAAACTCCTAGTGTTATGTTTTGCGAAAATTTTTTTTCTTTGCTTTTTCAGAAAATTAACTCCTGGCTAATCAGATGAAGAAAGAAATGATCTTTTTAAAGCTTCTGTTATGTTAAATATTGTAATAGGCATTGTATTCGAGATATGCATTTAAGCATTCCTTTTTTTTTTTTTTTTTTTGCTTTTTATGGGTCACACCTGGCGATGCACAGGGGTTATTCCTGGCTCTGCACTCAGGAATTGCTCCTGGCTGTGCTCAGGGGACTATATGGGATGCTGGGAATCGAACCCGGGTCGGCCGCGTGCAAGGCAAACGCCCTACCCGCTGTGCTATTGCTCCAGCCCCTTAAGCATTCCTTTTATAACTTTCTTTTGAGAAAGTTAGTAACACATATAGTAGTTCAGTCAGGTCAACTTTGTCTGGAGTGGTACAGAGCAGTGAGATAGTTGAGTATAAAAAGTTTGAAGCTATAGAAGAAAAGGCTTCATTTCTTTTGATGAATGGAATTTTTTAGCCCTACAAATCAAGCTGTTTTTTTAGAGATGAAAAGTGTGTGGACTCCTACAAACATTTTGTATTTAAAATACATCTGTTAAAACTTACAAACTTAAAGTGTGATTTTTGTGTTGGCTTTTTTGAAGTATTTAAGCATTCCTTTAATCGGTGAAGGACAACCCTTATTTATTACCTATCATAATTACATACTTTGCTGCTTGAAATTTTGGTTTAGGGGACAGTGGTTTAAGTTTAAGCAGGCTGTTGTATAATATGAATCCTTGGAAATATGTATGGGAAAAGTAGTCTCTTTTTAAATAAAAGTTAATTTCTTTGAAAAAAAATAAAATGGCCTTTAATGACTTATGCTTTATCCTTAGTATGAGGATGACTTTTGTTTTGTTTCATTTTCGGGGCTTACTCCTAGCTCTGTGCTCAGAGGTCACTCCTGGTGGTGCTCAGAGGACCATATGCAGTGCCAGGGATCAAACCCAGGTCAGCCATGTGCAAAACAAGCTCCATCCCACTCTACTATCTCTCTAGCCCTGGAAGTCTTTTTAAGAAGGTGTGATTAACGCAGCACTGTTTACAATAGTCAGACTCTGGAAAAAACCTGAGTGCCCTAGAACAGATGACTGGCTGAAGAAACTTTGGTGCATCTATACAATGGAATACTATGCAGCTGTTAGAAAAAATGAGGTCATGAAGTTTGCATATAAGTGGATCAGCATGGAAAGTATCATGCTAAGTGAAATGAGTCAGAAAGAGAGAGACAGACATAGAAAGATTGCGCTCATCTGTGGAATATAGAATAATAGACTAGGAGACTAACACCCAAGAATAGTAGAAATAAGTACCAGGAGGCTGTCTCCATGGCTTGGAGGCTGGTCTCTCATTCTGGGCAACTCAGAGAAGGGAACACCAAGTAATCTGTGGTCGGAGGTCATACGGGGGAAGGGTGACGCGTGCCGAATGTAGACTAGAGACTGAACACAATGGCCACTCAACACCTTTATTGCAAACCACAACACCTAATTAGAGAGAGAGAACAAAAGGGAATACCCTGACATAGTGGCAGTGTGGGGTGGGGGGAGACGGGACTGGGAAGGGTGGGAGGGTTGCTGAGTTTTACGGGTGGTGGAGAATGGGCACTGGTGAAGGGATGGGTTCTCAAACTTTGTATGGGGGAAACATGAGCAAAAAAATGTATAAATCTGTAACTGTACCCTCACAGTGATTCACTAATAAAAAATTTTTTTAAAAAAGAAGGTGTGATAAAGGCCTGGGAGGCAGCTCAATGGGCTGAGTGCATGCTTTGCATGGGGGAGGCCTGGGCTTGAATCCTGGCATTTTGTGGTCCCCAACGCACTCAGAATTTTGGCACAAAAGTAAGCAAACAAAAAGCACAGAAAACAAAAACTGAACCTGCATGACTAGCTGGATTGTTTCTTTAGCACAGTTTCTCAATTAGGAACACATGGTCCTTGTAGGCCCCCAGGATATTCCAAAGAGGCCATGGGTGAAAAATCACATGAATGGGGTGCCGCTGAATAAGAGTAGGGGGGGTGACTACATGAGGGGCACAAGAAAGAAAAGAGGCCAGAAGGGAAAAGGTTAAAAACACTGCAGCAGAGAAAGAAAGCAAGGGCTGAATAAATGAGGGGAGAAAAGAGAGAAAGTCTCCTATCCTATGAGGCTCACCCAAGAGGTCAAGGGGCAGGAGCTTGGGAAACCATATGAGATACCAAGATCAAACCCGAATAGGCCAATTGCAAGGCAAATGCCCTATCAGCTGTACTATCACTCCAGCACCAAGAGTAGGTATTTCTCACAGACTCTAACTGAATGTTTTTGCTGTGACTCTTACCACTCACTAGTCCAAGGCTCTGTCTTTATTTTGGTCACATTTTTAATCTACAGAACCTCACAAAATGCCAGGCACTTCTGAGTAAAGAGACTATGTGACCGAATACCATCCCTATTTCTCAGATGTGAATAAAGGAGTCATCATCACAAATCCAATGCTGAGGGATGAAGAAGGTAATTTTTTGCAGGTGATAAGGGGGCAGTGAAGTGTCTGTAGGTGTGAGCAAAGGAATAGATTTGGGGATTTAGTTAGGACCCAATTAATCAGAATTTATATAGCACTGTACCATAATTTTTACTCTTTTTTTTTTTCTTTTTGGGTCACACCCAGCGATACACAGGGTTACTCCTGGCTCTACACTCAGGAATCACTCTTGGCGGTGCTGGGGGATATGGGATGCTGGGAATCGAACCTGGGTCAGCTGCATGGAAGGCAAACGCCCCACCTGCTGTGCTATCACTCCAGCCCCAGAATTTTTACTCTTAAAGGCAAAAAAGGAAAGCAAAGGTCATTACTGCCTTTAGAAATACACACTAAAAATCACGGGACAAAGGATTTATGAAACTCAGTAATTAATGGCAGTTGTATCACCTATAATTTTCTCTCCTTTAATGAGCTAACAATACCAAAAGTAAACTCAGAGTGGCCACTCTGACTTATAGCATTTGTTATTGTTTTAGTTTGTATTTTGGTTTTGGTTTTTGTTCTTTTTGGGAGTCTAGCACTTCTTTGGTGAAAAGTATTTTTCAAAAATGATGATGCTTACTGTGGTTCGCGGTGGTGTAATATGTGCACTGGTGAAGGATGGGTGTTCGAGCATTACATAACTGAGACTTAAGCCTGAAAGCTTTGTAACTTTCCATATGGTGATTCAATTAAAAAAATAATAAAAAATAAAATAAAATAAAAATAAAAAAGAAATACAATGATGACAATAATGTATTACAGAATTATATGCCTAAAATTCATACATTATTTTCAACACGTGTATGATGCATTCTACAGATACCAGAGAGAACCTTTTTATATATTATGTTGTTTTCCCATGACTATTTAAATCCTTGCTGTATAATGTAAATTTGAGTAATATTATCCCTATTTGAGATTCTAGATACTGCATTTAGCAAAGTTAAATCAACTTTCTTAATTGGCACTAATGTTATTAAGCATATGACTTTAGACTTTATTATGGGTGTTGTGTAATTTCCAAGTTGTGTTATAGCTTATTTTTTGATACATGTACTTTATCATATTTAAGTATTCCTTTTTATCATATAAAACCATGTAAAATTTTTACCATATGAAATCATATAAAATTTTATCATATATTTTTATCATATAAAATTTATTATATAAAATTGAGCTATACATATGTATAAATAACCCAGAATTCTGTAGGTTTATGCAATTTTCATAATACATCTTCTTTTTTCCAGAATGGGAAAAAAATAATGATGTTTAGAGGTACACTACTTTTGCAAATATTATTGTGCTCAGGTAGAGCTAAAGTGTTCCTTTCACCTGTGCCCTTCCCCTGCTCCCCACCCTGGGGATGAAAAAATGCTTTTCAAATGTTTTCCCTTTGCAGAGACATCAATTTATTTTTATCTCTCTATAATTAAGATGAGATGGATATGGAAAAATAATTATATGCAACATTGTGAGTTGATGTTATTTCTTCTTTCCTCGCTTATCTGCTTATTTGCTTTTCTAAAGGCGGAGGTACATTTACACATCAGCCATTTCCAGATTCCGAGTCTTTAGACAATGCTCTCTAATTGTGACATGACTGTTTCTCACCTCCTCTTCATATTCTCAGCTATCAGTGAGTCTTGGGGCAGCCCCACGCTGAAGGCCACAGGACAGGCCAAGGACTTCACATTTCACTTCGAGAAGTAACAGAATCCTGTTCCTCCTAGGGAATGTAAGGATTCAGTGCTAATGACTGACTTCTCTTGAAACACATTTGAAATTCTTGTTTCGTTTGTTTTTTTGTTGAGGGTCACATCCAGTGTTGCCTAGAGGACCATGTGGTAAGGGAGGGAACACCAGACACTTGCATACAAAGCAGAAGCTCAGTTCTTTGAACTATCTCTTTGGTGACATATTTGAAATTCTTAAAGAGAAGTTCTAAGAAAAGAGAACCCAGCATGGTTTTGACTCAGAGCTCAGTTGGTTTTATAGGAGCCTCTAGCTAGGGTCCCCTCAAAGCTAGGAAAAAAAGCAGATTCCAAAGCAAAGGGTCCCTGGGACACTGTCCCTGAAAGCCAACCCCTGGCAGAGCAAATATATTAGTGTTTGGTTTGTTTTTTCTAGTTTCTTTTGAAAGACGGATGCTGTCAGTCCCTTGCACTATCTAAGTGGAAATCAAACCATGTGCTTCTGTGTTTGAACATCAATCTCCTGCTCCTGGCTCTGTGAGTTTAGAGACGTTTGTCAGCTCTCCAAGTCAGAGTCTCTTCAAATTCCTTCTTTTCCTGTTGCTACAGGTGAACATGTTGAAGCATTTCAAAAGAGGGTGTTTTCACCGTGTTGGTGCATATGGGGAAATCAGAGCTAGGACTCCAGCCAACAAGCCTAATTATGGACTGAGTTGGCAGCAAAGTCTCTCACAATCCTAGAGACTTGTTTCAAACCAGGTCAGAATCTCACATCTGGGTGTCGCCCCTCAGGGCCAATCAAAGCTCCAGACTCCATGTGAAGTCAAAGAGCGCCTATGTGGCTCAATGGAGTCTGGCTTGAGTCAGAACATAAGGAGCTGCCATCATTTGGTCACCGTATATCCTGGTGGGCAGCAGACCACGGTGGATCCTGAGTGGGACTGTGTCTGTGAGATCCAGCTCCCCGATTCATTATGAGCTTTGGATTTGGACCTTATATCGGCTGCGCTTGAGCTTCTGAATTCTGACACAAAGTTGTACTTATAGGAGGGAAAGAAATCAAACTTTATTTATTTGTTTGCTTTTATTTTTGCAGAGTGCTGGGGGACACACCCAGCAATGCTCAGGGGTTACTGCTGGCTCTGCACGGAGGAATTACTCTTGGTGGTGCTGGGGGGACCATATGGGAAGCCTGGGTTCGAATCCAGGTCAGGTATGCACAAGGCATGCACTATACTATCTCTCCAACCCCTTGTGACACAATTTTAATTTTAAAAACAAACACAAACTGTGGGTTCTGAATTATTCACATTTCTGGAAAATTTCTCAAGAGAAACAGTTCCACACCCTCTTTCTGACAGTCGAAACATCCCCTGCTATCATAGGGAGTGCAGTTGTAAAGGACCGTGATCAGCTACTCCCACCCATGCTGGGGTCCCAGATTGTGCAAGGTTCAGCCTTCTCCTTTCGTTAGGGGCAAAGCTGGCAGTGCTCTGAGGCTACTTTCAGGCAGTGCTGGTGAGATACAGTCGAGATAAGGATGGAACCTGGGCCCCCTGCGGGACCCACAACTTCCTCTAGCTCAGCTCATCTGGGCGGATGGGGAGCACAGGCCGTTCCTCAGCTCTCTGGAAGATAGATGAAAAGAGCAGTAATGAGAGGGTTGGCATCTCACTCTCAGCAGACACAAAGCTCATGGCAGTTTGTGGTTCGTGTTTTATTATGGAGCTGAACGTCAGTAACACTCATTTCACCCTGGCTGAGAACACAACCTTGGCAAAAGCGGCACCTCTAGCCTCTCCTCTAATAGAGTTCAGCTTGACAGATGCTGACTACTTGCTAGGAGTCATCAGCCTCAGAGCTGTGGCATTCAGGCTCTTTTGATTAAAGAGTCACACCCAGGACACCAAGAATCACCAAGTGGACAAGATGCGATGTCTATGGGTGATGGGACTGAGAACCCCCTTTTAACCACCCTAGCCATTGTCTATCTCAATTTGCTCTCTACGGACATGTGCTAGGTCCCATGAGAGGAGAGTTGCTTCTCCTCTTTAGACACTCCGTGGCGGTTTAGGGCTTGGCAGAGAACCTGTCACACATGAAACAGTAAAGTTTCTTTCCTTCCAGAAACTTTGCTTTCCAGGTCCTGCCTCCTGTTCCCAAGACCCACTCATCTGTCCCTGATACTTAGAGACTACATTCCTTTCTCTAAAATGCTCATCTGTGACCAAAGCTGAACCTTCCAGACATGCCTGCCTGAGTTTCTAGAGCCATCTCTGGTCTAGTCTGTCCTAAGTCCAACTCCATCCAGGCTATGTCAGTCTCCTTACACCTCTCCGCAGAACATAATCACACCTGCTCAAAAACTATCAATGACACCCATGGCCTCTAAACTGAAATGAAATTTCAAGAGATTCAGTTGTTGCTCCGTGGCAGAGTACATGCCTTGCACATGTAAGGTGTTGGATTTTGGTCTCTCTCTCTCTCTCTCTCTCTCTCTCTCTCTCTCTCAATGGCTTAATGGTTCCTGGGTGGTGAAATACAACAATCTTCACACACTTTTCTCTAAGAAATCTTTTTTTTTGGATCATGTTTAGCAGATTATTCATAACAAGCAATACAAAAAATACAAAATAAGTTATTTCGGTTCTGCTTTGGGGGCAGGGTTTGGGGTTCGGGAAGGAAGCCTCTGAAATATGGTGGTGGGAGGTGTAATGATAGTGGAATTGGTGTTTGAATATGAAATGTAATCAAATAATGTGAACAACTTTATAAAAAATAAAATAACATTTAAAAATAAAAAAGCTACCTTTGGGGCTGGAGAGATAGTGGAGTGGGGAGGATGCTTGCCTTGCATCCTTGGCATCCTAGATGTGAGCCCGCCAAAAGTGATTCCTGGGTGCAGAGCCAGGAGTAACTCCTGAGTACTTCTGGGTGTGGCGCGCGCGCACACACACACACACACACACACACACACACACACACACACACAAAGACCTTCGTTGTTTCATCTCCTTCTTTTTACTTGTGTGTAATAAATATCCTTGGCGACTCCACCCTTAATGGATTCATCGCATTTTATGAGTATGTTCTGGCTATGTCCTTTGCTCTTGCTAGACTTTGAATGGATTTCAACATAGAAAGGTAGAAAGGAGTTAAATAGAATTAACCTCAACAAAGACAGTGATGTTGGGGTTTTTTGAAACCTGAGAAGAGTAGGTTTAGTACTAGCTACTAGGTCTAGAATAATACTCTTTATGTGTGTGTGGGGGGCCCACCCTCTCAGTGCTCAGGGATCACCTCTCGAAGTGCTCAGGGGACCATATGGGATGCCACAAATCAATCCTGAGTTGGCTACATGCAAAGCAAGCACCCTACACACTGTCCAATCATATTATACATTTTTTTCCCCTTTTGAGTCACACCTAGCAATGCTTAGGAGTTAGTCCTGACTCTGCACTTAGGAATTACTCCTGGCGGTACTTGGGGAACCATATGGGATGACGGGGATTGAACCCTGGTCGGCCACGTACGAGGCAAATGCCCCACCCGCTGTACTATCACTCCAGCCCCTAGAATTATACATTTATGGCGGAAACAGGAAGTCTTGCTTGCCTTTCAGATTGGAAAAATACTTCTATTCCTTTTGACTATGAAGGCCCAGAGAGATTAGATGATGTAAATGGAGATAGGGAGAGAAAAATGTTTAGACAGGCAGATTTGGGTCATCCCATAAAATCTTTTAATGCCACTGGCAGCAAATCCAGTCAGTGATGGGAACAACTGAAAGCTTTCACTGGGATAGAGACAGAACTAGAGCTCTGTGAGGGCTCTGCTTCAAGTGCAGGGAAGGACCCATTAGTGGGTCACCAAGTCAATTTCTTGGGTCATGAATCAAAGCAACATCAGAGTGCATTATCGCCTTGTGAGTTTTGTGAGTGTGTGCTGAGTGGTGAAGTGAAATACATTTCTTATTGTGAACTCAAGGTCAAAGAGTTGGAATGCCCCTTCTTCCAATGGTCAACCATGGGCTGAGTTAGGAGCTAGAAGCTGCAGGTCCAGTTAGGAGGCTTACCACAGCCCAAGTGGATAACAGGGAGGGAGAAGCCATGGGAAGGGAAAGGAAGGAGCAGACAGGAGGGATTATTCTGTGGGCTCAGAGTCTCAAGATATAAGAACTTGTTGGAGGTGTGGGGGTAGCAGAGCTCAGGAAGAGGAAATTCCCGTCAAGGATGACTCAGAGTCATGTTAGGAACTGGGGAAATGCTAGGGCCACTGTCCCAGGAGGACACAGAGAAAGGGCTGCTTCAAAGACTGGTAGAAAGATGCAGATTTTCCATGGGGTACTGGATCAGTCGGGGTCCCCAGAGGAAACAGAATTCACTGGGATGGTTCCAATGCAGAGGCCTGGAGTTCTAGATCTGCCTGGGGGTGAAGGCTGCTGAAGAGAACCAGCCTGGGGTTATGACACACCCAGAGGTTAACCACCATCGGAAGCGTTTCCTCCCAGGCTACTCTGGGTCCCAGCAGTCCAGGACACCTTTCCCCAACTTCTCCCTACCTTATCACAAAGACAAGCACACAACTGCTGTTGACTTGCCATTGTCCTTACTTCTCCCACTCCTCCTCCTCTTCCGCCCATAGGCAAACATTTTTTGAACCCCAACCCTGTGCCCAGCCCTTCACCTGAGGGACCCCAAGTCCTCGGTTACCTTGTGACTCGGCCCTATCATTACTCCAGCTTTACACATCAGGAAATAGATAAAGGGGCATTTTAAAAGTCGACCAAGTTCACACGGTGAGTAAATAGAAAATCTGGCCAGAAACAAGTTAGAAGCCCGATTTTGTTTAATTTCCCTTGTATGTATGTGTCTCCTCCCCTTCCTTTGCTGTGGTGATGACCAAGTCTCACGCACACTTGGTTGCAGGTGTGGCCAGGGCTCACACACTTGGTGGTGGTCACACACGTTTGAGGCCCAGGGATCCCAGAAGCGGTGACACTGGGCTGTGACACTCATTGTGTGACAGCTCCTGACCTCACACCTATAAGGCAGGAGCTCTGTCACGGAACATGCCCTGGACTGCTCCTAAGCCCTGGAATGTACTAGTGGCAGAGAAATAGGAGAGAACAATGGTGGTAAGTGGCCAGGCAGCTGTTCACAGCGAAGCTTCAAAGAACCCACAGATGTCTCATACTTTGATACAAATACAACCAGGCCTTGAAAGGTGCTTCTTCTCTAATCCCTTCTTAGAAGTGCTGGGAACTTATTGGTCTAGGTGATTTGCTTGTTTGCTTGTTTCTTTATATATCTTTGGGGTCACACCCAGGAGGACTCAGGGCTTACTTCTGACTCTGCATTCAAGGGATCACTTAGCAGGGCTCAGGGAACCAAAGACTGATAAAGACACAGACACTCCATGGGGTACTGGATCAGTCAGGGTCCCCACAGAAAACAGAATCTACTGGGATGGTTCCAATGTAGAGGCCTGGCCTTCTAGATCTGTCTGGGGGTGACGGCTGATGAAAAGAACCAGCCTGGGGTGATCACACACCCAGAGGTTAGCCACAGTCGGAAGTGTTTCCTCTCAGGCTACTCTGGGTCCCAGTTGTCCAGGATGCTGGGGATCCAACCTGGGTCACCCACATGTGAGGCAAATGCCTTAACCCTGTGTAATCTTTCCAGTCCTTGCCTAGATTTTATCTAGAAAATCCTCTTCTGAGTCATCCACCTACAGAGTTGGGTGTTGCAGTCATGGGTTCCATCTCTCGGTAATGGGGCAGAGCCGAATTGTCCGCTCTCCTCCCAGTCTGTGGCTGCGCAGCCTCCTTCAGAGCCTCCTCCTCAGTTTTCACTCTCATCAGGCCTCTTGATGGTGAGTCCAGTCCAGGTCCTTAGGGTCCCCCCCTGCTCCCACACTCTGCTTCCACTTCCCACCTGGGAATCCTGCTTTTTCCACCACCCAGTTTCTGTCCCCAGTGTGTCAGAGTGTGTTACCTAATCAGGTGTAAAGGTTGGTTTCATCCTGAACAATCCAACTTCAAACAGCCCAAGCAACTTTCTGGATCTCATTTTCCAGACTCTGAGCGGGCCCCAGCAGATCCCCGCCCCCCTCCCCTGCCTTCCACCCATGTCTCCAGCGGCACCCCACCAACCTCCTCCCTGCACTCCGGGCCCTCTGCGTCTCTCAGGAGGTCTCTGCTCACGCCAGGATTTCCTAGCTGCTGTGCTGGACATCTGGGTCCTGTGGAGGATGAAGCAAGCAGGCTCCCTCATCACGCTGGTGGCCCCGTGCTCTCCTAAGCTGTGTCTGATGACTCACTGCCCTCTCTCTCAAGTCTTCCTTCCCTCAGCTTTATTTCAGGAAATAACTTTTCATTAAAAATTAAAGATGCTTTTCCTAGTTTTATTTTACAGATACATATGCATATGTGTGTGTGTGTGTGTGTGTGTGTGTGTGTATGTAAGCACACAAGGCTTGACCTCTAACAACATGTTAGTGATCTCCTATAGAAGGGCTTAATGGCTCCTGGGTGAAAGACAATAACCTCCACCCTCTTTCCTCTAAGGATTTTTTTTGGTAGCATTTCCAGCAATTTTTCATAAGAAATAATACAAAATATATTATTTTGGTTCTGTTTGGGGGCAGGAATTGTGGTTCAGGGTGGAAACATCCAAATTATGGTGGTGGGAAAGTGTAGTGGTGGTGAGATTGGTGTTTGGATATTAATTGTAATGAAATATTGAGCGATAGCACAGCAGGTAGAGCGTTTGCCTTGCATGCAGCAGACAAGGGTTTGATTCCTCCGTCCCTCTCGGAGAGCCTGGTAAGCTACCAAGAGTATCCCACCCACACGGCAGAGCCTGGCAAGCTACCCCTGGCATATTCGATATGCCAAAACCAGTAAAACAAGTCTCACAATGGAAACATTACTGGTGCCTGCTCAAGCAAATCAATGAGCAATGGGATGACAGTGACAGTGACTTTATAAAATAAAAACTATAGAAAAATTAAAAATAAAAATGGCTTTTCCCCACAAGGAATAAGAAACAACCATCCCCAATCTCTCTCTCTCCTCGCCCCGCACACGCACACACACACACACACACACACACACACACACACACACACAATGTGCAAATTCTAAAAGAGATACTTTTTAAAACCAGTCTTGGGTAGTGGTTGTGTCTTATTGGTAGAGGACTTGCCTTGTGTGTGTGTGTGAGACCCTGGAACCAATGCTTGGCTGTGCATGGTCGCCTGAGTATCACAGGGAGCAACCTCAACCTCTGAGCTGGAAGCAGTCCCAGAGCACTGCAGGGTCAAATGAGCAAACTAAGACACAGAAAGCCTGGTGCAAGGAAGAGACCAGGGCCGCTCCCCTGGTGACGGTGGTGGAGTGCCAGCTACTTTGTTTCCTTTGCTTCCACATGTAGGGGAAGTGCTTCAAACTAGATAGGAAATGAAAAGACACTCATATCTAGAAGAAAATGCTGAGAGTCCGAGGAGATAACTTAGATTACTGGAATACTCGCTTTGCATGTGGAGGCCACAGGTTTGATCCTGACTGTGTGGTCCACCAGCACAGCTGAGGATGACCCAAGCATGATGATAAATCCAGTTACTCTGGGACTGGAAAGATAGTACAGCAGGAAGGCTGATTGTCTTGCACACGACCTATTGAATTCCACCTCAATCCCTGATGTCCCATATGGTCCTCCAAGCCATAGCAGGGTTTGGCCCAAAAATAAAAAGAAGGAAGGAAGGAAAGAAGGAAGGGAAGGGAGGTGGGGAGGAGGAGAATAAAGAATAGAGGGAAGAATGAAGGAAAAAAGCAAGGAAGAAAGGAGGGAAGGAAAGAAGGAAGGAAGGAAGGAAGGAAGGAAGGAAGGAAGGAAGGAAGGAAGGAAGGAAGGAAGGAAGGAAGGAAGGAAGAAAGGAAGGAAAGAAAGAAGGAAGGAAAAAAGAGAAAGGCTGACCAAATCCAGTTACTTTAAGGACCACCAAGTCTCCCTGCCCTGGGTCCAAGGAGTGGGGACATAGAACAGTCAAGGTCACAAGTTCAACCCCTGTCACACACATACCAATACTGTGTTCACATGCCCTGGGCTGGAGCCTGGCAGCTCTGCTGTCTGCAGTTCCTACAGAGGGTTGTAATCTCACCTCAAATACCCCACAAGCACTGCAACTAAAAGATGCATCACTCAGGAAGGGGAGCCTCAACAAGTAGGGCTATGCGGACCAGAGGGTTCAGTCCTTGAGGGTGGTGCCAAAATTCTGCCTGAGCCCAGCAGTTTTTAAGTCACCAGAGGCTACCCAGTGGAGTTAGGACCTTTGGGGTTCACCCCTTGAAGTACCTGAGGGCCACACAGAGCAGGGGATCTGACTCAGAGCATGCCAGGCCTGTGTTCCAATCCTTTGAGCGATCTCCCTGCCCCATTAAATTTACTTTTTACAAAATATCTGAGGTAACATTACTATTTTAAATACCAAAATTAAGAATGACGAATGGAGGTATAATCACTGTAATCTGATAATCAAGTTCAGCATTTGATTTACTTCTATGTATTATTTTAGTTGCAAAGAATTAAGAAATATTTATTTTTTACTTTGCTTGATTGTCTTTCTGATGTTTAAACGGATCCAGAAGATGAACAAGGGAGGGCATAACATTAGAAAAAAATCCAAATAGAATCCTTAAGGCAATCGAATATCTTGTCCTAGATACAGAAGCCAGATATGAACCCCCTGTGCTTTATGAAAGCAGCAGAGTCACACTGAGAGCTACATAGTCTCCTGGGGAAGCCATGGGCCGGAGCAGAGCCTGGGGTTGATGGATGCTTCCAAGCCTTGGGTGGCAGTTGGCTGAGCACCCAGTTCTTGAGAGCACTGATATAGGAACAGATTTTTACAGGTCAGGTCAGACCCACAAATTGTCAAATCGATGGCACAGAACAGAAAGGGTCAGCATAGTGATGGGTGAGGAGTGCTGGTGACCTGGAAGGGACACAAGGGAACTTTCTGGAGTGCTGGACACTGTGTATGCAGATAAGGAAAGTTAAGACGGGCTCATTCTGCACCCTGGACACGATACTGGCCTGCATCGCCACCTGAGGTGGGTCCTCTGGCTTTTTTCTCTCTGGAGAAGTCAGTGTTCTCCTTTGAACTTGGATCTCTCTTTCTCTCCCTTCACATTTCTTTAAGTAAATATATTGAAATAAAGCTCTTTTTTTTTTTTTGGTTTTTGGGTCACACCCAGCGATGCACAGGGGTTACTCCTGGCTCTTCACTCAGGAATTACCCCTGGCGTTGCTCAGGGGACCATATGGGATGCTGGGATTAGAACCCGGGTCGGCCGTGTGCAAGGCAAACGCCCTACCCGCTGTGCTATCACTCCAGCCCCTGAAATAAAGCTCTTTAACTTCCCGTGCCCCCTCTCAAAAGATAGTGATGACATGGCATTTCTCGGTGAAAATGCACAGCTGAGTTGCGGAGATCTCAAGAGGGTGAGTGCAAGCTGTGCAAGCTGGAGGCTCAGGTTTGAGCTCCAGCACCTCATGGTCTTCTGAGCACCACCAGATGACTCCCAAGCACAGAGCTGGGAGCAGCACCTGAGCACGACTGGGTGTGGCCTCAAAATCAAGAAAGGGAAACAAAATGCATGCATTGTGCACTTAAGAAATACGTGTCTTGGGGGCTGGAGCGATAGCACAGCGGGTAGGGCATTTGCCTTGCACGCGGCCGACCTGGGTTCAATCCCCGGCATCCCATATGGTCCCCCAAGCACCGCCAGGAGTAATTCCTGAGTGCAAAGCCAGGAGTAACCCCTGAGCATCGCTGGGTGTGACCCAAAAATAAAAAAAATAATAATAATAAAAAAGAAATATGTGTCTTGGGGCTGGACCAATAGCACAGTCGGTAGGGCATTTGCCTTGCATGCGGCCAACCCGGGTTCGATTCCCAGCATCCCCCGAGCACCGCCAGGAGTAATTCCTGAGATGCAGAGCCAGGAGTAACCCCTGAGCATCGCTGGGTGTGACCCAAAAAGAAAAAAAATGAAGTACGTGTCTTGAGGCTAAGGGATAGTACAGGTGGGTAGGGTACTTGCTTTGCACATGGACAATCTGGGTTCCATCCCCAGTACCCCACATGGGGACCCCTGAGCACAGAGTCAGGAATAAACCCTGAACACAGGCCCCAAAAGCAAAACAAAACAAAACATATGTGTCTTTTCTATTTCTATTTTGGCAGAGAGTCTCTTGCCCCATGCCTGGCTGTCTTCCACAGGGCCTTTTGGAGGGGGTGGGCTTCAGTTTCCCTCCCTGCCCTGAACAGAGCTCCCGGGGCCAAAGATTTCTGGAGCCTAGCTACAGCCATGGTCAAGGCCCCTCTCCACATGTTCAGATGAGCTTCACGCATGAAGGAACCAACAAAGGAACCCAGGTGTGTGGGACCTGGGACTGAGACCTCCAAGCCTGCTTGGATTGGGACTGGGCCTTATCCGCCCAGATTCCCCATTTTCCGGTAGCTAGGTGGTCACACCTAGGGACTGTCCCGGTGCCCTGTAATCCCACCAATGGCTAACATCCAGAGACTATAAAACCAAGCTCCCGACATCTTTTTTTTTTAATTTATTTTATTGAATCACCATGTGGAAAGTTACAAAGTTCTCAGGCTTATGTCTCAGTTATACAATGCTCAAACACCCGTCCTTTCACCAGTGCCCATATTCCACTACCAAAAAAAGGAAAAAAAAAACAGTATACCTCCCACCCCCCCACCCCCCAACCCCCACCCCCCCTGCATAACTGATACATTTCACTTCCTTTTCTCTTTACCTTGATTACATTCCATATTTCAACACAAAACTCACTATTGTTGTTGGAGTTTCAACACAGAACTCACTATTCTTGTTGGAATTTATCCCCCAAGAATACAGCCCTATTGACAAGAAAACATTTGATAATTAGTTTTCCACTGATGAAAATGAAGAGATATAAAGTCGCGCGGCCACAGTAGCGGCCATGCGGTTTAGGATTTCTGTATTTAAGTAATTAAGTCCAGGGAGATTTAAGTTGGAAATTGCATAATTTCCCTTCCTGGGGCAGCATGGAGCAAAAGCTTAGTTCACAGTCTGGAGACATGGCTGCAAGCACTCGCTAGGACCCCAAGTAATATAGCTGGCTCTGGATCCTGGTCGTTCAGCAGCAAAGTGGCTGTGCAAAGGCATGGCCACCCAGGTCGAATCTTGGCAGAGCTCAAGCTGGCACTGGCCCCGGCCCGAGACTGCCCAAGCGTCCCGCTGTTTCAAGTTCAAACCACATTTTTTTTTCTTTTTCCCCACACCACCAAGTTCATACCTCTTTAAAAGTTCCATAATATGGCAGACACCACACCACTTCCTCCCAGGGGGGAGAAAAACCAAGGAAGAAGGATATTTCCCCCCTTAGCCGGCATGGGGCAAAAGCTTAGTTCACAGTCTGGAGACATGGCTGTAAGCACTCGCTTGGACCCCAAGTAATATAGCTGGCTCTGGATCCAGGTTGTTCAGCAGCAAAGCGGCTGTGCAAAGGCATGGCCACCCTGGTCGAATCTCGGCGGAGCTCGAGCTGGCACCGGCCCCGGCCCAAGACTCCCGACATCTTATAGCCTAGTTCTCCCTCTCGGAAAACCTGGCAAGCTACTGAGAGTTTCCTGCCCACATGGGAGAGCCTTGCAACTCCCCATGGTGTATTCATATGCCAAAACCAGTAACAATGATGGGTCTCATTCTCTTGAACCCGAAAGAACCTCCAATGCGGCACCATTGGAAAGGACGAGTAAAGAGAGGCTTCTAAAATCTCAGGGCTAGGACAAATGGAGACATTACTAAGACTGCTCGAGAAACTTGACGATCAACGGGATGATGATGGTGATGATGATGATTTCTATTTTAGGTTTTTAGGTTATACTCAGTTCTGCACTCAGGGATCAGTCCTAGCAGGACTTGGGAGACTTATATGGAGCCAGGGATCGAACGAACCAAGTCAGCCTGTGCAAGGTAAGTGTCCTACCCACTGTACTATCTCTCTGACCCTAGGAATATGTGTCTTTGCTTGCTTGAGGCCACACTTGGCATTGATCTGGGCTTACTCCTGGCTCTGCACTCAGAGGTCATTCCTGGTGTGTGCTTGAGGAACTGTATGGGTTGATGGGGATCAAACTCAGGGTTCACCTTTATTTGTCCGGTACAAGGCAAGTATCCTATTCTCTGTGCTATTGCTCTGTCTCAATAGGAAAAGAGGTTTTGTTTGTTTGGTTTTGAGAACACGCCTGCTGGTGCTCAAAGTTTCCTCCTAGCTCTATATTCAGGGATTATTTCTGGAAGGGCCAGGGGACCATATGTAGTACTGGGGATTGAACCCAGGTCAGCCGGGTACAAGGCAAGTACCCTACCTACTGTACTATCTCTTCGATATTGACAGTTTGTCTTAACTGGAGGTAAGTTATGGTGCAAAGTTATGTTACTTGAAGAGAGAAAAGAAAGAAATTTGGGAAACTCCACAAATTTTATCCCAGAATTTGCTCAAAATCTGTCAGGGACCGGAGCACATACCTTGCACGCACAAGACCCCAGGTTTGATGCCAGCATTGCAGGGTCCCCTGAGTACTTCCAGGGAGCTCTGCTGGCCCCCAGCACTGCAGGATCTGAGTGCCTGAAGACAGATCAGTTAGATGCAGCTGCCAGGATGAGGCCCAAGGGCATGGTCCTGAGCACAGATGAGGAGGTCCCAGTCTGGAAAAGTAGCACTGTAGCACTGTTGTCCCGTTGTTTATCAATTTGCTCAAGTGGGCACCAGTAACATCTCCATTGTGAGACTTGTTACTGTTTTTAGCATATCGAATACACCACGGGTAGCTTGCCAGGCTCTGCTGTGCAGGTGGGATACTCTCGGTAGCTTTCTGGGCTCTCTGAGAGGGGTGGAGGAATTGAACCCTGGTTGGCTGTGTGCAAGGCAAATGCCCACCCACTGTGCTATGTATGTGCCAGGGCTGGAGCAATAATACAAGAGGTAGGGTGATTGTCTTGCAAGCAGCCAACCCAGGTTCAATCCCCAGCATCCCATATGGCGTCCCAAGCACCACCAGGAGTAATTCCTGAGCACAGAGGAAGGAGTAACCCCTGAGCATCGCTGGGTGTGACCCAAAAACAAACAAGCAAAAAAGGTAGATGCCAGAGGCCTTTATTGTGTTATTGCCTCTGTAGTTGATGTAATTGTGTATTTGTGTTTTTAATTATAGTATTTAAAAATAGTCTTAAATATACTTTTAAAATGAAATCCAAATATAGTCATTCTTCTTGACATAGTGGTTCAAAGCAAGTGGGTGCGAATGTGATGCTGTTCAGGGCCTGCAGAACTGGGGTCCCCTGGGCCACCTCAGAGGTGGTAGGACCACCAAGGCTGCACCATATGATTCTCAGGGGACCATATCATATTGTGAATTGAATCAGATTGAGTCCATGCTAGATATGCCCCCTAACCACTGTACTATCTACTATACTGTACTATATGATACTACATTGTAGTAAGATACAATATAGTGTATAGTATATACAATTTGGTACATATGCCCTTCATGTATACTTGAAAAATATATGTGGAGTATATAATATATACACTCCATGAATATTTGAGACATAAAATTTAAACCAGATCTACTTGAAAAATGAAATTTAAGTCACAAATGACTTCACAATCACTCCTGGCAATCTTAAAAAAGGTAACCTCGAACTGTGGGTGGAAAATGGCTCAAAGGGCTGCAGTGCTCTTCCTGGGGCTGCCTGGGTTCCATCCCCAGTTCTGCAAGGCACTCAACCCTCCACACCCTACCACCCCACCACCCCTGGCTGTACTGCTGAGAGCAACCCCTGGAGCATGGATCTGGGGTAGCCTCTAGAGGATCAGGTCTAGCATCACTTTGAAAATGGAACAGAAATTTGTCTTTCCCGCCTTTGCCCTGCCTTCACGTGTCTGGACCACCACCCCAGGGTTCAGCACAGAAACAGGGAGAATAAGAATCAAAGGGGCAGGAAGCATCCCCTAGAACCTGATCTCCCACGAGCGTGCACGTAAGGTCTCCTAGCTTACTGCACGTCAGGTTGAAGCCAGCTGATGGGGACAGAGTGTCTCCATCACAGGTGGGTGCGGTCACCTCACTGCCACGTTAGACTCTGCTTTCTTGCTTCCCTGAGCTCCACCATGTCCTCTCTCAGAAGCATTGACTTTGTTCTCAGAAGCAGGTTCCACCCACCAGGGCAACCCCACCTCTCCCCCCACCACTTACCCCCCCATCACCCCCTTATTGCCTAAGGTTTTGGGTTACAAGAAAACAAGTTAGACCAGCCCTGTCTCTGGTCTGTGCGAACCTTCAAGTTCCAGCAAATTTGCCTCTCTACGCCTATTGATCCCTAACAAAATGGATTTTCATCTTTTCTGTCCAGAGAGCTGCACCCACTGGGCCCTAAGAACAAATTTGTTCCAAAGTGCTGCTGTAAAGGGTTGTGTTTGAACCTATAAATTCTGTCCAGAAAAGAGAATAAGGGGCCAGCGTGATTGGATTGCATGGCCTTGCATGTGGCCGACCTGTGTTCATCGCCGGCATCTCATATAGTCCCCAGAGCAATGCCAGGTGTAATTCCCTAGTGCAGAGCCACGAGTAACCCCTGAGCATTACTGGGTGTGACCCCAAAAGCCAAAAAAATAAAAAAGAAGGAGAGAATGAGTCAGAGGCTTGTTTCTAATCACTCTCCCCAGATCGTCAGTCTTTCCCCTAAATACTGGTTCCTGTGTGTGCCTTCTCTCTGAGGAAGACTTTGCCCTCCTTGCCTTTTGCCCCTTTGCTCTCTTTTCCCCCTCTTCCCCGCCCCTTGCTTCCCCAACCTGAGTGTGTGGTTGTCAGGAGCCGGGCTCTGCTGGCCTTACATTTTTACATACTCATCGTGTAAGCTGGGGGATACCTCTGGGAACTGGCCTCGAAAATGTTTTACCCACAATTTCGCCTTTCTCTGCCTGTACTCTGTGTGCTTGCTTGTTAAGTTGCAAGAATGTGATCCGGCAGCCTCCACGCCCTGATGACTCAGCCTCACGCTTCTGAGCTGTGTTTTCCAGGCCTTCCTGAGGCAGCGCCTACTAATGTGGGCCAGGTGCTGTCCGGGCGTGGTCCTATCCAGCCTGTCCGGGGGTGGGATCCAGGCATTCTCCCCACAGGCTGGCAGAGGGAAGGAGAATTCTGGCTAATTCCGTGGCCTCGCAGCTGGGCACCGTGGAGCCTTCTCAAACACAGCCTCAGTAGTGTGTGTTTGGCATGTGGAAAAACTGACATAGTGGATCCATCATCCATCCTAAAGTGACTGGCAGAATGACTTCTTCTTCCTCAGAGAAAAAGGCAGTTGATATCCACCTGGAGGCTGAGGGTGTGTGGGCCCAGCCTGGTTAACCTGTTAGCTAGCAGCTCTTTGATTTGTTGGCTGAAGGGGGAAAATGTTTGGCTTCTGGGAACAAAATAGAAGGAATTTTAAAATTAGCAATTCAAAGTGGTGAGGGGGGTGGGACGGCAGAGGAATTCACTCTGAGATGAACACAGAGCCGGTCCAGGGGCCAAACACTGGAAAATGGTCATGGAAAAGACATTGTTGAATAATGTCTCTATCTCCTCTTGGCAAAGAAATTGCTTAGGGAAAGTATATGCCTTAAGTTGTATCATACTAAACAGAAAAATCTTAATTGATTCTACTTTATTTTATCCTATTCTATTCCATTCTATTTATTTATTGCTTTTTGGGTCACACCCAGCTATGCTCAGGGGTTCCTCCTGGCACTGCACTCAGGAATTACTCCTGGCAGTGCTCGGAGGGACCATATGAGATGCTCGGGATCAAACCCCAGTTGCCTGCATGCAAGGCAAATGCCCCACCCGCTGTACTATTGCTCTGGGCTCTACTTATTTTTTTTTATAATTTAAAAAATTTTATTTTCATAAAGTTGTTCACAGTAATTGATTACATTCAATATTTCAACATCAATTCCACCACCATTACACCTTCCCATCACCATTATTATTTTGTATTGTATAGTATGAGATGTCTGTAAGGGTCTATCTCACAGTGGTTCAACAAAAAAAAAATTTTAAAAAAAGTATGTGATGATGCTTCAACTGCTCCTGGAATTGTAAAATTTTAAATAATTGGGGTTCGGAGACATCTCTGCAGTGAGCTGCTTTGTTCCAGGATTCATTTGTGAGTCTCTGAATCATGACTGTTAATGCACTTTAATGGCACCCAGAGGCAGTTTGTGGGTGTGACAGTCAGGACCCCGGAAGAGTGGGGAGATGGGAAGAGGCGGCCCATTCTACTTTTGATTCTACACTTGATTCTACATTTGATTCTACTTTAATCATTTTTCACCTTACACTCATTCTTTTTTTGTTTGTGTATGGGCCACATGTGGCTGTGCTAGGGCTTATTCATGACTCTGTTCTCAGGACTCACTCCAGAAGGGGCTCAGGAGACCATTTGGGGTGGGGATTGAACTCAGGTTGGCTGCACGCAAGGCAAGCACCCTGTTGTTCTATCCCGCTGCACTGTTGTTCCAAGCCCCAATAGTGAGATTTTTGAAAAGCAACACAACACGAGCACAGCTTCCACATTTACTTGTGACTTATTTGCTGCATGTTACCTATCAATTAGCTGCCACTGAACACTTATTAAGGCCTCACTGCATTGAGGACAAGATGGGCCCTGGTAGGAACTGAAACCCAGTTTGTAGTTAAGTTGAGAGCAGAATTTGCCTGCTACATGTTTCACAGCTAGAGCCTACTCTCGACCTAGGGTGCTTCTCTCCTGCAGGCCTGGGATGGCCATGCTTTTGAGCTGGCTCCAGTTTCCTAAGGAAGTTCCGGCCTCCCAGCAGCTAGCTCAAACCACACCCATCAGCTTGTTTGCTCTATTTCACTGTGGGGAGGATCTTTTCATTCTAGTGGTTTTAAAATTTATAGAAGAAAAAAAAGATTGAACAGTACAAGGAAGTCCTACAACCTTCAATCCTTTGATTCATTTGTTTGCATTTTGCCTTGTTTGCTTATTCTGCCTTTCAATATCTGAGTAAGTTAGAGATATAGTGCCCAGAAGCCCTCAATACTCTGGTGTGCCTTTCTCTTATATAACTACTGGAGAGTTGCAGTAGCCGGAACTAAGCATGGATGCTGTATTACTATTTATTTCATCAACTGCCTTCAGAATACCCTCACTCTTTTCCTTCTTCTGAGTCCAAATCCAAGATCATACCTGGTATTTAATTGCCAAGTCTATTTATTTTCCTTTAGTCCAAAGCGTTTTTCTCAGCCTTTCTTCATATTTCTAAACTCTGACTTTTAAAAACCTACAGGCCAGTTACTTTAAAAATATCTTTCATTTGGTTTTGCCTCATGTTTTCCTCATAAATATTTTCAGCTTGTGTATTTTGGGCAGGATTCTCATGGAATCAATGGTGTGTTTCCAAATATCTGAATTGGAGGCACTCGATAGTAAATATTCATTTACAGCAATAGTGTGATGTTAGATCTAATGACTTAATTAAGTGGAGTCTACCAATGTGAATTTATTGCTTTTTCCTTAGCAATTATGGAACAATATATGTGAACATATTTTGCAACTATGTAATTATCTTAGCTTTTACCAAATTCACTTACTAGCTTTAGTATTCTTTGATGACTTTCTTTTTCTATTTTTGTTTGTTGGTTTGTTGTTCTTTGGCCACACCCAGCAGTATTCAGGATTTACTCTTGGATTTGTGCTCAGAAATTACTTCTGTTGGTATGGGGTGCCGCATGGAAGGCAAATGCCCTACCCACTGTACTATTGCTCCAGTCCTCCACTGATGACTTTCTGCCCCTGTCATTCCTTTCATATTTACTTGACATTCAACTGAAGCAATTTCTCCTTCACCACTATTGAATTGTTGTGATATCAATATTTTAATTCAAAAGTTATAACCCATTGCATTTATGATTTATTCTGACGTTAAAATATTGTCCAGGTTTGGTCAGTAGGAACCCCCTTGAACTGAATCTTTTTTTTTAGCATATTTACATGATTCTTTGAACATGTCTTCGCAAAAAAGATGTTCCAGGGGATTGAAGAGGTAGATAGTACAGGGGTTAAGATGCTTTCCTTGCATTCCTTTCCTTGACCCCAGTTCAATCTGTGGCACTACATGGTCCCCCAGCTCTACTGGAATGGTGAGGAGCCCCCAACATAGTGAGTGTGGCCCCAAAGCCAATCCCTGTCCTCCCCCACCCACCTCAGAGTCTTCTACTTTCTCTGCCCCAGTTCTATAAATAAACCAGTTCTCAAGAGACCCTGATTTCATTAGTGGGAAATGATATTTACAAAGATCTGGTATCTAAATATCCTCATTCCTACTGGTGTGTAAATCTTTTCCAGACCCTTTTATCAGACAATTTTAGGTAATACTATACACTATACACATACAAAGAAAAATATATATATATATGTTTATATATATATGAAATGTAGAAATAAGTTAGGGACTGGAATAATAATACTACAGTGGGTAGGGCATTTGCCTTGCCCATGACAGCTGATCCAGGTTCAATCTTCAGCATTCCATATGGTTTCCTGAGAACCACCAGGAGTAATCCTTGAGTGCAGAGCCAGGGGTAACCCTTGAGCACTGCTGGGTATGACCTGAAAAGGAAAAAAAGGAAAAAAAGAGAAAGAAGTGCCATATATATATATATATATATATATATATATATATATGTGTGTGTGTGTGTGTGTGTGTGTATATATATATATATGTACGTGTACATATGTGTGTGTGTGTGTAGAAAAGTGTTTGGTGCATCATAACTGGAACTTTCAGTATAGTTGTTTTATAGTCAAAAATATACAACTATATTGAAAGTTCCAGTTATAAAGGATGAATCAAACACGCTTTCTACATTTATGTCTTCCTTTTCCAACAGTGAGACTTCTGGATTCCAGTGTCCTCAAACTCAGAATACATGCATTATAGTTTCAGAATTACTCTTGACTAGCATTGCTGAAAGTAAACCTAAGCAGAATCCAATACATTGACAATTTAGGGGTGGGCCTCCCAACTGGTGCTCAGGAGGCCTAGGGTGCTCAGGAGGCCAATACTTGGCTGACTGGATGAAGGTCAGTGTGAGGGTGTGAGGACGCGGTGCCGCTCAGATCCTGCAGTGCTCAGGATTACCCAGACACTCTGGCCATGTTCAGGGCAGGGTCACCAGGGCAATTTTCAGGTAAATTCACACTGTATCACTGTATCACTGTCATCCTGTTGTTCATCGATTTGCTCGAGCAGGTACCAGTAATGTCTCCATTCATCCTAGCCCTGAGATTTTACCAGCTTCTCTTTACTCGTCCTTCCCAATGGTGCCATATTCGAGGCTCTTTCAGGGTCAGGGGAATGAGATCCATCATTGTTACTGTTTTTGGCATATCGAAGACACCACGGGGAGCTTGCCAGGCTCTCGTAAATTCACATGCACTGAAATTCAACAACGTTGGGCAAATGATCCATATTTCTTTCTGCAACCAGGACTCATCCTTTTCTGCCCAGCAGCAGAGGCTCCAGTGTTTGCCTAGACTGTGGGCAGCCAGCAGCTCCCTGGCTTTGAATCTCCATCTCCTGTCTGCGCCCCAGTCTGCATGTGCTCTCCGAGGCTCATACTGACTCAGTGCCTCACCCGAGGCTGAGTTTGCCTGTTCTTAGATTTCTCAGACTTGGTTGTCAGTTCTGTCTCTGGTCTTTCTCATCACTGTGTCCACAAGATTCTACCCCTGGTGTGTGGGCTGGGCATAAACTGATTCCCTGGCAGGCCAGTACTCCTTGGTCTCCCTGGGATTTCCCCCTTTCTCTTCCCTTTGCCATGACTGGGGTTGCACTCACTGGGGGTGTCACACACATGCTTTCTTGTGGTATCACTGTGGGGGTCACACTCTGTATTAAGGTGCTTACCCACATTCTGTTTGCTGTGCCCCGCCAGGGGACCCTGAGGTGCTCACATGTGCTAAGAGGGTGCTGGGGTGCTCATGTGTTCTGGAGGGCATTAGGGTACTCATATATGCCAGGAGGGCCCTGGGGTGCTCCCATATATTGGGGTTGCTGGGGTCCTCATATGTGCTGGGGGGCACTGGAGTACTCATATGTACTAGGGGGCACTGGAATGTTCATGTGTGCTGGGAGAATACAGGAGTGTTCACATATGTTGGGGGGCACTAGGGTGTTCACATATGTTGGGGAGTTGGGGACCCACATATGTTGGGGGAGGATAGATACTAGGGTGCTCAAGTGTTGTGGGGCACTGGGGTCCCCACACAGGTTCACTAGGGTTGTGGGGATCATGTCTGTGGCTTCTGTGCTCCCACACCTGACACTAGGACTCTGGAGATCACAAACTGTTGTGGCACAGGGGGTGGTGAAGGTTTCCAGATAGACCTGCCAGGACCGTGCTCAGAACCTGTAGGGGCAGCACCCCGATAGTGTTTGCAGTCTTCCATTTGCAAGATGGAGGCAATCATCCTCCAGGATCCCCTTCTGAGCCTTTGGCTTTGCATTTTGTTTGTTTGTTCATTTGATTGGTTGGTTTTGGGCCACACCTGGCTGTGCTCAGGCCTTATTCCTGGCCCTATGCTCAGGGACCATTCCTGATGGTGCGCGGGTGCCAGAGTTAGAACCTGGGTCAGCTGTGTGAAAGGCAATTTGCCTTTTCTGTACTATTTCTCCGGCTCTGAGCTTTTGATTGAGTCCCAAGGGATGACACAATTCACCAATGGCAGTTTCAAAAAAGGATTTGGCAACATCTCCGTGTCAGGCCGTGCTGGAGGCCTGGGGTGTGAGTCACGCCCACCCTTCCATTCCTTGCCTCCCCGCTGTAGTGGGGCAACTGCCACCATCCACCCTTCCCGGTGACAGCGCTGCTTCCCTCTCCTAGGCAGCCCCGTGAGCATGAGCTCTAGGGACAGCAGCTGTGGGTCTTGTGGGCATTTAGCAAATGCGATACCACCCAGCTACCAGGACATGGCAAGTGGGTAAAGCCGGAGACCCAGGCAGAGAAGGTGGGGCCCTGCCACGCTGCAGGCTTTCTGAATCACTCTTTTAGAGGTGCTGGAGAAAGTCAGGGGAGCCTCGGAGCCAGGAGGCCACACCCTCAGTTCTGTTCTGAGAGCTCGCGGCCAGGTTGGGCTGACTTTTCAGGCTCCCTCATGAAAGCGGCAGTGTGGCTCCATCGGGAGCCTCTGAAAAGGGTCTTTGACCTGGGGCTCATTACTCCATGCTTCGTCTTGGCTCTTGATCTCACCAGCAGTTAATAAGCAGTTGCTTGTCTGCTCTTCTGTGAGCCTGGAGCTTGGCGTTCCCCCAGACGGGATTAGCGTTCTGTGAGGGGGCGACTATACTGGGAAGTTTATTTTCCTTCTCTCGGGACTGGCTCAGGGGTCAGTGGACACTTCCACACTGAACTGAGGTTTTATTTATTTATTTATTTATTTATTTTATTTGGAATTTTTAAAAATCCCCTTTGTACTGTTGTTCCTGTCACAGAAAGTCATACACTTGGGACCATAAGCCACACCTAGGGACCACACTCCGTGGCACTGAGGGTTCTACCCATGGTCCAAATGCTCAGACAGTCATTGTCAGACAGTCCTGTGTGCCTCCCACCCAGCCCGCCTGGTCCCGGAAAGGCGTCTTCTGTTGCTCTGATAAAGGGTTTGGGGTTTCGGTAGTTTTGGGGTGCTGAGCATGTGCTCTACCACAGAGCTACACCCAAACGCTTTACCTTGATGAGGCCTTTGCTTGTTTGGGGCGGCTGCACCTAGCAGTGCTCAGGGGTTCCTCTGGCTTGCTGCTTGCAACTTGCTTCGGGAGGTGCTTGGGAGAGGACGCAGTGCCGGGGACTGAACTTAGGCCTCCTGGAGGCAAGGCATGTGTTTGGCCTTTTGTGCCATTTCTGTGGCCCTTGATGAAGTTTTCTTTCCATTTGCATCCCAGTGTCTTCTGGATGTAGCTCAGTGGCAGAGCACTTGTTTGGCATATGTGAAGCCCCGGGTTTGATGGGCCCTCCAGGAAGTGGGCCGTGTGCTGTGGGCCCATTCCTCATACCTAGGACACCCTGCAAAGATATCAGTGCAACTAGGTCCCAACCATACTCCCTGGGCTTCCTGAGGGAGGGGGCCTCCCCCTTGGCCTGTCTAAGGCTGCGGGTGACCAGAGGGGGTAGACCCGTGTCACTTACAGCTTGCAACTCAGAGCCCTTGACAGGCTCCTGAGAGTTGTCTACTTCCAGCCCTCAATCCTGATTTCCAGGAGTCTCAGGCTGTGCCCACCACGCCCTACTCCGCCTCCCTCTCTTTCCTATTCCATCTCCATAACCTCCAAAATTAAAAACAATAAAAAGCTTGTAAAAGTGCCTTTTATTGTTTTTTAATTTTGTTAGCTTTGCTCATTTTATTGAGGTCACACCCAGCCATGGGAAGGGGTTCACCCTTGGCAAAGTTCTGATGTGGGCTTAATGGCTCACGGGGTATGGGGACAGAGAGCCACACCTGGCAGTGCCTGGTGGGCCTTCTGGTGCCAAGGGTAAAACTGAGTCTTGCATATGCCAGAGATGTGGTCTTGCCATTGGAGCAATTTCCCTGGCCCCTAAAATTGTTTTGTAGGTTATAAAGAAGGGCCGGACAGGTAAGGTATAGCAGGTATAGCAGGTAAGCTATTTGCCTTGCACATGGTCAATCCAGATTTAATCCCCTGGATATGGACCTACATATGGTTCCCTAAACCCCACCCAAGTTATTCTCAAGCTCAGAGCCAGGAATAAACCCTGAGCACAGCTGGGTGTGGCCCCCAAACCCAAACCCAAAAACCAAAAAAAGACAAAGAAAGGAACTATGTGACATAAATACACAAATAATATGGAAATGAATACAGCAAACCCAGAAAGTTTCCCCTTACCTCTCTACTTCCATTCCTTCCTTTAGAGATGATCTGATCATAATTTAGTGCACATCCTTCTAGATCTTTCTCTGCTCATTGGCCAATGCTAGGGAAAGTATGATTGGGTATACATGCATATAGAATTTTTAAAATATATGAATGGAACCTTGCTCTCTGTAGTTTTCTCCAAATTATCTTTATCATTTAACTTTACAGTATACACCACATTCTGTGCTCATTGACATAGGGCTGCCTTTTCACAGCTGTTTATCACCTAAATCATGTAGTTTAATACTTCTTTTTTTGCTGGACCTTTCTGTTTCACTTTGTATTTCTCTATAGAAACAATATTGCGGGGGCTGGAGTGACAGTATGGTGGGTAAGGTGTTTGTCTTGTACGCAGCTGACCTGGGTTTGATCCCTGGCATCCCATGTAGTCTCCCAAGCAATGCCAGGAGTAATTCCTGAGTGAAGAGCCAGGAGTAATCCCTGACATCACCAGGTGTGACCCCCAAAGCCAATAAATGGATAAAATTTTTAAAAAATATTGTGAGGGACTGGAATGACATACAGCAGATAGGACACTTGCCTTGCATGTGGCCTACTGGGCTTCGATCCCTGGCATCCCATAAAGACCCCCAAACATGGTGAGGAGTGATTTCTAAGTGCAGAGACAGGAATGGCCCCAAACAAACACAAAACCTGATTTCCAGGAATTTCCCGCTTTCCCCAGTGGGATTGAAATAGCAAATCAATGACAGAAGGTTCTGGAGCGGGGAGATGCTGTAGGAGCTGGGCAAAGCAGCAGGGGGAGCAAAGGAGCGGTGCTGAGCACGTGCAAGTGTGCGTGCCGTGTATATTTAGCCCTGCACCAAATGTCCTTGGCCCTGGCTTGGAGCTAACCAGCCCTGATCTAATGTTTTGTTGGGCTTGGTCCTCTGAGACTTGTAAGCACCCTGGGCCTGCAAGAGGCAATAAGGGCTAATGAGAAGCAGGCTGTGCTCTGGGAGGCAGGAAATCTGCTTCCACTTATGACTGCCCGGAAGGTCTGCCCAGGGGTTTTGAACAGCTTTGATTCACGGCTCCCAGCTTCCCGTCTCTTGCCTGGAGATGCCCCCTGCAGCTTCAGGATATAAGGGTTGGTGTTTTGTTGTTGTCTGTCCTAGTGTCAGTTTTTTTAATGCTTGGGGTTGGGAAGTTAAGTCAGAGGGGGCTACAGTGCAGGATTGTGGGGTAGGAGCCTATGGAGTCCCCTGAGCACTCGTGGGGGTTCCCACACCAAAAAGGGAGGGGAACATAGGGAGTTTAGGTTTGTTTTGGGGTGCCACACTGGCAGTGTTCAGGGCTTACTCCTGGCTCTGTGCTCAGGGATCACTCCAAGATGGGCTCGGAGGACCATTGGGAAATCTTGGGGATCAAACTCAGGTCTGCCACATGCAAAACAAGTGCCTTATCCACTGTACTGTCTCTCAGGCCCCCAGAGTTTAGACATTATTTAGATGAGTGTTTGCTGTGTTTGCTTACCCAGCTTAGCTGTTTCCAATGTTACCTTCTGGACACCTAGAAAGAACCTACATTTGCAGTGTTGGAAGCAGTGATGAAGTTCCTCTGTGGCAGCCCTCCTCACATGGACTCTGGTCCTCCTAGATGTGAAGGCCCATGTGGACCTGCTCTCTGGCCCGCTCATGTTCTCTGGGGTTGCTGTGGGAGCAGCAACAATCAGCCTGCTTTCCTTAGGAACCAGCTACATTGGGGCAGTACTCAAGTTTGCTCATGAAAATGTCAGCTAGTAGGGAAATCAAGATTTGTTTGTTTTTTGTTTCAGGACACACCTGTCAGTGTTTAGGGGCTACTTCCAACTCAGGGCTGGCACGAGGTCATCCAGCTGGTGCCCAGAGGACCACACGGTGTCAGGTATCAAATCCAGGGCTTCAGGCATGATTTCCAGCCTTTTGAGCCGTCTCCACAATCCATGCATGCATTTCTACTGCTTATGATGTTGCAAGTAGAACTGCTAGGTGAATGGGTTTGAATATATTCCATTTTAATGGACATTGAAAACAATAGCATATCAAGATAAGCATTCAGTTTTGTGTTCTACTTTGTTTTGAGCCAAACCTGGCAATACTCAGGGCTTATTCCTGCCTCTGAGCTCAGTAATCACTCCTGGCTGTGCTCAGGGGACTACAATGTGTAGCGAGGGATCAAACCCGGGTCATCTGCATGGGAGGCAAGCTCCCTACTCACTGTACTATTGTTTTGGCCCCTAAGTATGCATTTTTGATAAAGGACAGAGCACAGAACTAAGACCAGGTCCCAGATTTCAGGTCCCCTCCCAGGTTTAGATTACAGGAAAGTCAAAGCAAAGCACTTACCCATACTGCTTCCTTAACTCTAAATTAGAAATAATGAATACCTTTTGGGTTAGTTGCCACTGGGAAAGCCCTCTGCAAATCTCAAGCTGTGCAAATGTAAACTGTCATTAAGATAGAGTGTGTGTGTGGGGGGGAATTTTTAATGACTAATGTGAACTGAGGAATAACTATACTTATGTAAATTTCCATTTCCAATTAAGAACCCAGAGATTAGAGTAACTGCTTTGCTAGACAGAGTTGTATTGCCAAAGAGACCTGCTGTGTTATTTTCAAACTCAAACACCGTGAACATCCTCTGAGTCTCACCAGACTGAAACACCCTCTGTTGGTCATCCCACCTCTCTTGGCCCAGAATCTGTGTTCCCTCTGCATCAGCCTGCTTTGCCACGTTCTGGAAAAACTTCTGATTGGGCTTAGCCTGATGGCACCAATAATAACACATCAGACAAGTCCAAATAAGGACACTTATGCCTTCTTAAATAAGCGAGGAACTGAAATTTAACAGGAATTTTATTCCTCCAACAGTTGTACTAAATTAACTAAGGGCAGTAAAATATTACCAAAAGTAGTATCAAAATCTCTTCTGTTCGGCTGAGCAGTTACCCAAATAGGAGACACTGCCCTCTTCTGGCCAATGTCACACTTACATGGCTGCAGCTAAAACTCCCTGGACTGGTTTTCATTCAGAAGCAGTCTTATCTTGGGGAGAATCTTGAGCAAATAGTCTAAACACATCTGTGGACAGACATACAGACACACATACACACGAACACACAGACACACACACAGACACAGACACACACACACATACACCTTTTTCTCTTCAAATAAGAAAATCGGGACCAGACAGATAGTCCAGAGCTTAAGCCTTGCTTTGTCAAATCCTGGTTTGACCCCTAGCACCTCGTCTCTCTGAGTACCACTAGAAGTGATCTCTTAGCATAAAGCCAGGAGTAGCCCCTAAGCAACACCAGGTGTGAAACGCCATCCCCCTTCCCCCCAACCATCACAACACACATGCAAATCAAACCTGTGAGTTAATTTCACATGTTGATGATATGACATTATAACATATTTAAGTCATGTTTTAAATATAACGGGCATTTAGATAGGTACACTTTTTTTTTTCTTTTTGGTTCACACCTGGCGATGCTCAGGGGTTACTCCTGGTTCATGCACTCAGGAATTACTCCTGGTGGTGCTAGGAAGACCATATGGGATGCTGGGAATCGAACCCGGGTCAGCTGCGTGCAAGGCAAACACCCTACCCACTGTACTATCATTCCAGCCCACAGATTGGTACACTATTTTATCTTCCAATGATGAGTGGACTTTGCACTGAAGATAGAAGACTGAAGTTTCCCCAAGAATAAATGTGGTACAAGGAGAGAGAGAGAGAGAGAGAGAGAGAGAGAGAGAGAGAGAGAGAGAGAGAGAGAGAGAGAGAGAGAGAGAGAGAGAGAGAGAGAGAGAGAGAGGGAGAGAGAGAGAGGGAGAGAGAGAGAGAGAAGAAAAGTGCCTAAGTGTCTGCCATAGACGGGGGATGGTGGGAAGGAAACAGGACATTAGTGGTGGTAAATGTACACTGGGGAAGGGCGGGTGGGTGTTGGAACATTATATGATTGAAACCCAATCGTGAACAACTTTGTAATTGTGTATCTCACTGTGATTCAATTTTAAAAAATTAGAGATATAAACTTGAAAAAAAGGAATGTGGCTTTCAAGACAGTCTAAAAATCCTGCCTCATGGTGATAGGCATGGTGCTGGAGTGATGTGATATAACACGAAACTGTCATTAACTGTACTGTTAATCGAATGCCTGAAAAAAGCCTTTAAAAAAAAAACAAAAAGAAAAATAAATCAGTCCCAAATTCCAGTCTGTAGATTTCAAGCTTTCCTTGGTGTGTATAGCCTGATGGCCTTCTCTGCAGGGTCCATACTGGCTAACCCACCATGCTGAGAGCCAGTCCTTTAAAATAAATCGGTATGGGGCCAAGGAGAGGGCATGCCTGGTCCCCTGGGGTTCTGGGCTCCATCTCCAGCAATGTATAACATCTTGAAGACCATGGGGTCTACTCCTGGTTTTTCAAGCCCTGGGGAGGACCCCAAAAATCAATGTATGTATTGTTTCTCTGGGAACCCTAACATAAAACCTAACTAAAAAAACCCCAATGTATGAGGGCCAGAGAAAACAGAGCAAGTAGGGTTCTTGCCTTGCACACGCCCCAGTCTCAAGTTCAGTCCCTGGAACCACATAGGCTTCCCCAAGCCCCACCATGAATGATCCTTGAGCACAGAGCCTGGAGTATGCCCTGAGCACAGTTGTGTGTGACGCAAACAACAACAGCAATAAAAACTTATGCCAGGTGCTGGGAGTGGTCCTGAGTCCTAGCCCTGTTGGGTGGAGTCTCTATAAAACATTTTATATCAGCGACATCACACTTGAGCAAACATAGAGGGATGTGAAGTAAAGCATTCACCTTCTGAGTTCAAGGCTAAATTCCAGTCCTGCCTCACCTATTAGCTTCCCGGACCAATCACTGAAAGCAGCCTTAATTTCCTCATTACTATAGGGAGAAAGCAGGGGCTGAGTTTTCAGGACACTTACCTTGCATATGACCACCAAGTTCAATTCTCACATCCCATATGGTTCCCCGAGCATCGCCAGAAGTGATCCATGAGCACATAGCCAAGAGTAAGCCCTGAGTACCATCAGGGATTATAAAAAATAAAATTGAAACAATTTTTTAAATAATAAAGCTAAGAACTATAGAGATAATACAGTGGGTAGAACACTTGCCTTGCATGCAGCCAACCCAGGTTCCATTGCCAGCAATACACATAGTCCCCTGAGCCCCAACAGGAGTAATCCCTGAGCACAGAGCCTGGAGTAAGCCCTAAGCATTGCTGGGTGTGGCTCCAAACCCAAAATAATAATAATAATGATAATAATAATAATAATGACAGCAGCAACAACAATAATAATACAGAGCTTGTCAAATGGTTATTTCTAGGAGGATGAATTTTGGTTTGTATACATATATGTGTGTGTGTATATATATGTATGTAGACAATTTATCTGCATTTCATTCAGTGTATCACCAGAACTCCTGAGTCTCAGCAGCTGTTTGGATGTGCTTTGCACTGGCACCATGAAGGATGCAGAACCATAGCATTGGGAAAAGGCAGGAGGTCAGAGGGTCAAGAGAGAGGTTCAGCATAGACTTCTGGCACCCCCCATTGTCCACGGTCACGTGAGAAAACCTTCTCTTGTCATGAACTTGGGAAACAGGTCTGGAATTCTTCATCTATGGGCACCTGTGTTCAAATGGCCTCCAGATCTAAGGCTTTTTTCTTTTTGGGTCATACATGGCATTGCACAGGGGTTAATCCTGGCTGTGCTCGGGGGACCATATGGGATGCTGGGGAATCGAACCCAGGTCATCCAGGTGCAAGGCAAATGCCCTACCCACTGTGCTATTGCTCCAGCCCCTAAGGCTTTTTTTTTTTTTTAAATCTATGGCTTTTATGGGGAGCTGGTCACTGAGGTATACCTCGCTGTGCAACCAGCCACAGGAACCAAACCTCAGAACCCTAACAGTAAGACCAGGTGCACACTGCCAGATGAACTGTGTTTGCAAAGGAACCTGATGAGCAGGCAGGCCACAGTCATTTGCTGCAGGTGTGGACCAGCTCTGGGTGAACAGGCCTGAAGCAGGACACGAAGAGGAATAAGAAGAGACACAGGAGAGAAAAAGTAGAAGATTGGGGGCTCACGGCCTCATAGAACGAGAGCCTCGACTATCCTCCATGTAACAATATTTATTGCTTAGGACCAGTAACCATCAGGAGAAGAACAATATTCTTTGGGCAAATGCCTAACTATCTTAATCTATTGGGACTAAGCTTTTACACATCCAACGGCCTTATTTTCTCAGGACAAACATATTTGAAATGGGCTTTCTCAAGGAGAGATTCTTCCAGGAAAGGAAGAAAAGCTATAACAGTTCGAGGAACCCTGCGAGGCAGCATTCCACCTCTGGTGCCAGCATCCTGGGTTGAAAGGTCCCGAAAGCTACTCAGCCTGTTCTTCTTTATCTATCAGTCCTGGACAGAACACAGATCTGCCAGTCATCACAGAGGGACAGCCCCAGTGGGTGGTCGTGGCTTAATCACTATTAATTACTATTATAATCAGCAAAGTAGCCGATAATATAAAGCTATGACTCCCCCCACCCCGCCATCTCCCAGCTATTCAATGAAGTTTCATTGTGATTTTTGTGCCCATTCTCCATGGACAGCAGAGTGGAGGAAGATCAGATTCCTAGACCCTTCTCAGGTGCCCATTAGCACCTCAGGCCCTTTGGAAACCATAAAAATGGGCCAGAATGGAACACTGAGGATTAAGGGGCCCAGACAACAACACCTAGTTCAGCTTCTTCATCTTAGAGACAGGGATGCGAGAATACAATCAGGGAAACGTTTCTAAATCTTTGTTCTTCCCATTAGAGAGCTTTCTCAGAGGGGCTATGGAGAGAGTACAGCACAGCATCCCATCTGCTTCAAACCTGGTTCCCCCAAACCCCAGTAGGAGCTACCCCCAGAGCTTGGATCCTGAGCACAGCTGGGATCAACAAACCAAACAAAAACCTCAGAACCATTGAAGCAGAACCCAAGGTGGCCTCTGCTGGTCTTTACTGAGCAGTAAAATGGTTTAAACCATTTTATTGACATATAGCACTCACTGTACACATTTAATGCACGCAGTGTCCTAAGTTTTGACAGGCATCCTTATGAAACCATCCCCATAATCAAATTATTGGATGTATTCACAACCCTAAATGTTTTCTTATGTCCTTTTAAAATCTTTATTTCAATCAGTCCTTCAGCTCTGAGGGATTTGAAACTTGAAGTGCTGAGTATTCCTTTATTCAGCCTTTTCCCTCTTTTAAACTACCATTATCTACTCTCTGCCATCACAAATTAACTTGCATCTCCTATAAATGGAATCATAGTGCATACACTCTTGTGGTTTCTTTTACTCAACATTATTTTGATGTTTATCTATGAGTCAACATATCAATGGCATGCAGACATTTCACTATTTATCCATTCATCTACTAATGAACAGTAGTAACTTATACTTCTCTCCAAAGTAGAATAGGTGAATCATAGGTAGATTGTTGCTTACATTTTTTAAGAAACAGGACCTCAAAGACGTACAAAACATTAAGTCACTTGCCTTGCATATGGCTGATTTGGGTTTGATCCCTGGTACAACATATGGCCCCCTGAGCACTATTAGGAGTAATCTCTGAGCACAGAATCAGGAGTAAGTCCTGAGCACTGTCAGGTGTGCCTTCTGCCCCCACACCAATAAATAAATAAATGAATGAATAAATAAATAAATAAAAGGATAAGAAAAAAAAATGAGAAAGAATCTGCTCCAGTGTTTTCCAAGGAGTTGCATCACTGTGCACGCCTTTCTGTAGGGAGATAAGCAACTGCAGGTGGTCCTGCTCAGACACAGCTTCCCTGTCAATCAGACACAAGGAAAATACTGGGTTTCCTTACTGTAGTACCTATATAGCATAATATTTCTTGAACTAACTGACCCATGAAACTCTGATTTAATAAAGGTCCATCTAGCAACCAGAACACATCTAGGGAAATGCTGCCCTGGTGATTGCTTAGTGGGCTTATAAATGTTTACTATAGCAGTCTTGGCTTAAACCATTGATCTGAAGTTCTCTTGTGTTCCTTAGGAGATAGGACTATTCTGCTATTTCTGATACTCATTATAATGAATACTATGACAAGCAATAAAACAGGGACACTGAAGTGAATCAGATTGTGAGCTGGCTGAATCAAAGGTTTCTTAGATTGACTCAGAATAAATGCAGGTGCGATACTCTACTCCTCTTAGTAGACTGACACGGCACTACCTCCCCCACCAGTGGCCTTTCGACTGCTGCATAGTCTGGAGCTCAGAAATAATGAGAGGGTCAAGGAAAGATTTCCTTGACACCCAAATGGGAAGTATGCCCAGTTGGACTTCAGGGAGCCCTGGCATCTGGGGCCAAGTGTCCCCCTGAGAGACTGGAGCCATAGTACAGTGGGAAGTGCACTTAATTGCACAAAGTCAATTTGGGTTCGATTCTTGGGCATCCCACATGGTTCCTGAAGCACTTAAGAGTAATTTCTGAGTGCAGAACCAGGTGTAAGGCCTGAGCATGCTAGGTGTGGCCCCAAAGCAAAAGAAAAACAAAATACAAACAAGGGGGTGGGGAGAAAGACTGAGACAGGGGGAGGGAAGAAGACTTCATCAAGTCCTCTATGTGCCCCCAAGCACATTCCTGTCCCAGACCTCCCTCTGGCAATTCGAATACACTTTTCATTACTAAATGGTACAAGATGTTTGCAAGCACTCATTTTTGGATGAATAAGTCAGGTACCTTTCCAGAATGCTTTGTTATGTAAGGTGCTAGCAGCAAATGGATTGCCAGCCTTGGGAACTTTTGATCTTCATCTCCCATTCAAGCAGATGTTTTCAGCGAGCTGTTTCCCATTCCAGTTCAGGACCACTGCTGCATAGCAGTAAGCTGAGAAACAGGTATGTTGGCAAGTTGTGGCTAACATGCAAAATGAATTAATCTTTGCTGCAGTGGGAGGCCATGTCCTGTGATGGCAATGGTTGTTGGAACATTAAATTGAACAGGTGCTGTGGAGCTGATGTGTAGCATCCAAACTGCGGGCAGAAAGCAGGAAAGAAATTGTGGAGCCAGTTTGAACAAAAATGGTTCCCTGCAATGTGCAAGCACTTTGCCCTGGAATTGTGTGTGAGGGCCTGGTCACAGCAGGGAACATTCTCCTCTGATGTCTGCTGTAATAACTCCCGAAGCACTTAATCCTCACAGGACAGCTGCAGGCATTAAAAATGTGCCTCAGAGCCAAGGCTGTAGCTCCGTTGTAGAGTGCAGGCTTTTCATGTATGAATTATATCCTTGACTACACACACACACACACACACACACACACACACACACACACACACGGACAAACAATAGTCTGTTACTGTGGAGAGAAGGAACTTGGGTACACAACTGGTAAAGTAGTGCAACCTTTACATGGAAAACGGTATGGAACCAACTTCCATGCATACTGACAGATTATTGGATAAAGCCATGGCATAGTTAGGGAGATGGACCAACGGGGTGAGGCCATGGGCCATTTGTGGGAGGCCCAAGCTTGATCCATCACATGGTCCCCCAGAATACCACCAGCGTGTTCCAGAACAAATTAAAGAAACAAAGAATGCAACCATGCCTTTTACTACATTGACTGGAACTTGAGGTGATTATACAAAGTGAAATAAGAAGTGAAAGACTGACAAGCCAAACAGGTTTTACTCATTAGGGGGATAACCAAAGTATACAAAGCAAAACACAACAGAAATAACTCTTACATCCTAAAAATTATGGTGGTTAGTGAAGGGAGGCAGGAGGGGTTGTTTCAATAGTAAGATGGCACTAGAACCTTGGTGGTGGGGACAGTGACTGAGGTATGAAGCCAGTCTCAAATCAAAATTTGACTACAAGAAAATTAAAGGTTTCCTGACTATTGACACCTCCCCCAAAATAGCCTGAGGTTGTCCAGAGAGATAGCTCAAGAAGTTGAGTGCAGGTTTGCAACGGAGGAAGCCCGAGATTCAGTACTCCACACTGCATGGTTCCCTGAGCAACGCCAGGAGTTACCACAAGCACAGAGCTAGGAATAGCTCTTGAGCGCCTCCAGGTTTGGTGTAAAATGTTCCCCAAAAAGAAGTGCCTCAGATACCAAAAAAACAGAGAACAGGGCCAAAGAGATAGTACTGGGGCTTAAGTACTTGCCTTGCACACGACTGATTCTGGTTTAATCCCTGGCACCCCATACGGTCCTCTGAGCTCCATCAGGAGTGATCCCTGAGCACAGAAACCAAGAGCATGTCCTGGTGTGGCCCAAATAGCCAAAAAAAACAAAACAACAAAAAGTGCTCTCTTCATTTTTGGAATTTGTTGAGGACCCTGTGGCTTCTTTAAATGGCTTTGATCTTTTTTCTCTGCCTTTATAAAATGCAGTATAGCACCCTAAATAATATTGTGAATGCTAAACCAGTTTTCTTTTTAGGAGCGGGGGTCTCCCAAGCAGTGCTCAGGAGGCTGGGGGCCCCACCAGTGATTTTCAGTCAAGGATGTTCAACGCAACAGCCTGAGGATGTGATGCTATCTGGGCTCTGAAAAAGAAGGAAGATCTTTCCATTTTATCCCCTTCGTTGGAACATTTTTGTTTCACAGATTAAGTAAGCACAGGAAAGGGGATTAATTGCACTAAATCACGCTGTAGAGCTGATATCAAAGCTAAAACTTCTGTCTCCTAAACACCCAGTAATTGTTTGGCTTGCTGAACCATGAAGAAGCTATCTTCTAGAATTTGATCAGAAATTTTGTAGTCTGCAAGAGGCTTTTTCTAGTTTCTGATAACCCCGTTAGCTCCTTTCAATAAACATATGAGCAGGACTTCTGTCTAAAGTCATGTAGTTAACCTATTTTTATTTTTGTGGTCTGGGGTGGATCTCACCAGGCAGTGCTCAGAGCTCATTCCTGGCTCTGTGCTTAGGGGTCACTCCTGGAGGTGCTGGGGTGCTATGGGTAGGATCATATGTGGTGGTAGGGATTAAACCGGGGTTGAACATGTGCAAGGTAAACGTCCTGTCTGCCCGTACACTGTACTAATGTCTCTCACCTGACCTCTTGAACCTATTCTATTTTTTCCCCCATTGGGGCACACCAGGCTGTGCTCTGGTCTTACTCCTGGCTCTGTAGTCATGGATCACTACTGGTCGGTTTGGAGAACTATACGGGGTGCCAGGAATGGAACCCTAGTCAATGTGTGCAAAGCAAGTGCCCTTACCTGCTGTCCTATCTTCTGGCCCTGCAACTTATTTTTTTGGAAGGGACACACCTGGCAAATGCAGGGAACCATATGGAATGCCAGGGATCAAACCCAGGTAGGTTTTGTTCGCTCTGGTCCCTGAACCTATTCTTAACTCCTATCCCTTTGAATACTACTTGCCAGTGTTTAGGAAACATTAATTAAGATCTGTGCTTATTCACCAAGGTATACAGATTGGCATTTCAAACAGAAACACTAGCTTTTATAAGTAAATATCCAGAGACTGCAGTGATAGTACTGTGCATAATGCACTTGCTTTGAGGCTGACCTGGATGGATTTCTTGAGCCCCACCAGGAATGAGCAAAGCCAGGAGTAGGCCCCCAAGCAAAAACAAAACAAAACAAAACAAAAAGTAAATATCCACTGGAACTCATGCAGTAATATAAAGTGTGGGAAATGTATGCTAGACAAGGTTTAAGATTACACTGATTCCAGGTTATGAATGTTTATGAATTTGGAAACCAAAGTGCAGTATTAGGGAAACTACCGAAAGACACGTGAAAGACGAAAATAAAGCATGTATAATGTTTCTAAGTTACCATATGCTCCCAGGAATGACACTTGTGTAGGTTATGTGGTTAATTTAACTTGGGCTCTTCACTTAAAAATTTAACCAGTTGTATGTTAGTTTAGGGTAAAGTTTTTCTATAGCTTTGGCATGGTGTTACAGAATTCACACTGAAGCAGACCAGCGAAAAAAATTGAGTGATGTGTCCTGAGAATTGAAGAACTTGGGTTTATTATGCTAGGAGATCCAGAAATGCTTGTGGCCCATAGGGAAGGTTGACGTCGCCACCCCCAAGACCTGTGGACCAGTTTTATGGGGTATCTGATGGCGGGTGTTGTGCATGCAGACAGTGGTGTGACAGTACAGAAGCATATTCTCAAGCGTGTTATTTGAAAAGCAAGGTCAAGGCTATCTCAAGGACACAGGCATATTCTGAGTATGTTCTGTAGTTACAAAGTGAGGTCAAGACTGTCCCAGAAACATTCTGAGCACACTCTGTCGCCATAGATCCTAGACCAGGCTTACCAGCCCCTGGCAGCTCCTGTCCCTCTGGTCATTCATTTATCTGATTTGAGGAAAAGGGGTCTATTTGCCTCCCCGTGTCTTGAAGACAAAAACACATCAATTTGTGGCTCGAGAGAGGACAGTAGGTAGAATGCTTGCCTTGCACGCAGGGGACTGGGGTTTGATCGCCGGCATCCCACATTGGCCCCAAGGACTGCCAGGAGTAACCCCTGAGCATACTTTGGGTATGGTCCCAAACCCCCCACCAGGCAATGTTCAGGAGTGGTCCCTGGTGACCATGGGAGAGGCCAGGGATTTGAACTGGAGTTAGTGGGATGCAAGGCAAGTACCTTAACTGCTGTACTGTATCTCCAAACAAAAGGGGGAGAGAGGGAGAGTGTTTGGGATATACTCAGCGATGCCCAGGGGTTACTGGAAGCTCTGTACTCAGGAATCACTCCTGGCAGTGCTCAGGGGACCATATCCAACCTGGTCAGCTTCATGTATGGCAAATACCCTACCTGTTGTACTATCACTCTGGCCCCCATAAGGTTATCTTGAAAAGAAAAAGCAAGGGACTAACAGGATGTCTAGAACAATATCAAAAGGGAATGCCTGAACAAAGTATCTAGTTACAAATCCTAAATATTGACAGAAGGGTTGGATTCCTCGTAGACCATAGGATTTACTTTTTTTTTTTTTATCTCTAAAATAGACTTCCATTTAAATCTATCTTTAGGGAGTGCTATTATATCAAGGTTTCTAACTTTTACATCTGAAACTCACTGGTCTCTATCTAAATGATCACTTAAAAC
This sequence comes from Sorex araneus, assembly GCF_027595985.1. NCBI lineage: Eukaryota > Metazoa > Chordata > Mammalia > Eulipotyphla > Soricidae > Sorex > Sorex araneus. The sequence goes on from NC_073304.1 coordinate 44,870,754, forward strand.
ACTGTAAGGCCAAACAGACACCAAGCAAATAGACTAACAAAAAGTAAAATTGCATTTTGTTTTAACAACCAGCCCTACACCAAGGGATCACTCCAAGAGGGGTTCAGGGGAGTATATGACGATACTGGGATCAAATCCTGGTTAGCCTACCTGCTGTCGAATTCCTTAAGGACACTAACACTTTTTGACTTGGAATTCTTTGTGAATTTGTGATTAGGACTTTTGCAAACCTTAACAAGGGAACAGGTCTTCTACAAGTTTTGTATTTTGAGTCCTCCCCCGCCCCCAGTGCTCTGGGAACCAATCCCAGGCTCCCACCCTACAGCTACTGCCTCAGACCCTTCTACAATCCATTTTAAAGTTTCAAAGCAGCTCATCATTTTGTACTTCCCCAACAAAGAAATAAAAACTTGCTTGTTAAGGACTATGAAAAAAATTGTCCTCTCCCAAATTTCAAGGAGTCTTTTTTTGTTTGTTTTGTTTTTGAGCCTCACCTGTCTGTGCTCAGGGGTTACTCTTGGCTTTGCCTTGGGGGAACCATATGGGATGCTGGTGACTGAATTTGAGCTGACCCTATCTGTACTCTCTGCTCCACTCACACCCTGGAATCTTAACCCCTGCTCTGTATTTAGAGACTTGAGTTTTGGGGAGGGAGGGAGGTTAGATGAGACAATGAGTTGGTGCTCCCATTCTGGGATTAGAGACTTTCTAAGGCACAAAGAGTTGCTTTCTCTCTCTACCAAGTGACGACTTTGTGAGATCTATAAGCAAGGATCAGACCTAACTTGGGAACATTAACTGAACCTCAAAAAAGCCCCTCATCGGGCTAGAATACTAGCACAGTGGGTAGGGTGTTTGCCTTGCATGCGGCTGACCTGGGTTTGATTCCCAGCATCCCATAGGGTCCCCTGAGCACCACCAGGAGTAATTCCTGAGTGCATGAGCCAGGAGTAACCCTTGTGCATTGCCCGGTGTGGGCCCCCTGCCCCCCCCAAAAAAAGTCCCTCATCCTTTTGGGGGAAGGGGGCTCAAGCAGCAGTGCTAAGTGTTCACTCCTGGCTCTGTACTCAGGGATCACTTTTGACGGGCTTCATATGGGGTGTTGGGGATTGACCCAGGCTGGGCACTTGCAAGGCAAACGCCTTATCCCCTGTAATTCTCTTCTGCTCCAATGTTAGGTTGCTTCTGAATCCTCGGGGTGGAATTGCTCTGTGAACATATGGGGAAGCCAACAAAGCTCTTTACCCAGTGGGTCCCCTCCTCAGTCCTAAACCCCCAAGTCAGTTCAAGTAATGAACTAGTTATTACAGTTACTACGTAATCAAAGTAGCTTACTACTTCAACATACAAAAGTGCTCCAATGAGAGTAACAAACAAGTATTACTGCAACTAACTCTAAGTGACCCAAACTCTCCTCTGATGTTCCCTCAAAGAGCTCTGCAAGCTCTCAGTACAGAAGGCCTTGGTTCCTATCACGGCACCACGTGTCCTGAGCACCAGGAGAAACCTTCCAGCACTAAGCTGGGTGTCCTCACTCCATCCACCAAAGTAACTCATCAGGATTCGATTTAGCATCACAAATCTTTAGCAATAGGATTGGTACAAAGTTTTAAAATGGTGGCTTAAAAAAAAAAATAGACCTGCTTGGATCAGGTACCATAAGAATGAAGTTTATTAAAGAAATGCCATTTCATTAAAAAGGAAAAAAAAATTGCTCTGAACCAGAATGGTACCAAATTCACTATAAATGTACGTGGGAACTTTTAGGGAATATGAAGATGAGAATTACAGTTGAATTTCAATCAATATTATCACTGTCACTGTCATCCCATTGTTCACTGATTTACTTGAGCGGGTGCCAGTAATGTCTCCATTCGCCCCAGCCTTGAGATTTTAGCAGTCTCTCCTTACTCGGTTTTCCCAATGATTGGACACTCTTTTTCAGGGTCAGGGGAATGAGACCTGTTACTGTTACTGTTTTTGGCATATAGAATATGCCGCGGGGACCTTGCCAGGCTCTGCTGTGCGGGTGAGATACTCTTGGTAGCTTGCTGGACTCTCTGAGAGGTATATATTATATGGCTCCTCATCAGCCACCCTCCAGAACTCATGGCTGCTTTTCCCAGAGGGAGCATAAAATGAGGCCCCCATAACCATGCCACCGTACTCCACACCAGGGGTGCCCCAGAGGGTCTCAGGTGAGAGCCCTCCCTGCCCCAAGGGACCCAGACTTGGCAGCCGACCTCCACTACTCTACCACTGCCACACTCCAGGCCACTTTCCACACATTCGGGCAGAGCCTCACACATGAGCGAACTGGGTTATTATTATAGGCAAAAATTATACTAAATGCTTCCTATGAATTATCTAATACAAACTTGTCAGCTCTAAGAGATAAGTGCACTCTTTTACATCTGAAGAATTTAAAACTATAGACCCAACACAGCTGGTAAGTGACTTGAGCACTGATCTATTTACACTCCCAGAGCTATATTTCTAATTAGGGGATATTCTTTTTCTGGAAGTTAACTTTTCTCCCATGAAAACTTCTGTAAATAAAAGGGGACGGATGAAAGCTCTGAGAGCTATAGTCAAGTTACAAACGCAAAGAGAATCAGTCAGATGTACAATATTATAAGGCAAAAAAAGCAGAAATTCAAGTTAAACTTCAAAAGTTTAAAACTCAAGGGGGTTTCCATGAAAGGCTAGCAAATCCCCTGTGGCAAGGAAATGGTAAACAAAATAGTGACCCTCCTCCCTATTGAATAGCAGTTAAGGCTTGACCTAACTCAGGAAAGAAAAGGACAGATGTCACTGCTAGGGTGGAGAGGTAAGGGGATCTAACTTTGTTTGGACAAACTGGTTACAAAGCATAGCTCAGCCTACAAGGGAGCAGAGCAAGGGCACCCAGTTCTGAGAGGCCTTCTGGAAGATGTATTATAATGTTTCCATGCAGATCACACCCCCCACAGAAGTGATCTTAAGTGGCTAAAGCTTGTCAGTCTCCCTTTTCTTTAGCATAATTATTTGTAGTTAATCAGTTTCTAAACTGGCTCAAGAAAGCCCCAAAGTAGGTTTAAAGTATAAAATTAAAAAACAAAAACAAAAACAAGGATGCAACCATGAAAAAACAAGTTTAAAAAGTTTTCAGGTATAATACATAAAAGCAAACAAGTTTATCTTAAAAAATATCAAGTATCATATCCATAAACCATTTCTACTTATAATTACTTCTTAAAGCAACATTTGTCTTTGTTTTCAAATACAGCAGCAGGTGATAAAACCTAACATCTCAGATTGCTTGTAGTTCACAATACAAACAAATGTATATGTCTCAAATCACATTTTAGGCAGTTTAACTTAAAATGCATAGACAATTACATACACTAAATTTGTCATTGTTTAGTCAATGAAAGAGTCACAACATCAAAAAAAAATTTAAAGTTTTTCTAGAACACACATATAAAAATTAGTTTACTAAATGGCAACAAATCAGTATCTGCGAATCAGTGACAGGCAGTGAAAAGTGCCTTTCTCGGACGGGGGAGGGGGGAGGGGGGATGAAGATTAAAAAGATGCCACTATTTCCCAGGATTGAAAAGTTGAAAAACATTTAGGTATACCAGACTTTGCTCCTTAAAATACACAAAAGGTGACCTCCAATTCCCAGCAGTTGCATTACTAAAATGTTTACCTAAGTAAAACTCCCAGCAGTTGCATTACTAAGATGTTTACCTAGGTAAACAATGGTGTACTAACAAATTCTGTAAATGCCATCGCCAGGATATGAGCCTTTAGGACATTCTCCTTTATCCTTCTCTCTCTGCCATCTAGCAAAGTAACCTGGATTTGCACACAAATGAGTTGGTTAAGTGCATTGCTAAGTTTTCTTTAGCCAGAAGCTTCCATGGCACATTCTCAATACTGATTTTATTGGCAGCTGTTTTACTGGGCAGAATTCTGAAAACAAAAGGAACAGTGTCTTTAATTCCTTTAACTACTGCTTTATTATTGTCTTCCCTGAAAACAACCTACCACATTTTATGCATAGTGCAGTTTTATCAGCGTGATTCGTCTGGAATTTGGTTTTCAAGTTTCAATACTTGAAGGTTTGTGCTTAGGTTTAATTTCTAGGGCTTGTTACCCTGACATTTAATAAAAAGCTAGCACTAGATTATTCAGGGTCAATGAGGGAGACATTGGCACTAACTATACATAAGTGTAGGCAACTGACAGGCAAACTAGGCACAGTATTTTAATTGAAACGGAGTTCTATGTTCATACCCAGAGCTTCAAAAGATGTACACTTGGGTACAACAGGTAGCACTAAGCATTTGTGAGGTAAAAGAAGATAGGCAAACTGACTTCTTTCCTAGAAAATATTCCAACATTCCATCCTAGTAGTGTCACTAGTTAAGGTAAAAATCCATCTCTTTTTTTTTACCCGATTATTTGTCACTGAAAATAATAAAGAGAAAATTTGCCCAAAAACGCTTGTAGGTTATGACAATAAATGTGTTGTCTATACTTGATCAACGTGCTATTTTATACAAATTAGAGCTGTGGAATCAGAGCTTCACAGGGCCAACCCAAGTGTCATTATTTTAAGCACTTTTTTAAAGGAGCCCAAATTTTTGAGAACCATGATTGAGGATCTGATATATCCTGGCTATATTTAAAAAATTTTTTCTTGGTGGGTGGGTGGCACACCTAACGGTACCCATTATTCCGGGGGCTGTGCCCAGGGGGTCCATGCATGGTGCTGGGGACTGACCTGAGGCTGGCTGCATGCAAACAAGCGCCTTAACTCTGTACTATCTAGTTAGCCCCTACATTTAAAAGTTTTTTTGGAAATCTTTTTCAGGTTCATATAAAAAAATATTATTTTAACTTCAGCACATTTCAATGATCTCCATCAAAGATTTTAACTGAAAAGTTCAAACGCACATTCCAAAGTTTCTACTGCCAAAATATTTCCTACTAAACTGATCTTAAGATCTTTTACTCCAACATTATAGAAAAAAAAAAAACCAAACCCACAAATAACAGCTGAAATATCCTTCAGAGGAAAACACAAAAAGTTAAAAATGGTTGAGCAGGGCAGGTAATTACCAAAAATTGCTTATCAAAAGTAGTGATTTCAAATTTTGTGTTCATAGCTCTTTAGCAAGATTTTCTGTTATCAATAGACTCCACAGTTAAGACTCCTTTTTAATTCTTTTTCTTTAATGAAACACATTATCCTTTCTAGTGTTAAACACAGCATCTAAAGTCAGAGCTGTTACCTATTCCAATGTAACAATAAAAATAGGGATTTTTGCTGCTATCCTAATCTATGATCTTAACAAAATGAATTAGCTGACACCATGCTACCAATGGACAATATACCCTATATCACTCTTTAAGAATACTTTGCCTTGTACAAAGAAGGCTGCTTTGACAAAAGATTCTGAGAGTTGACAGCTGCCGTTGTCCTTAACAAGGCAAAAGAAAAACACCAGTTGTGCCATTATGCTATGCTATGTAAGAGCTAACAGTATGTCTGGTCAGAGAATATCAACAAGTTAGTTTTATTTCTGAAACTTGAACCTTCCATTCAGTTAAAAGAGATTAGGAAAAAAGTGAATGTTGTACTCCAAGGCAATCATTTTGTTCTTTCCTGAAAGGAGGTAGCTTTAACTCATTAAACTGGCAGCATTTGGGATCCTTGACTTTAAATATTAAGAGGACTAATTACTAAATATTTTATTTCTAAGCAAAAACAAGAGCACTAAATCTCTACTAGCATAAATCTCTACTGGTCAAGAAATTCACAATAGAGTTTTAGTAATCCAGTGAACACAAAGTTTCAAAATAGTTAACTGACAAAGAACATGGTTGAGTTCTATTTCAAATCTAATAATATGGGTGGGGAATAATTAAAATACTTAAAGTTTACTTTGCATGTAGCAGGCCAGGGTTAGACGCCCCCAAACTGGCAAGGTAGCCATGCACAGAAGGGAACAACCTTCAAGCACTGCCAGGCATGGATCCCCAAACTAAAGAATGCAAATAGAAAAATCAAATCTAATCTAAGAGTCCAAAAAGCTTCCTGGGTTACTCCTAGGGTTATAAACAATACTCATTTTATTAACACAATCACTGCTTTAAACTCAGCTTTAAACTATATCTTACTATTTTCAGTGTTAAGAGAAATCTTTAAGGATGGCATCAATTCTACTTATTTGCCTGTCAACAAATACAGAACGGAACTATTGGCCACAAGCACTTTATAAACCAAGGAGGACATAACTAGACTCAAATACTTATTTTGATCAAACTTGTACAAAGAGAACAGTCATAGCTGTGTGGCACAAGTTCTCCAAACATAATTGCTATATGTGTTCATGTAGACCCCGAGATGTGCCAGTGTCCCTAGCAGGGAGAAGTAAGGGATGTACTTCTTCCAAAGTACCAGGAAGAGGGAGATGGGCTGCATGGAATGCTCTGGGCAGATAAGTTTCGTGGGAATGCAAACTACCTGTCATCATGAAGCAATTTCCAGGGTTTCCTCTAGTTTGAAGTTCAAATGTAGAAAGACAAAGGAGCATGACTTCCTCCCTTGAGTCCTTCCCAAAGCAGTATCAATGTAATATATTCTGAATCATTCTCTAAGTACCAATTCCCTAAGAAAATAATTTATACAAATATTGCCTGCATTAAAAAGTTAGCTTCCATAAACATCAAATTTTAGAATTGTATCACCCCTTTGGCTAAAAAGAAAACAAATTGGTAGAACTCAGAATTGAGTTCTAAAAGCTCAATAAAAGTGGAACACTGCCTGGTTAGTGACTCAATATGTGACAATTATCACAAATAAAAAACATGTATATGCAAAATATAACTCCCCCAGGGTCAGGTTTATTTATCCCATATCTAGAGGAGTTCAGAAAAGGTTGAGAGGCATAATTTGCTTAAATTATGACAATGTGATTATTTTCCTTTATTTTGGAGAATAGAAAAAAAAATTCCCAATGACGTTGTAAGTTCTTAATAGCTCACATCATTTTAGATATTTAAGTGTGCAATTCCATAATTTAAACAAATTGGAAAACTTGTATTGAACAAATTGTATCAAGGAACTATTCAATATATGCAATCACTTTGACTTTCCATAAAACCAAATAAAATCACATTTGAATGATTTACATTTTTATCTGATTGTAGTCATCTGATGTACTATGCATCCAAGTACAAGAGGCAGATAATCTCTGAGAGGTGCAAGGGTTGTTCTTCATGAATGCCCTCTTAGTGAAACCATCAATTTTAATATATGCACAAATGTGCATATATGGACTTCATAAGCAAAACATCATCTCTTCTTCCATTGTTTAATGGTAAGACTGCAAAAGAAAAAAGAAAAGGTCAGTATCTAGATTTTTGTACATGGAGTTTCTTTACTCCTTGCTGAGGCTTAAAATAAACATACTGCTAGATAAATGCAAACAACAATACATATCATTTACTTAGGCATACAATTTGTAAAACTAATTTTTAAACAGAAAATATTGAGAGGAAGATGTTAAACAAATAAATTAGTTTTGGAGTACTTCATTTTTTTTCCCCTTCACAGTGGAGATGACTAATTACTCTCTTGCAAATCTGATTATTTTAAGAGTAAATATGTTTTATTCCCCCTAAGGAGGTAAGGAGAACTAAGACTCATTTGAATACTAACTAGGCTTATTCCTGGAGGAAGTGGCTCCTTTTCTACTCAGTGTTAAGCCCAAGGCAATTCAGAATTCTCAACTAAAATGTCAACCCTCCTCCAGCTTGACTAACAATAAACTATAAATCACACCTGCAAATGCAATGCATAATAGTGGTATTATCTTGAGCTCAATGATGCTAAAACTCTAAAAAGTCTCCCTGAAAAACAATATGGAGAGTACAATGAAAACTGAGCAATGTTACATATTAACTTCTGTGGATTCTCCCAAAAGCTATTGATACACTAGGTGAGACAGGCAGACTGCTTTTACTGAACTGTTTGATATGGTGCTACATAAACAGTATCTACAATATTCTGTTTTTGGGCTACACCTGGTGGTGCTCAGGGTTTATTTCTGCCCGACACCCATGCCTGACAAACTATCTGTGAGATCGCATGGATGTTACTGAGGACAGTAATTTACTCAAGTTTGGGGGCTTCTTTAGGAAGCTTTTCTCTTCATAGTACAGGAATTTCCTGTATTTTCACTTATTTAAAATGTTTTACCTATGGTTTGAAATTTACACTTCATATTTCAATATATACACCACTTTCTTTAAAGTTTAAAAGAGCTTTCTAATGTTCCACTAAAAACTCAAGACAATCTTTCAGCTGTGTACCTGTTACTGCACATTTGCTAAAAAAATAAAACACTCACATGGGGGGCACCAGGCATTGGCGGAGCACCAGAAGGTCCTGAAGGCACTTGAAAAGGATTATTTGGAGTGGGATAGAGTCCTGGTGTGGGGTATGATCCTGCAGGGGCAGGATATGGTGCTGGTGGTCCCCAGGCTCCTGGTGGAACAGTGCCCCACGGAACAGGTGGTGCTGCTCCCGGTGCTTGGGGAGGAGGTGCAGGATATGGCCCTGGAGATGGATATGGCATGCTAGGGGTAGGATACTGCCCTCCCATTCCTGGTGCCCAAGGTCCGGAAGACATGGATCCCCATGGACCTAAAGGACCAGCTGCAGCTGGATCTGTTGGCGCACCATATGGTCTCGGGAGCTCCGGAAAGGGCATATTTGGTGTAGGATATGGCCCAGCAGGGCCTGGTACAGCTGGGGCTGGGTAAGGACCACCAGGAGGGGGACAGGAGGGTCCAGCAGGAGGAAAGGGGCCAGGGGGTCCTGGAGGAGGTCCAGCAGGAGGCACAGATGGATACATTCCTGTTGGTGCTGGTCCAAAAGGCACAGTGGAGGGTGTTGCACTTGGTGGGAGTCCAGATGGCATAGAAGGTGGAGCGCTTGGGTTGTTCCAAGGATTGGAACTGGGCCAACCTTGAGGAGGTTGGCCAGGTTTTGTATTACTCGCAGCAGAAGTTTTGGCAGGGGAGTGGTCAGGCAGTGCATCTGCCAACTGCAATACAAGACAGGAACATTACTAAGCTCATCTATGGACAAGTCTTGCCAAACATTATTAGAAACTCAGAAAAGACAAGTCAGCCACAGGGTCAAGGATTATAAATAACCAGTTGCATTTTTAAAAGGCAAGCTGTTCATTTTGGAAATAATTCATTTAATATAAAACTTGAGATGTTCCAATGAATATCAACAGCTAATATTCTTCAGAGAAGTTTGAGTTTTCTAGATACAACTGCTTAACATGATGTAGACTGGCTCAAACCAAAAGTTACATATTCCCTTTGATACTCAGTTTCCTCATTTTCCCATCCAAGTACTAACCAGGCCCAACCCTGTTTAGCTTCTGAGATCAGACGAGATTGGGCGCATTCAGGGTGGTATGGCCGCAGACAGTTTCTTCATTTTCAAAAAAGTCTAGGATTAGTTTAAGTCTTAAAGGTGGTAATACACTCAACATCGTATCTGATGCATACTTTTCAACAGATGTTAGAATATTGCTAATAGTAATCAATAGTATTATTAATTTTATCAGGCTAACAGAGCACTTAAGGCAAAACTTTAAGCAAAGGTAAGTCATCAACTACAAATAAAATTCAAAGCTAAAAGTGTTATAAAAAAATAAATGCACCAACTTACCGAAAACTCTTCAGACATTTTCCTAAAAAAAAAAAAAAAAAAAGAGGAATCTTTTAAAGTCAGCATTTTCTAATACATTCTTAACATATAAATTCCCATGTACATATTATTTTGACATAAATGAAAAACTGAAATTTAATTTTACTTAAAACAAGTCTATCACCCAGTGATATAAATCTACAACAATCTGTACTGTCCTTTTCTCTTAACTCTTCTACCATTGGATGCTATTAAATCTACTAATTGTTTTAGTAGTAAAAGGTATGAAGGTACCCTGGATCCCTTGAGTACTGCTTGGGAGCCCCCCTTACCCCAATCAACTGTTTTGGCTTCTGAATTTTGTGATTTGACCTATGATAGAGTAAAACTAGGTATCATATATATATATATATATGTATATGTATATGTATATACATATACATATATATGTATGTGTATATATATATGTATATATAATAGGAGGGTAGGGACTGTGCAATTCCTGCACTATTTCTCTGACACCAATAACTTTTATTTCTTTTAAACAGAAATTATACTCTTTTAAATTCCAGTTATGCTGTTTCCCACCCCTCTGAATTTGCTCATGTCCTGAACCACAATTAGTCCGATCAATTAAAAAAAACAACAAACTTCTAACATTTCATATATCTTTTTTTTTTTTGTGGGGGGAGGGCGGGTCACACCTGGCAGTGCTCAGGGGTTACCCCTGGCTTGGCACTCAGAAACTACTCCTGTTGGTGCTCGGGGAACCATATGGGATGCTGGGGATTGAACCAGGGTGGCCATGTTTAAGGCAAACGACTACTCACTGTACTACTGCTCTGGCCCTTCTAAATTTGACATATCCCTGTAACCTCCCAACATATAGACAGACCACTTCCTTCCCTCCAGGAGGCTTAGTTGTGAACCTTCCTTTCCAATTCACTTCCCTACTCCAACCCAGCCTCATTACTTTTTGCTTGCTCTCTGACTTCCTATTAAAAAACACAAGTGTAGTCTAGAGAGAGAGTACAATCTTGCATGGCCAGACTCAGATTCCATCCCTAGCAGTCCCAAGAAATTACTACCATGAGTAATTTCTGAGTGTGAAGCCAGGAGTAACTCATGAGCATTGCTGGGTGTGACCCCCAAATAAAAAAAGATAAGGTGTATTTTACTGCTTTAAATTATTTTGCTACTTACAAGTACATTAAAAAAAAAACAACAGTATACAGACTGGAAAGAGCACAGCTGGTAAGGCACTTGTCTTACATGCAGGCAACAGAGTTTGATCACCAGCACCCTATATGGTCCCCTACCCTGCCAGGAGTACTCCCTGAGCATTGCAGGTTTGGTGCTTCACCCACCCTATCACAAAATAATTATAAACAGCCAAAAGACAGTACAGGGGTGAAGGCCTTGCATGTGGCTGACTTGAGTTGATCCCTGGCATACGGTTCCTTAAGCACTATTGCATTGTCCTTGCTTCTCCACTAGGATAGAAATTTTATCATTTTTTTGGTCTCTTTTTTCTTTTAGTTGGTAATAGTTGGTAAGATAAGTAAGGCACATGCCCTCCATCCTGCTTGCCTGGCTTGATCCCTGGGAACACACGGCCCATTGAGTATTGTAGGTACAGCCCTGAAGACCCGCAGTGCAGCCAGAGTAGCTCAGGTAATTCTGAGCACTGTAGGACACTCTTTAAAAAACTGAATCACTGTGAGATAGTTACAAAGCTTTCATGACTGAGTTTCAGTCATACAATGATCAAATACCCATTCCCCCACCAGTGTACATTATCTACCACCAATGTCCCCAGTATCCCTCTTGCCACCCCATCCCACCCTACCCCTTGCCTCTATAGCAGACAATTTCCTTCCTACTCTCTACTTATATGGGCATTATGGTTTGCAATACAGATACTGAGAGGCCATCATGTTTGGTCCTTTGCCTACTTTCAGCACACATCTCCTATTCTAAGAGATCCATCCAACCATCACTGACTTAGTGAATGATTAAAGAATTTTATTTATGCTTATGTTGCTTTAGTTTTGCTATTTTGCTAGTTTTAAAAAGTGAATTTTGTTAGAAGCTCTTTTGGCAGCTAATAAACTATAAACTTTTCACAATTTTTTCTTCTTTGACTGTCAATACTTTTTCGTGTTAATTATATGAACGTGACTTAGTACTGTGTCAAACTTGCTTCTTATGTGTGATTTAGTTAATCATAAGAAAAAGGAACATGAAACCTAAGACACAATTACTATATCCTTGGCTTTTATTCAAAATATCAAAATACCTTGAATGCATACAAAAATAATTACATGTAATTTCATGATAAAATTTATTTTATTTTTTGTTTTTGGACCACACCTGTAGCGCTCAGGGATCACATGGGGTGCTGGGGACAGAACTAAGACTGGCTGCAAGCAACTCGAATGCCCTACCCACTGTACTATCGCTCCAGCCCTGTATTTTAGGACCAAGCAATAGTACTGAAGGCAGAGTGCTTGCTTTGCATGCAGCTGACCCATTCCTGGGACTACGTGTGGTCCCCCAAGCATGCTAGGAGTAAGCCCTGAGGGAATGGCCTCAAAGCATAACTACAACAACAACAACAACAACAGCAAGCCAAAACAAACAAACAAAAAGATTTATATCAATCAAAGCATCACATCACACCTAAAGAAACTTTATCACTGTGCAAGTTTAAAGTTCACATAAGACTAACATGCTTTTCAAACAAGGGTGAGCCTTTTAAAAACTGAAAATGATTGTGTATCAAAGTTCACATTAATTCTAGAGCTGAGACTAACAAAGTAACCCATTCAATTTCACAAGCTCTTTCTGTTCAGGTCTTCAGAATTACTCTCTTCTCTCACTATTTTTGAAAAACACACCCAAAGGGCTGGCACTTGCCTTTCATGTGGCTGACCTGGGCTTGATCTCCAGCACCCCATAAGGTTCATCGAGCCCCACCAGGAGAGATTAATGAAGCCAGGACTAATCCCTAAGTACTGCCAGGTATGGCTCCCAAACCAACAAAACACACCAACAAAAACAGACACATAAATAATATGTAGTTTATAGGCCAAAATTAAAGTGTTAACCCTAAAATGTAACATTAAAAATACAGCAAGCAAGCTGGTTTTTATAAATGAAAAGTAAAATCCTGAAAGACAGAAACGGTACCAATTTTTTTTTTTTTTTGGTGGTGGTGGGGCACCTAGCAATGCTCAGAGCTTACTCCTGGCTCTGAACTCAGGTGAGGTTCTCCAAGTGGGGCTGAAGGGACTATATGGGGTGCTAGGATCGAAGCCAGGTTGGTCATGTGTAAGGCAAACTCCCTACTGTTGTACTCTCTTCCGCTCAGGTATTAGAAGAGCATGATTAATGAAGATCTGACTAAAGGGATCAGAAATAGGTTCTACAGCACTGCATTCACATGACCTGCTCTTCAGCCCTAAAATAGTTCTCATGTCAACTAGTTTAACAGGGACACTTTCATCAAAAAGGTAAAAAACAGAATCAACCATCTGTGTTTAAATATGATGAGATGGGGCTGGAGAGATAGCACAGCGGGTAGGGCATTTGCCTTGCACGCGGCCGACCCGGGTTCAAATCCCAGCATCCCATATGGTCCCCTGAGCATGGCCAGGGGTAATTCCTAAGTGCAGAGCCAGGAGTAACCCCTGTGCATCGCCAGGTGTGACCCAAAAAGCCAAAAAAAAAATAATAATAAATACGATGAGATGCAGAATATGAAATATTCAGATTTTCTAAAAAGTTATTCTGGAACAGGAGTTATTGCTAACTATTAAGATGAGGCCTAACTGTCACCTTAATGTGCCCGTTAAGCCCCTCTACCCCCAAAAGATAACAGTGGTGCCTGGGACCTCTCATATGCAATTTTCTGCTGGTTGAGCTCTGGTCCCAGAACACAATAATTTTAAAACAAGACTGGAGCGATAGCAAAGCAGGTAGGGCATTTGCCTTGCATGTGGCTGACCCGGGTTTGATTCCTCTGTCCCTCTTGGAGAGCTTGGCAAGCTACCGAGAGTATCCTGTCCACACAGCAGAGACTGGCAAACTACCCATGGCATATTTGATAAGCCAAAAACAGTAACAAATCTTACAATGGAGACATTACTGGTGTCTGCTCAAGCAAATCGATGAACAATGGGATTACATTGCTACAAAATTTATTAATTATTATTTTTGGTTTTTGGGTCACACCCAGAGGTGCTTTGGGCTTACTTCTGGCTGGCTTTGGGGACCATATGGGCTGTCAGAGATCAAACCAATGTGGGTTGTACGCAAGGCATGCACCCTAGCCACTACACTACTGCTCTAGCTCCCCAATTTAAAATTTATTTTAAAACACATTAGAAAAGTGAAACATGGGGCTGGAGTGATAGCACAGCGGGTAGGGCATTTGCCTCACACACGGCTAACCCGGGTTCGATTCCCAGCATCCCATATGGTCCCCTGAGCACCGCCAGGAGTAATTCCTGAGTGCAGAGCCAGGAGTAACCCCTGTGCAACGCCGGGTGTGACTGAAAAAAGCAAAAAAAGAAAAAAAGAAAAGCGAAACATTTCTGTGATCCCTATGGTCTTTATCAGGAAAAATGTTAATTCAAAGAGGCTTAAGGAAAGTAAATTCAACAATTATGAGTGATTACTGGCCACAGGAGATTTCAGAGTCTCACCCAACTGTGGAGGAGTATGGGACTATGTGGTTATCAAATCTGAATGTAAATTTTTTTTTTCTTTTTGGGTCACACCTGGCGATTCACAGGGGTTACTTCTGGCTCTGCACTCAGGAATCACCCCGGTGGTGCTCAGGGGACCATATGGAATGCTGGGAATCGAACCCGGGTCAGCTGTGTGCAAGGCAATCACTCTACCCGCCGTGCTATTTCTCCAGCCCCTGAATGTAAAGTTTTGATAAAGGCAAGTAACTACATGGAAAAGTAAAACACTACAGATATATAAGAAATCATGATTTTTCTGTTGTTAGTGGGGGGGGAAGGATGGTACCAAAAAATATATGTTCTATTTGATTTTTTGGGGGAGGGCACACCTTAATTATGCTTAGGAGATTGTGTACAGGATGCTGAGGATTAAATTTGGGTTGGCAGGAAGCAAGGCAAGCACTTTTTCCACTGCATTGTCTCTTCAGTTCCAAAAACAAATTTTTAAATTAGAATTTTTTTTTTCTTTTTGGGTCACACCCGGCGCTGCACAGGGGTTACTCCTGGCTCATGCACTCAGGAATCACTCATGGCGGTGCTTGGGGGACCATATGGGATACTGGGAATCGAACCTGGGTCGCCCACATGCAAGGCAAACGCCCTACTGCTGTGCTGATAAACCAGTAGGGGCTATCGCCCCAGCCCCTATTGGTTTATCAGGCATTTTATTGTGCATTAAGAAATTTGGTATTCGAAAGTTTCTGAACATTTAATATTTTTTTCATTTTTTTTTCAACAACCACATGTCACCTGGATTTTCTATATTTACCAGACATTTATCTGAACAAAATTGCTGGGTACTGTGTTGGGCTTTGAGGCAATTAATAGAATTACACGAAATATGTTCACAACAAAAAATCTAAAAGCTGAAGTTGGGGTAACTGTCCACAAGGTCATTTGTGGATACCCCAGAGCAACTTAAGGATCTCAAGGAAGGAGGTAGAGTCTTGAAAAGTGGTGCCTCTGTAGTGAGTAAACAGCTGGGAACAAGAGGATAGGGACCCTAGAGAAAGTACAGCTTGTACAAAGGCTGAGGGGAGGAGGCACGAATCTGTGAGACATGGTAAACAGTTCAGGGGCTGGAGACATGGTAGTACAGTGGGAAGGCGCTTTCTGACCTGGGTTCAATCTGGGGCACCCCAATATGATCCGAACTATCATCAGGGACTATCCCGGCTATTCCTCAGTACAGCCAGGAGTTAAGCCCTGCACACAGTGAGATGTGACCAAAAACATTAAAAGTGTAAGCAGTTCAGATTGGTTGAAATTTAGAAAGCATGTGAAGTGTCAGTGTCACAATGCTCAGTTTTTCGTCTTCCGGCATTCAAGATTTTCAAAACAGAGGGCTGAACTCAGTAGAAGCTTTATTTGAGGAAGAGAAAGACAAAGCAAGGATGCTGGGGCTCAGGGTGTAAGTAAGAGGCCCAGGAATGTTCAAAAAAATCACTTCTTTGGTATTTTCTTTTTTAAGTACTCATTCTTCGAATCATTTTAATTTATTTATTCATTTATTTATTTACTTATTTATTTCTTTTCTTTTTGGGTCGCATCCGGCGATGCACAGGGACTACTCCTGGCTCTTCACTCAGGAATTACTCCTGGCAATGCTCAGGGGACCATATGGGATGCTGGGAATAGAACCTGGGTTGGCCAAGTGCAAGGCAAATGCCCTACCGCTGTACTATCGCTCCAGCCCCAAAAGTAAATGACATGTTTTGCTTTTTTTTTGTTTTGTTTTGTTTTTTTGCTTTTTGGGTCACACCTGGCGATGCTCAGAGGTTCCTCCTGGCTCAGCACTCAGGAATCACTCCTGGTGGTGCTCAGGGGACCCTACGGGATGCTGGGAATCGAACTCGGGTTTGCCAGGCAAATGCCCTACCCGCTGTGCTACCACTCCAGACCTCCTCCCCTTCTGTACTTTCTTAAGCAGGGAGCTTGGTGAGCACTTTTCCTTAGGTTTAAGACAGAGGGGTTGGGGAAGAGGAGAATGTCTGGATTAGCTCCTTCAATTCCTGGGCCTGAGCCCATTCTAACTTCCACTCAGGCAATTTTTCTCTGGTGCCATGTTTTACTAATTTCCCCTTTAACTATTTGCCCCCGTATCATTAACAGAAAGTCTTCCCACCAAGACTTCCATCATCCCTGTCAGAGTCAGTTCATCTGAATAAACTTTCTTCAACTACGAGGGACAGATCAGCAATGTTAAGAGTAAATGGGCCTCAAGAACAGCGCGTGCCTGCGATACAAAGAGCGGACAATCGGATAATCTCGTCTTCCTTTGTATGTGGGCACAGTGGATAGCTTGGACACTAAAAGCGCAGTTCTCGGAATAAAACTATCTCTGCCCTGACCCTGGACAGAGTGAACTCTCCCAATCTCTGGGCAAAGAGAGAAACAATATCCGCCGCAAATGTTTTCCCTGAAATAGATTGGAAAAAAATCTCCATCGTCTCATTTTAGCAGGCCCCAGAGCACACAGCAAAAGGGTAAACGTCAATTTTTACAATCGATGTCACAGTGCTTCGTTCCTTTACAGGCAGTTCTTAATTCAAAAACTCCTGACAATGGGAAACTGTCCTAAGTTTGACACTGAG
The DNA here is from genome assembly GCF_027595985.1 of Sorex araneus. Classification (NCBI taxonomy): domain Eukaryota; kingdom Metazoa; phylum Chordata; class Mammalia; order Eulipotyphla; family Soricidae; genus Sorex; species Sorex araneus. Next base: position 44,887,829 of record NC_073304.1, read on the forward strand.
AGTAGCTGGTGGGAAAACTGGACCCGGGGCGCTCAGAGGCTACCGCTGGGGCAGGAAGAGCAGCCTAACTCTGGGGGTGGGCTCTGCGCTTGGCACGTGGCTCCCCACCGCCTACAGTGCAGAGGTTCCTAAGTTCCAAGCGTGTGGGCTCCCAGGGTTGTGTTTAGGGGATGGCCTGCTCCTCTCGGGCGAGAGTAATGAGACTATCCCAGTAGGCCCCGACTTCGGTTTCGAGGTGAATCAGCTTTGCCCAGGAGTTTCGGAGACCGGTGCGGAGCGCAGCCAACGCTGTGGTCTTCCACGCCCGTCCAGGGGCACAGAAGCCCTAGCAGATTTCTGAAGCGCGACAGCAAGCCCTTCGCCAGCAAGCAGCAGCACTGGTGCCCCGGGGGGCGGCGCGAGCACTTCCGACTGCTGGTAGGTGAGCACTACTGGGGGCGAGGGGGGGGATTTCGAGGGAGGAGAACAAACGGTCCACCTCTCCCCGAACTTTCCCGACCTCGAAATACCTGGCAGGGGTATCTGTGGAGGGGGGCGGGGGAGGGTAGGCGTGTGTCGACGAATGGTCTGCAGCTAGCGAGCCCCCTCCACAAGCGATCTAGGCCCAGCGCCCGTCTTGGGAACAGAAATCCACGCCCAGGGCCAGGGGCCCGAGGTCTGTCGCCCCTACAGGGCCCAAAGGAACAATGGGGGATCCGGGGCTCAACCGGAGCGAACCGGCCGCCGAGCGGGTCGCCAGCCCGGGAAGAATGGGGGAGGGGCCGGACTCCCTCGGCGGCCCAGCCTGACGTCAAGCGCCGAGAAACCCACTGGGTCCGACGTCACCCGCCGCCAAGGGTCCGGGTCTCTAGGGGGCACTCAAGTGTGGCGGCGGGTAGTGGCCCCCGGCCTCGAACTGTGAGGCGAGGAAACGATTCGCCGAGATCCCCACAGCCGCGACTCCCTCCGCCTCCCGCTCGCTCCCTCGCTCCGCTCCACGAGCCCCGCGGTCTCACCGACTAGATCCGAACCCGCAGCGAGGCCGAGGAGCGGCGATGGGTGTGAGGGAAGCAGGTACCGAAGAGCGGAGCGCTAACTTGACGGGCCACAGCAGAGACGGCGGCAACACTAAGGCCAGCCCTGGCGCGCGACTCCTCCCGACACCGGAACAGGAAGTGCGGAAACGCCGCGCGCGCCGACCCACCCGCGCGCCTCGTCGCCCCGGGACCCGGAGGCGGGCGCCCCCGTCAGGCTTGGGGCGGCACCACGACTCGAGGGCCCCGGACTGCGCGGCGCCCCCTCGGGCCGCCCGGGGGTGGGTGGGTGACTGCTCTCTCCTGGTGGGCGGGAGGAAGGCGCCCGGGTTTTCCGGAGTTTCAACTGCGCAAGATCAGTGACTTTCTGGACTCCCTAGCGGAAGTTGCCGTCTGGTTCCCTTGAAAGGCCTATCGGTAGATTCTCACCTCCGCAGCTGGGCGGCGTTTGCAGTTGGAGCATCTTTAGGACGCTATCCAATCTGGAGACTTGGGATGCGATGACGTTTGCAAAAGGCTGCACAGACTGATGAAGGAACAACGGTTTGCAGATATCCCGTTAGCTTGCCTTTTTCTTTTTTTTTTCTTTTCCTCAGCAGGGACTAGTTCTCATGAAAAACATGAATATATAAAACTTGCAATTTAAGATGCAGATAGTACGCATGTTAGAAATACGTTACATTTTGCTTCTTTATGTAAATATCTGGTGAGTCAGCGGGTTCACATTTCACTGTAAACTTACTAACCGTCACCAGAGTGACCCACTCCTAAGGGTGCTGTGAATGGCAGTGCCTTAAGCCAGAAGAAAGCCTGAGCCAATGAACAGGCAATCTAGGGTACTGTTTTTTATTATTATTTTTTGTCTTTTAGGGTCACACCAGGCGATGCTTAGGGGTTACTCCTCGTTCTGCACTCAGGAATTACTCCTGGTAGCCCTCAGGGGACTGTGTGGGAATGTCGGGGATCGAACCCAGATCTGCCACGCGCAAGGCAAACACCCTGAAAGGATACTGTTTAAAATTTTGATTTTGCTCCTCTTAGGGTTTTAAAAAAAGTCTCAACAAACTACGGAATTTGGTGGTGGTAGTGGTGGTGGTGGTGGTGGGGTGGCAAAAACTATTTGTGCCTGAGTGCTTCACTCAATTGCCCTTAATCTGAGTCTTGTTGACTTTAAGCATCTATCCTGCCAGCTCCCAGGCAGTATCGGAGCAAGGCAGGGATTTTAGAATAGGGGGCCATCCTGTACCCTATGGGCTCCTACAAGTGCTGAGGAACCAACCAGCTACTGCATTTCCAGATTCGCATGTGACATGGCATATAAGGCACAAAGTTTCCCCCAATATATCTCTTGCATATTTGATCACATCTTGGCATCAGCTTCTGGAGGATCCAAACTCAGAGGAGTGTGTAACAAATTAGAAAATGTACAAGAATCCCAATTTTTTTTTTTTTTTTTGCTTTTTGGGTCACACACAGCGATGCTCAGAGGTTACTCCCGGTTTTGCACTCAGGAATTACTCCTGGCTGTGCTTGGGGGACCATATGGGATGCTGGGGATCGAACCCGGGTCGGCCGCGTGCAAGGCAAATGCCCTACCCACTGTGCTATCGCTCCGGCCCCAAGAATTCCAATTTTTACATTTCTTTTACACTGTAGGACTGTCATCCTGTTGTTCATGGATTTGCTCTAGAGGGCACCAGTAACGTCTCCATTGTGAGACTTGTTACTGTTTTTGGCATAATGAATGCCGCTGGGTAGCTTGTCAGGCTCTGCCATGCGGGATACTCTTGGTAGCTTGCTGGGCTCTCTGAGAGGGACAGAGGAATCGAACCCTGGTCGGCAGCGTGCAAAGCAAACGCCCTACCTGTTGTGCTATTGCTCCAGTCCAACTTTAAAATAACATTTGAAAAAATACGGCTCTTTTACACAAGCTAAATTAATTGTGTGATAAAAAGATATATACAAAGCTTTAAGAACAAAATGCAAAGATCTTGGATTTTATATAAGAAGTTTTAATTAAGAAACGAAACTATTCAGAACAATTTAAATTCACATCAAAGAAAACATTCAACTTTAAGAATAGAAACAAAAACGGACAGTCTACTTTTGGGGGGTAAATTGTGGATCATACAAGCTTAGTTGACAAGAATACTAATTAACACTTTAGTGAAGTTAATAAATTCTCTATATTCAAGTACATATCAAGTTCATACTTGGCTTTTTAGAGTTTACCCATTTCAAGCAAGTCGGCACAATTTAAGTAAATCTCCTTGAGTTTTACACTCTCAAGTCTGAAAGCTAAGATTTGATTATAACCATGGCAAAAGTGATTATCTTTACTTCCACCAAATGTAATCAACTTTTTAAAATAACTTAGGCAAACATCAATTTTACACAGACCTTATTAAGGATAGGAAATTGCAATTGTTCATCTAATTGCAGTCTAAACCATAAATCCAAATTGTACAGTTATCTCTATTGTCAAATTAAGCCAAGAAAGCCTATTACAGAGTAAAGGAAGTGAAATGTCAATCTGCAGGTTCACGAAGGGATACTCTGAAAACCTATCATCACATTAGTGTGTAAGGGCTATGCCGCAATTATTTTCAAGTATGCTCCAAGGGTCACCTCTTTACTGAAGAATTAACCTTCAGGAAGTCAAGTGAAAAGTATTATTACTTGCTTTTTTTTAAGCCAGGAAATTAAAGCAAAAAAGACTTAGTACTAATTATTAAAAATTAAAAATAAAAGTAGACTTTGGTTTTGAAATTGGACTCGTGTGCCCTAAATCCCTTTCCTTTGGGTTATATTACATTAGTCTACATTTCTACTCAGAAGCCAGTGTATTTCAAAAAGTTACCTCCATTTTGTCTCCCAATGTCTGTAGAGGTGTTTAGTATAAAGACTCTTGCAGTGTTGCTCACTTCTAAAATATGTCATTAAAAAACAAAAACCAAAATCACGTTGTGCTTTCTGTTCATTCTTTAGAAATAAAAATGAATGTGAAACTGACTTATGTTAAAACCAAAACTGTAAAGACTTTTTTCCCAATGAAAAAATATCCTAATTCTAAAATGTCTTATTCCTATGGACATCAACACCCTGGTCATTTCATATGCTTGCATTATTTTTACTTATTTTTTTTAATCCAGGAAAATCTACTTTTTTGTGAAATTTGCTCTGCCCTAATCATTACAGAATTTATCTGATCTGAATATAGCTAAAACTGACAAGATTTTTAATGAAAGCTAAAAGTGTATTTATAAGAGATTTTGTTTCACAGGAAGGAAGCTATTACGTGAATCTATAAAATGACCCAAACTTCAGACAGGAAGCTGATAACTTGATTTATCTTAATGGCTTTGTCTCATGAATAAATGATAATGGTTTGTGTTTTTCTTATAAAAAGAAATGGAATTTAAGTAATGATCTGAGTCCAATTTGCCATATTTGCTCTACTTTTTAAAGATTTCTAATTACTAAGATATCCTTTACATTATTTATAATAAGAAGTCAAGACTTTGAGAGTTATTCTTTGACCCCAGTTTGCTCTTAGCTGAAATTCAGTAAAGAATCCAGGTCTGATCAGCAGATCAATAAATCTAGTCACAAGCTGACTAAAAGCTTCTTTTATTTTTCCTATTAGATCTTGCTTTAAATTAAACTATTCCCACTATGAATTATTTAAGTGTATGGCATGGTTATACAAAGACCACATATGACTTCATATAAAATGCTCATAAAACCAAAAAAAAATCCATTAAACATACTTCAGGAACTAGAGTATGAATCAAGCTGTAGCTTAAAAACAAACACCCCTCCCCCCACAACTAAACTAGGCTGGGGAGGAGGTATGTCCTGAAAAGCTTCAAAGAAAAAGTCAAGTTTATTTCCTGATTAGTGCAGGACGATTCCCAAAGCACAGTTAAGTGTCTGGTCCAGACTAGCTATTAGCGATTAAGTAGTTCTCTTTCACTGTCAAGGCATTTCCCTGAGGTAATGCCTCATTCTTAATTTTAATATTTTATCCTGTTTCTTTTAGCCCCATCCTTTCTTATCAATAAACTCTTCACATTTCCACCATACTAAATGCCTGATCAACTCAAACTTATATCAAACTTAAGAGTTGTAAAATTTTTATTCCTATTTAGATTTATCTTTTTCACATTGCTCCTCAGAATTTACTCTTTTTACTTATATATTCCAACAAATGTATTTTTAAAAATGAGCTGGTTTCTGATTACTGAGTAGTTTCCCATATGTGCCCTTAGTTACCAAGGGGTTAAAATTCCAATCCCGTAATGCTGTAAAAAATCATTAATCTACCTTCTCAAATCTTTGTTTCTACTTTCCAGGTATCTTTTCATTGTATCAAATATCAAGCAAAACATAAACAAACCATTTCAAAGTAAATGAATCTCTTCCCAGATCATTTATTGGAACATCTACTTCAAGGCTATGTATGGCAGTATTTTGAAAATGTTAATAGCTATTTATACCTTGAAGTTGAAAAGCTAAGCCAGAGAAAATATATCACAAGCAACCAGTCTGAATATATGAAAAACGACTTAGATATTTTAATATAAACACTAATTTTATCATTAGAAAAGGCAACATAATTTTACTTTATTTTTCTTTATAAAATTACCTTTTAACAGAGTATTCTTAGCTAATCATCCTTTAGGTTTTTCTGTACTGATAAAAAGTTACTTTTAAAAGAAAAATAGTTAAAATAATTGTTTCACAGAAACAGAAAGTCTTGTTATCAAGTTCTGATAAAAAGCTCTAGTTATGGGTAGAGTCTTACCATACAATTAATTTTCTTTCACCAAAGATGGTTATTTAGGAAGTATCATATTGGTAAGTTAAGCTTCTCAGTGATCTACAAAAGTGCCACAATAAGTTGAGGTAGTATGAGACTTTTCTACACTTGAAAAAGGAAAACCTCAACTTTATGAGAGGTTATTTATTCTGATGTTGGTGTAAAGATATTCTGAGCCTCATCACTGATGGGAGGTGCCATTTTAACAGCAACCCCTAACTGAAACCAAGACAGACTTGGACCACTGAGAAAAAAAATGCTGAAAGATATTGGTAACATATTTCCTTTGATTTTGAATCGCTACTTATTTTAAAATTGTTATTGAAAATGCCATCTTTATTAACTGTGCACTTTCAGGAAAGGGGATTGATACTTCAATTTAAAGCAATGATACTTAAGAAACATCTGTTTAAGCTTGGAAATCTGAGTCAAGTTTCTTTCAATTCAGATAAAAGCAGCTTTTTACTAGAGCAAAACGACCATCAAGAAATCTGTGGTTATCATATTAAAAATGTCAGTTTGTAAAAAGGGGTAGACAGCTCACCAGAAGAAACAACCATCTGGGGAATTTATTGATTCTTTAAAAAAAAAGAGAAGCTGGATAGGATATCACTCCATTAATCTTTATTATATTGGGCTAATGATGTTTCTAAAAATGCTTCCCTGTCCATGGGAGAATAAATGTAAAATATTACCCCTGATGCCCTGTACTGGTATGGAATAAACTTTATGCAGCTTTCAAAATGTTTTTCTTTTTTTGGAAGCTATCATAAAAACATTAATTATGAAAATAAAAATAATTATTTGAAACTCAAATGTTAAAAACAGTAGTAAACTGCCTGAATACAGAGAGTCTCTGTTTACCTCTTGAAGCTTTATTCTAGAGTAATTAAAAGTAATTAAAAAATTTGTTGCTTACTAATGCAAACTTGTGGCTATTTTTAAAAATAAATTGTGGCATCTCCCCCAAAGAACAAGCTTAGTGTCTACAAAAGGTCTAAGAAGAAGCAACAGTACATTACTAGTAAATACAGAAAAACCTCAGTTGCTTTAGTAACTGTTTTTAGTAACTATTAGTTACTAATAGTTTTATCATTTTTTGAGCCTCAGGTGAGAAAGGAACAATATTTACATCCCGAAGATACTAATTCTAATTCTTCCACATGGAGAGAAAAAGCTATTCAAGGAATAAAACAGATGATCTTACTACAGTCAAGAATAAATTCACCATCAAAATGTAGTATTTTTGTTCAATATTTTTCCTGTTTTGAGGTGCCTGAGATCCAACTCAGATCCTCATATATATAAGGCATTCACTCTACCACTGAGCCAGATCCTCTCTTCATTTTTTACTGACCAGAATAATCAGACTTAGAAACCCTACTTTATGGTTAATATGTAAAATGAAAGCACATCAACTTTTATTTTAAGCCATTTTGTTACTTTAACAACCCTATTAAATACGTAAGTTTATTACATTATACGTATTGTGAATTACAACACACTTAACTTTTACTGAAGAATTTAAAACAATTCTGACAATGGGGATGGGGAAACTATATGGATAGGAATACTAATGGCATAGGTTAACATAGCATTTTGGGAAGGAATACAGGACTATTTTTAAAAAAGTACAAAATACATATTGTTCAACTGTGTTTGCAATGTCTACCAAATTTTGAATATCCCTGGAGCATTGCAAACTACAAGCAAGAAAAGAAAAAAATTAGGTATATAATCTATATGGTAAAAACAAAAACCAAGTCTGGTCAAAAATGTCCATTAATCCTTAGTGTATATAACTTTAAACAATTAGTGTGTCAGAAAAAAATAAAATGATTTGGAAGTAAAATTTAGGGCAGAAGTTTATTTTGTACTGATTGCCCTTGTAGAAAAATTCAAAGCATAAGAAAAATAAACCATTAAATAAAAATATGTGTATAATTCCAATGTTTCTATCCCTTTCCTAGCATTGTTTTGGTGCATCAATCCTGAGAACTCTAACTTTTGATTTATAGTGATATTCCTTCAGATATAATTTCATAGAGGAAGGAATTGGAAGGGCATCAATGCCATCATAAGTTGTACAGTTACAAATAACTGTTCTGCATATGTGCTGCAGGGAAAAGGGGAAAGTCCGAATTAAAGGAGTAGATAAAAGTGGTTCAAAGAACATACAGGCACTTGGGTCCTTATAATGTTCTAGGAGCCCAGTAATATCAGGAGAATGGAAGACACAAGGATCATGTGCATCAAAGCTAAAGTTGTGATTCCACTGTTCAATTCTAGCATGAAGAGAACGACTATAGCGTCTAAAACTAACAGAGAATAAATAGTCCTCCTGTGCCGAGTCTCGAAGTAAAAAAGTACCTTCTGGTTTTCCTTCTAGTAGAGCTTCAGCTGCATATTTATCCATAACTCCCCAATAACATGGATTGTTATTGATCTGCAGGAGGTCTGGTACAAGATAGTGAACATAATCAATTTGGGTGTGGTACTTAGGAGGTGTTTCCAACTGCAGGATTTCTTCATCTAGTTCCCATTTGGGTTTGTTTCTTTTCCTGGAACTTGTGCAAAGTGTTATAATTTCATCATCGGAATCCATATCACTATCTTCTATACTGTTATTTGAAACTAGGTTCATCACAGAACCAGTCATAGGACCACCTCCACAGGAAGCATTGTTTGTGGTTATGACACTAGGCTGAACACTGGTATGTGAGAAACAGTTTACCTCTTCTTCCATGTTTCTTCTTTGTTTTAGCTGAACATCTCTTAGTTCACTCTGAGATAAGTCTGTGCTTACCCAATCATCTGATTTGGGATTTAGAGGAGCGGTGTGTCGTTTAATAAAGTGCCACCTAAAGGCTAAATCTGATCGAGGTGGGAAAGGACACTTATCTAACATGAGTTCACTGATATGAATTTTTCTTTTAGATGGAAGCCCTGAAGAGTGCCGATTACTACAGTTCTTTATTGGAAAACATTGCCCCACAGCATCTTGAAGTTTCTGTTTAAGAGAACGGCCCAAAAATCGATGCCCACAGGAGTGATCTAAATCCAACTCAATGGATGAACAGCTGTGCTTTCGTTCTTGACTCCTTAAAGGAACTTCTGTTTTCTCTATAGCATTCACTGTTTCAGCATCTGAACAACTTTCACTCTTTTTTGACCAAGACAACTTCTTTCCACTCCACACATAACCGTCCTTTCTGTCAGCACTTCTACTCCGAGTAGTTTTAGGTCTTACATCTACATCTTTACAATTATTTTCAGTGTTTTCTGCCATTTTAATAACTTATCCCAAAACTCCAGTGTTACAAGTACTGCTTTTTCAGTTTTTCTGGCAGGAAGTTTCTTCTGGGCACTTTCTGGATATATCTTAAAAACAAAACAAAACAAAAACATTAGTTATTTGCTGTTTCACTTATATGGTTTATATATTAAGGCCAACGTATATTTTAAAAAGGCTTATTTACTACAGAAAAAAGTTCTAGACAGCCCAGCATCCCACCCTAAAGGAGCCCTGGCTATTGGTGGGGCCTGCCTGTGGCTTATGTGAGCATTCCCCAATGCAGCTTTGAAGCCAGCCAGTCTGGACGCGACACTAGGACTTCAACCTGAAGCCCCTGCTAACAGATACCCTGAGAGAATTGAATGGAGCCTTAACTTCACCCCCCAAATGCTGGAGTACATCTACTCCTTCAACTTTATACTGAAGTCACCAATATTCCCAGGTTAAATCTACATCCTAGGGCAGATCTTAGGTACAATCCATTGCTTCTAGGCAATGAATCACTAAGAGATCTTAGGGGAAATGAATCATAAAAATTCACACCAGAGACTAAAAGACACAACGGGGAAGCCGTGTAAAAGCCCATAAAGTCTTTAAGTGAAGGCTCTACCAGCATCTACCAGTCTATAATCTCTCAGATAAAGACTTAGGAATACCATGATGTGGATGTTTAATGAGCTCAAATAAACAATGGTACAGGTATTAAAAAAAAGTATGAACAGAGATGAGAAAACTACAATCAGAAGTGACAACTGGGGTGTGGTGGGTTAATAACTTAATGGAAGGCCTCAACAGCAGAGTAACAATAGCTGAGGGAAAAAAATATTAGTGAGTTCTAAGATGGAATGCAGGAAACCTCTAGAAACCAGCATGGTAATGAATGAAAGTCTGAACAGGAATGAACTGCACACTCGATCTATGGGATGAGCTCAAGAAATAATGTAAGAATCATTGGAGTCTGTAAGGAAAAAGAAGGAATTACAAATCCAAGAAATTGTAGGCAATATTTTCCCAGAGTTAAGGTGTACATCAACTCAGATTAAAGAGGCCCACAAAGGGTACCAGCCAAGTTGTATCCAAATAGAAAAAACCCAACACTGTTGATCAAAATGATAAAAGTTAAAGACAGAAACAAAATACTGCAAAAAGCAAGATCAAAGAAGGAATTTGCCAATAAAGGAAATCCCAACAGATTTATCAAATTAGACTTTACAGGTAAGAGAATGAGGTTATATAATAAAAAACCAAAATAAAATGAATGTCTCATCAAGGATATTATATCCAGTTAGATTATCATTCAATTTGAAGAAATGACAAAAAATTCCATGGGCAAGCAACAGCTAAGAAACTTCACAGCCTAAAAGTCAGCTTTGCCAGAAGCATTCAAGGAGCATCTTTTTTTGGTTTGTTTTTGGGCCACACCCGGCAGTGCTCAGGGTTTACTGCTGGTTCTGCTTGGGGACTATGTGGGGTGCTAGGAATTGAACCTGAATCAGTAAGGCAAGCACCTGATTGATGTACCATCTTTTCAGCCCCTGAAAACATTCTTAAACTTACAGTGAAGGTACAGAGATAGCAGAGGGCAGGGTACTTACTCTGCAAGCAGCTGACCTGGTTTGATTCCCAGTACCACATATGGTTGCCTTAGTACTGCCAGAAGTGATGCCCCCAAAACTGAGCATTACTGGGTGTGGCCCAGGCCCCCTCTTCCCCTCCACTACTTAACTTTCAATAAAGTAACTTTAGTGAGAATAAAATTATTTTTATTGTACATTTAAAGAATAAAGACATGTTTTGAAAAGTGCTTTGGTGTCTTGCCTATACATGTAAAATCTAAATGTAAAAATACTGTTGGGTTTTCAATCTGAGAGTCCTTTCAAACAGTCTATTATTAATGCTTGGAATTTTATGCAACTTTGTATAAAGGAGTAGCAAAGAGTAAAAACAAAGGGAGGTAGCTTTAGTAGTACAGAAATAAAAGATACTTTTGATAATTTTTTTTGCAATGCTGGGGATGGGGTTCAGGGCAATTTCTGCAAACCATGCGTTTTACCACTATGCCACATCCCCACCCTCAATATTTCAAAAGGTATGGACAAATCAAAGATCTTTTTTGGTAGCAGCAAAGAGGCTTCTTAAAAATAAAAAAGGTGAAACAACCATTGAGAAAAAGTTAAACTGCTGTATATTTTTCTTTGAAGGCAGCTACTACTCTGGAGCATACAGTGTGGTAATTATTATTATTATCTTTTTGCTTTTTGGGTCACACCCGGCGATGCACAGGGGGTACTCCTGGCTCTGTACTCAGGAATTACCCCTGGTGGTGCTCAGGGGACCACATGGAATTCTGGGAATTGAACCCGGGTCGGCTGTGTGCAAGGCAAACGCCCTACCCGCTGTGCTATTGCTCCAGCCCCCAGTGTGGTAATTATTATTATTACAAAATTTCTTTTTCCCTTACTGAGCAAGAGGCAAACTCCTGCCTCTAAACTCTTCATGTAGAAGCAGTTAGTTTCAAATGAGAGGTAGGAAAATGTAAAGTGGCAAAATGAAAAAGAAAAGAAGGGTAATACACAAAGTTAGAAAATTTTCACAAAAAGGAACTTCACAAATCTGAGGCTGAGGAGTCCTCAGCATTTCTGTGGGATTTATTTATTATTTTTTGGCTTTATTTTTGAGCCACACCCAGTGGTGCTCAGGGGATCATATAGGGTGTCCAGAATCTAGTATGGGTCAGCCACATACAAGACAGGTGCCTATTTGCAGTACAGTCTCTCCATTCTCTCCTTAGCATTTCTGAAATATAACTATTCCTGGTGGTAAAATTATAAACTCTTTAAAAATATTACATAAACAACTATGCTTCTACTCATAAAAAAACTTGCAGCTTGAACCCCGGGAAATAGCTAAAAGGACAAAGAATTCAGAGGCCCTGGCTGGTGTCTCAGCATATGTTCCCTGGAGCACCAGTGTGGCTGTGGCAGAGCACTGCTGGGCACAGCCCAGTTATCTGAGTATGGAGGGGAGTGGCCTAGGGCCCTCTGAGCACTACTTGGGAGACCCCTGCACCAGTCACAAATTGTAGTTTTGCAAGCTAATTTTTGTTATTAATGGATTTCAACAAAATGCAGCTAAAATGAATATTATTTCACTACTTTAAATAATTACATTGAAATATTTACATATTTAAACAATATGTAGATATTAAACAATTAAATATTACATTTAAGTATTAAATACTTTAGATGCTTACATTTGATCTTGTGAAACAAGTTCTACTTACAACCTAGTATGACTAGATTTTTTTCATTTTATCTTATTGAGATTCTGTGATTTACTGATGACTTTATTTTAAAATTTATTTTCATATATATATATATATATATTTTTTGTATTTTTTGGGTTACACCCGGCAATGCTTAAGGGTTTAGTCCTGGCTCTGCATTCAGGAATTACTCCTGGTAGTGCTTGGGGAATCATATGGGATACTGGGAATTGAACTTGGATTGGGTGCATGCAAGGCAAATGTACCTGCTGTACTATAGCTCTGGCTCCTTAATGGTGACTCTAGATTTAAAATTGCCTCTATGCCTTAATATATTTTACATGAACTGTTATGATTTAGGAAAGCTATGTGGGAGACATCATAGGTAAAACACCTGTTTTTATTTCTACCTCAGTCTTTGGTAAAGGTGTAACCGTGGACAATTCACAACTTTCTGAGACTTTTTTTTTTTTTTAAATGGGTAAACAGTGATTGATTTTGTCTTGCTATAGTAAGGATCTGTAGTCAACCCAACAACATAAAAATCAACTACTGTCTTTAGCTAGAGGAACTGGGTAAATGGGTTATGAGGATTTTTAATGTATCCCTTTTTATACCTTAATAGTCTGTACATTAGCAAGCATTATTTATCCTGCAAATAAAGAGTTCAGAAAATACTTTAAAAGATATAAAAATCTCCACATCTTCATTTTAGGCTCTTCTTGTTATATTTTTATTACTATTCTGTTACTCAAATGTATCTGTCACAGAATTAATAATTATGTCAAGTACCTATTTTACTGAAGCCATTAAAAAGAAAACCCCTCCATAACACTGAGAAAAACTGATACTCTAAGGTTATGATAATGCCTTTCTTTGAGCATTGTTTTATTTGTTTTTGGGCCACACCTGGCAGTGCTCAAGACTTAACTCCTACCTCTGTTCTCAGGGATCACTCTGTGTTGTGCTCAGGGAATATGCAGCAACATTTAAGGCAAGCAACTTAACCCCTGTACTATCTTTCCAGTACTGATACTGTCATTTTTAGTTAATACTACCATCAGTACTCCAGTAATACACATTCACGTTTTTTCACCCTAAGGCCCTTGAGACATTGCCTTAGGATAGTATTATGAATTAAACTTCTAACCTAAGGCTAGAGCAAAGCTAAGGAACCTTTACAGCAATTGAATCTGAAACCTTGGCTTTATTTTGAGTTATATTCAGCTACTCAATTCTATATGATGTGCTGTATTAATGATAAATAAATTCATTTGGAAATATGACTGCCATATCAGTGACAGCCACACCGGTTCAGTATCTTTTTTAAAAGTATGCTATCTCAGGGTTGGAGAGATAGTACAGCGGGTAAGGCATTTGCCTTGCACGCAGCTGACCCGGGTTCGATTCCCGCATCCCATATGGTTCCCTGAGCACTGCCAGGAGTAATTCCTGAGTGCAAAGCCAGGAGTAACCCCTGAGCATTGCCAGGTGTGGACCCTCCCCCCAAAAAAGGGATGCTATCTCAAATAATCAATTTTGTTAACAAATGTAATTTATTAATATTTGTTGATATTCATTTAATAACTGCACTATCATTCTGTACATATTCTTCGAATGTCTCCCTCAACAAAGTTCACTGAAGACATTAAAATTTCCAGGTATTTTTCTCAATGAGGAGTGAAATTGTGAAACTATACTAATAAAAGAATTTTTCTTCTTAAATTTGAAATTTTTCACTTATTTAAATCAACTTCAGTTTAGATGAAATCACTGAAAGCATGCCCAAAGTAGCTGAGACATTACCAACAATTAGTTTTATACGTCCAGATGTAAGAAAACCTGTTATCAGAAAACGTAGAGAACCACAGTCAAGGTCGCACAAAGAGTAATTGTTGAAGTCAAAATGAAAATCTAGGGCAGTTCTGCTACAATGTTCAAGCTCCTTCCATAAATGTTAATTTTGTAAAGAAAAACCTATGAATCAACTAGCTTCATTACTCAGGCACTGGAGTCACGTGGCATTATAGATATTATAGTTAAGACAGAACAAAGCCGTAACTCTATTCTCAATATGCAGATTCTTACGCAGAGCTCTGAATTGTACTTGTCTCATCATGATTTGTTCATTATATACTTGCTTTTGGGCCACACCCGGTGGTGCTCAAGGTTTACTCCTAGCTGCGCTCACGGATCACTCCTGGCTGCGCTCGCGGGACCAAACCGGAACCAAACCCAGTGCTGGAGATCAAAACCCGGTGGGCAGTGGGCAAGCTCCTTACCTGCTATCTCTGGTCAAGCTCCCTACTTACTGTACTAGCTCTAGTGCATGATTTATTCATTTTAGAAAGAGTATTACTAGATTTCATCTACCGTGCAACCCTACCCTGCATCCAATGACAGTTACTTGGATTAAAAACATTTTCTAATCAGACCACCAGGAAAAACAAAACAAAACAAAACAAAACAAAACCCAAAACCAAGTGGTCGCAAAATAAAAAAGGCAACGAGAATCGATTCAGGGATTTTTTGCTCTTGTGTGAAATCAACTCTAGGCTGCCACAAGTCCTAAATTCGTTATAAATCACTCATCCTCTTCATGTACTAGATAGATTCCTGTGCCTAATGCAAGTCTATTTGGAGCCCCCGGCCTTCAAAAAACTTCCCCCCCCCCCCCACAATCCGAACACCACCAGTTGGTCCAGTCGTGCGTTTGCGACTTTGCACAACAGGAAAGAAAACCGAAAAACGACCACACAATCTCTGCCACGGGGAAACATGCGCCTTGTGTCACACCGAGTCCGATGGTGAAGGGAGAGAACCACAAATATCCCGGGGGGGAAAGATTCTCATCAGAGGCAGGTCTCGCAATATGGAGAATGAATTGAAATGGCCAAGACTAATAATACGAGCACAGGGAACAGTCAACCACACGCAGCTCTTCTTGTCGATCCAACTCTGGGGGGCGGGGGGAGGGGGGTGGGGTATGGTGTGTATGTGTATGTGTGTGTGTCTGTGTGTATGCGTGAACCAGCAAATCCAAGTGCTTTTCCTCGTCAGGGACATATGTAGAGTACGAGGAGCAGGCGTGAAGGTACCACGCCATTTCCTCCAGGGACCGCACGCTGCGAGCAAGAGTCCCCTCTTTTGTCTCTACAGAAATGCCAAGAGGGCCAAGGATGCTCTCCTTCTCCAGAGATGAGGACCCCCTCCACACACACACTCCCACTCCCCAAATCTCCTTCTCTCGCCGGGCTCCGAGGGAGGGGCTGGACCCCTTTAGGGACCCGGATGTGATCGCTAGGGAGAAAAGTCTGGAAGGTAAGAGCAGACCCCTTCTTCCACCCGCAAGGCCGGGCAGCCATCCCCCTCCCCCCACTCACCTCCCGGAGCGCAATTTCACTGGGGCTGTCCGAGTAACTGCCGCCATCACCACCGCCATCACTTCCTTGTGCTTCGCCGAGGAGAAGGGAGGCCCCCGGCAGTCCGGCACCTCACGTGAACCCGAAAAAGCCGATGTCTTTCCGCATGCCCCCACCCCTTGGCGCTGGATTTCCGTCTGAGACGTCTCCGTCTCCGCCTCCACCTGCTCCCCAGGCGCCACCACCACTTCCGTATTAGGCTCTCTCTCTCTCTCGCTCTCTCTCTCTTTTTTTTCCTTTCTTCCTCCCTCAGCAACCGGCTTTTTTCCCTCAGCCGCCGGCGCGCTTCTGACGCCACCACTCGGCGACCTCCGGTTCTGGCGCGGCGCGCGCCGTGGGCAGGCCGGCGCAGGCGCAGTGTGGCCAGCCGCTGCCCGAGCGCGGGAAACCCTTGCTCGGCGCGGGCGCCAGGTGATCGCTTTTTCCGCAGCCACTGAAGTCGGGCCGTCGTCGCTGTGGGCAGTTCTCAGTCTCGCCGCCCGTGTCTGCGCCGCCTCGCGAGAAACTAGTCTTATTCCCGGCTCAGGGTGTGACAGGTCTTGCTGTCCCTTGCATGTGCCATTCGGGTCGGGGGCGGGAAGCTGTGGAAAGCGTCCCTCGCTGAACGCTCACCTCCCTGCTTCCTCTGCAGCTCCCGCTTACTTCTTCAGTCACAACACGGACAGTAAAAGATGCCTGCCACACAGAAGCCGATGAGGTACGGCCACACTGAAGGACACACGGATGTCTGTTTTGATGAATCCGGGAGGTAAGTTGCTTGGAGAAACGGAAAGAGCTGTTTCGTGTCTAGAGCCTGTCTGTATCGAATCATTTACTCTTCCGTGTCACAGAAGCAGCTTTTCTACAGCGATTCGCCCCGTCAAGAAATAAGGTCACATCGGAAGTGCCACTTATCCAAAAAGGGGGGTGGGTGGAGACAGGGGGGGAGGAGGGGGAGGGGGAGGAAGGTGACCTGCCATAGGGGCAGGCGGGATGGGGAGGGTGTATGAAGGGAAACTGGGGACACTGGCAGTGGGAAATGTACACTGGTGGAGGGACTAGTGTTTGGAACATTATGTGACTCAAATCCAGTCGTGAACAACTTTGTAACTGTATCTCACTGTGATTCAATTAAAGTTTTTTTAAAAAAAGATACATGATATAATTTTCATCTAAAAATTTATCATTTCCCCCCCAAAAAAGTGGCTCATATGTTTTCCTTCTTTCGTTGAATTTGTACTGGGACTATGGTTCTAGCAATCAAAGAACCTTCAATTCTGCCTCTTCCCCTAGATGCTCTTCTCCCCCCCCCCCCCCACTCACTCCCCATTTCTGCCTCTTATACTCCTTGTTTTCAGGTCCCTACCTAATTGCTTGTCCTGAATTTGACAGGGGCTGCTTCTGTTTTCTATTTTATCTTCTCTTGGTTCTCTTTGATGCTATTTCCTTTGTTGTCATCTTTTTAACAGTTTTTGTTTTTTTCTTCCCTCTCTTTTGGTTGATTCCTAAGTGACATATTCCCGAGTCATTCCAGGTCCTATTATTTTCTAAGCCCCATCTCTGTGCAACACTGTTTGATTGTAGGGCTTGCATGGTCACTGCAGTGTTGATTCATTACTTTACAAGCTTTGTATGTTTCTTCTGCTGGAGGCAAGAGATACAACAATAGGGAGAAGCACAAGCTTTTCTTTAATCTTCTTTGGATTGACAAATTACTTGCCACAAACGTAAAATACACATTTAGAAATACTAAAATGATGGGCAGCCTGTCATAAGCATATATGAGGGGAAGTCAATCTTAAATTTAAGGAGGCAGAGAAGGTTTCTTTGTAGAAGTTAATTTTGTGGGGTTTTTGGGGCCTCATTCCCTGGTGCTGGCTCAGTGCTCAGGGGTTGCTCCAGGCAGTGTTCCAGGGACCATATGCTACTGGGGAGAAAACCAGGGTCCGTTATATGGGAAGCAAGCACTTAATCCCTCTGCTATTTCTCTGGCCCTAGGGGTGCTTTTTGTGATAAGAGTTAAAGATTAAGTTGGAATTAAAAAGTGTAAAGGGTTGGTTTTGAGGGTTGCTTTAAATGATGCTTCCTAGAATTTAGGGTTGAGATCCTGATTGGAGATCTAAATATGGAAGTGGTCATTATATATATAGAATTTTTTAAAAATTATTTTTACATATTTTGGGACCTTATATAATTTGATAAATAACTCATACAGAATTACGCAAAAGGTATAGGAATACTTGGTAAACTGTGTGTATTCTCCAAAAGACTTTTACAACATGAAATTCTTTTTTTGTTGTTTTAACAACATGAAATTCTTAAGGTAGCATCCTCCTTATGAGTAAAGGAGATTTCTCATCAAGAAATCTTCTGCTTTATAGAGTAGGCAAAAAAGGCATGACTTCTTCCATTAATGCCTTTTGTCCTTCCTGTCTTATTTCTAGTCTCTTTCACTTCTTGCCTCCTCTCTGAAACAGACCTCTTTCTGTCAGATTGGGAATTCTTATCCTCTGATCCTTTTATATCTCTATAACTACCACCTTTTGAAGATTTGCGACTTTCTAGTCCTAGAGTACCCCTTCTTTTCCAGTCAGCACCCCTTCTGTGCTGTCTGTCTCTGTTATGTCCCCGGGCCCTACTCTGGCTTCAACTCTCACTGCTGCTATTGCTGTTGCCACTACTATACCTGCTGCTGCCACTTGCATTATAACTGCTACTGGAACTACTTCAACTACCACTACTACCAGTGCTGGAACTGCTTCCACTACTGGTTGAACTACTACTAGAACTGCCCTTCAACTTTATAGATGACACTTAAAGCCATAAGCATGAATGAAACCACATAAGAAAGGAATGAATGTAGTTAAGAGGTTCAAAGGAGGGGGTCTAACTCAAAGGGATGGAGCACATGTCTTGTATACATGAGGACCTCAGTTCAATTTTTGGCACTGTATTCCCTCTCTAACACCCTCCCCAAAATTGTTGGGTATTGCCCTGCTGGCACCCAGATCCTGGCAACACTGGAGTTCCTACTTCCCCCCACAAAATTCAAAGGGGGCTGGAGTGATAGTACAATGGGTAGGGTACTTGCTTTGCTCGTGGCCAACTTGGGTTTGATTCCTGGCATCCCATTTGGCCCCTGAAAACTGCCAGGAGTAATCCCTAAGCATCTCTGGGTATGGCCCCAAAACAAAACAAAATGAAAAAAAATCAAAACCAAGAGACAAAGGTTGTACCTAGAATCAACTTGAAGTATGCATTTTTAAGTAGGAAGAAATAGTGAACCAGGTCAAGTGCTTCTGGTGGGTTAAGTTGAAGACTGAGTACTTACCATTAGATTTAGTGATGTGGCAATGGGTGATCTTGAACTTCTTTAAATAAAGTGTTAGGAATAAAAACTTTGTTACAGTAAATTCAGGCAAAGGGAGGTATTGGAGTTAGAATGACACCCAACAATTGAGAGTAAATGGTTAGGAGTCAGGGATCAGAAAAAAATAAAAAAACAAACTATTTAAACACCATGGTTTACGAAGTTGTTCATTATGCAGTTGTTTGGAACATTTGATGTTCCACCACCAGTGTGACTTTCCCATCACCATCACTGTGCCCAGTCTCCTGCCTCATACCAAGTCTGCTCTCTTAATAAGCACAAAATAATTTATGTTGCTTGTTACAACAAAATGGCTAGTAAAATTATCAAAAAGTACTTTAGTAAAAGAAATACTGTGAAAATTGTTTTATCCTACATAGGGTCATTAAAGTCATTGGCTCAGTTCCAAACTAGCTTGTTGCTTGTTGAGCCTTCTGTGTTACTGGCTTTGTTTGTTGAGCTTAGTTGACTTCTATGCTAATTTTTCATCTAATTTATGATGTGCTTCTTCCTACTGGGCTGTCACTATTGTGGAATTTGGAGGTGTCATGTGGCCCTGAGCATTCCAGGAACTCCAGGATCTGCAGAACTGGGCTGATGAATTATATTTAGTTTTAGTGATTTGGCTTGCATTTCTTCTGAGATAAGTTGTGAAGCTGTAAAGTTCAGCCATTTGTTTTTATGATGGAGGCTGTAGGATATGGGTGTGTCTGCTGGGCTTCAATAGATGGGGAGTGAGGGTGGGGGTGAGGGAAAGGTGCCCGCACCCACTCCGAGAAGATCCCAGAGTTCTTAGCCTGAAGACAAGTGTACCTGGAAATTTCATCCCCTTGGCATCTCTGCAGAGATTAGTTGTGAAGCAGTGAAGTTGGGCTATTTGCATGGCTATGGCTTGTGGGGTGTGGATGTGACTGTTGGGGCTACAGCAGGGATTTAGCTTGGCACCCTCTGGAAGGTGCTCCAGAGGTTTAGCAGCTTGGCTTGCATCTCTTCCAAACCTAATGGTGAAGCTGAGAAACTGGGTGTTTACATGGGGGTGGCTGTGGGACTTGGGTAGAAAGATTTTTGTTTTAAGATGAGAGAGGTTACACTAATGTTACAGTTAAAAGGGAGATTTTTCTAGAGTGATGTCACTGAGTAGGTGAAAAAGCGACTAAATTATAGTATATAAAGCAGAGAGATTGGTCAAAGATAGGAACACGGTCAGACTCAGAATTACAAAAAAACATACTCAGAGTTGGGGAGAAATGTGTACACTTCCTATATTTTGCTTCTGTTTTCTGAGTGAACGAGGAAAGTAGACATTAGTTGAGAGTCAGGGAGATGTGGTGGTATGATGAGAAATGTGTATGATGGTTACAAGAAAGAAAAGTTGAAAGGATTTGGGAAATGTAGCTGGGCAACACTGAAGACGTTTATTAGGTGAGTGATGGTAAATTTAAAGTAAGACCAGATGAACCTAGTTTTTCTCCAATTATAATGAGCTGTGTGAGTACTATTTTATTAATAGTCAAGAGTTGGATTTTGCCAGGGTTTGGATTTGCTCAGCAAGTGTAATAAGTGAAAGAGGGCTACAGGTTTCAGGGTAACACAAAGGAGTGATTTTAATGACTTAAAATGGATTCTCAACAAGATTAGGAGGAAGTATTAACTTGAAGGGAATGGGAGATAGTAAAATACCAAGGTAATTTCAATAGATTATAGATCCTAATAGAATGGGATATTGTTGGAGTTCAGATATTTAGGGGATAAGGTGAGAAGATTAAGTTGGTTAGGATTATTATGACGCAATTGAATTACCGAAAAAATACAGCTTTGACTATGGAAGTTTGATATGGGCGAAAGACAGGGTTGTTTATCAGTTTCATTTACATGGGTGTTGAAAATACTAAGGATTTAAATAGGAATAAATGTTATTGGAGAGATTAATGTTTAACCTGTGTTGCAAATCCTTAAACAACCTGAGGGAATTTATCTTGAGCTATTTCCTTGATCTCAATTTCACACCTTTTTTTGTTTTAATTTTCAAAATTTTATTAGATTTTTTTTTTCTTGAGGGGCTGGAGTGATAGCACAGCGGGTAGGGCGTTTGCCTTGCATGTGGCCGACCCGGGTTCGAATCCCAGCATCCCATATGGTCCCCTGAGCACCGCCAGGGGTAATTCCTGAGTGCATGAGCCAGGAATGACCCCTGTGTATTGCTGGGTGTGACCCAAAAAGCAAAAAAAAAAAAAAAATAAATTTTTTTTTCTTGGGGCTGGATAGCACAGCAGGTAGGGCGTTTGCCTTGCACGAGGCTGACCTGGGTTTCCCAGCATCCTGTTTGGTCCCCTGAGCACCACCAGGAGTAATTCCTGAGTGCATGAGCCAGGGGTAACCCCTGTGCATCGCTGTGTATGACCCAAAAAGCAAAAAAAAAAAAAAATTTTTTTTCCCTTTTCCTTTTTGTAGTTGCTTTTGTGGTTGCTAAGACTAGGGTTTGCACAATTTTGGTTGTGGTGCCTGTATACTTGGCTCTGTTGCTTGAGGGGATGGGAGGGGGGGATGTTTTTCAGGGGGTTGCACTCATTTAGTCATCTGCTCTTGCACATGCTGGTTGTAGTTTCTGGGGTTGCTGTGGTGTTCACACATGCCAGGGGTTAAATCCTGATACAATGCTTAATCACTTTCAGTTGTACTTTTTGGGGTTTACACACTTTACTCAAAGTGCTTTACACACAGCTGGCTTTGCCCTAGAGATCACACACTATTGTGGCCCTGGAGGTCTCTAGGACCGTAGTTGACACGCGTGGGCAACACTGGGAAACCCATTTCACGTCCTCCCTCTTGTATGGGAGGTGCTTTTTTACCACTGAGCCATCCCTTGGGCCCCTTTTCTTTTTTCTTAAGAGAGAGTAGGGCGTGGCAATAGAATGGAAATGGCAATGAAGTGCTAGAAAGTTCCACTACCAGATCCCGGAGGGATGTAGAAAAGAAATCAGCTACCACTTAAGAGAATTGAAGAGGAAGCATTGTCCTCAGAGAAATGTTCAGAGAGAAAGTTGAGGATACAGTGATTTTGCTGGTTCCTGACCATGAATCCCATGAGGCCTGGTAGAAGGGTTATTGAGGGAAAGATAAGAAAAGAACATGGCTCTGTGAGAATGGAGAATTCAGGAGGGGAAAACATGTCTTGGTAATTGTTGACTTTTTGTAGTTACATCATGGAGAATAAAAGCATAATAGAATTAGTCCTGCTCAGAAATTTATAGTGAAATTTTAAATTTGACATCTATAATAGGACAGGACACCTTTGAGGATAGGTGAAATTTTTGAGGATGGGTTAAGTTTCGAAAAGAATTTAAACATAAAAATACAATTTAGCTTTTGTTTTTGTTATTTGGGGGGACCACATCTGGTTCTGCAAAGGGCTTATTCTGAGCTCTGTGTTCAGGGATCAGTCCTGCCAGTGCTCAGGAAACCACATGTGGTGTTGGGATCAAACTAGAATTGGCTGTGTATAAGACAGTCTTACCCTTATACTATATCTCTGCCCCCATCTCTCTGTCTCTGTCTCTGTCTCTCTCTGTCTCTCTTTCTCTGTATATGTGTGTGTGTGTATATATATGTGTATATATATGTGTGTATATATATGTGTGTGTATGTACTTGTTATATATATATAACAAGTCTCACAATGGAGATGTTACTGGTGCCTGCTCGAGCAAATTGATTAGCAATGGGATGACAGTGATACACACACACACACACACACACACATGACTTAGTCCTGGATCTGTGCACATGGATCACTCCTGGATCTGCTGTGGAGATCATATGATATTCAGGGGGTTGAACTTGGGTTGGCTGCCTGCAAGGTCCTTTCTGCTATACTATCTCCCTGGCCCCTCCTTCATTAGTTTTATTTATTTATTTATTTATTGCTTTTTGGGGTCACACCTGGCGATGCACAGGGGTTGCTCCTGGCGCTGCACTCAAGAATCACTCCTGGCGGTACTTAGGGGACCATATGGGATGCTGGGAATCAAACCCAGGTCGGCCGCGTGCAAGGCAAACACCCTACCCGCTGTGCTATTGCTTCAACCCCTTTCATTAGTTTTAAATATAAAAATTTAGGGCGTTTGCCTTGCACGTGGCCAATCCGGGTTCAATTCCTCCGTCCCTCTCAGAGAGCCCGGCAAGCTACCCATGGCGTATCTGATATGCCAAAAACAGTAGCAACACATCTCACAATGGAGACGTTACTGGTGCCCGATCCAGCAAATTGATGAGCAGTGGGATGACAGTGATACAGTGATCTTTGAAATGACATGGACCAGGTTTTCTGTAAGCCATCCGCTCACTAAGTGGCAACTACTACCAGCCCTGTGCTCAGGGCAGGCTCCTAGCACCAAGCCAGGAAACCAACACATGTCTCCATTTGCCTTGCATGCAGCCGACCCATGTCGATTCCTCTGTTCCTCTCGAAGAGCCCAGCAAGCTACTGAGAGTATCCCACCCACAGGCAGAACCTGGCAAGCTCCCCGTGGCGTATTCGATATGCCAAAAACAGTAACAACACATCTCACAATGGAGACGTTACAGGTGCCCACTCGAGCAAATCGATGAACAACTGGACAACAGTGATACAGTGCAGTGCATAAAAATTTATCAATTATGATTCCTTTGAATTTTTTTATAAATTTAATCCTAAACTCAATTTCATTTCATTTTGGCACAGAGCACAAATTTATACAATTGGAAAGAACAGTTCCATCAAGAGATTTTCTTGCAAATCAAGATATTCCAAAGTGCAATTACAGGATTTCAAAATTAAATCATTCATTGTTTCCGCTTTTAATGTACAAATTGTTTGATTATTGTTTACTGTTGTGGGGATAAATAGACTTTCTCATTAATTGCATTTCACTAAAAGCTTCAAAGACTTAAGTTGAATGATTTGATTAAAGATTTCTAACTGATTTTGAACAAAATGTAACTGTAATTTAGAGGACTTATTTTCAGTAATAATAATGCTATCATAATAGGACACTTCAATTTTGTAACTTTGCTCTTCAATGGCTCAAGTATTTTAATTTATTCATGTTTTTCTTTTTTTTTTCTTTTTTAGAGTGAGCCTTCCAAATTGTTTCTGGGGTTCTAGGTGGCACTCCCTGATATACTTAGTCAAGCTGGTGAAACTGTTCAGTATTAGGGCCTGGTGGCACAGCACTAGTGGTGCAGGAGTAATGGGGCCACACTGAAGAGGGGTAGGGGCACAGGGTATGAGGAAGAACTCAAGCTGAAATATCTCTGGCCCTGAGGCTCAAATATTTTCATAGATATTAGGCTGAAGAGAAAGCACCTCTTGCAATGTTGACGTATTTTTGTGCATTTAACATCAGGGGGAAAAAAAATCATCCAGCTGCTCTAAGTATAATAAAATTATTTAAAAATCTGGCACTATGGTGTCTATTTAAATTGCTCTTGCAAGTTCTATGGACACAGTTATGAATTATAATTTCAAGTACATTGTGCTTCATAGATTTTTTAATTTAGTAGAAACTTTTTTCCCTTTATTTGGGGGCCACATCTGGTTGTGCTAAGGGCTCACTCCTGGCTCTATGCTCAGGGTATTGAGACAATATGAGGTTCCAAGGATTGAACCCAGGTTGGCTGCATGTGAGGAAAGTGTCCTACCTGCTATAGTATTGCTCAGGGCCTAGAGTATTGTTTATATCACAGTGCTGCATAGTCTACAAAGTTTGCCTAATTAAGGCAAAATTAATAATTTTATCTCTAGGATTGGGAATGTGATGCAGGGGTAGAGGGATAAGACTTAGTGATAAGAGTATATGCTTAATGTGTGATGCCTAGGGTTTGGTCCACAGTACCAATTTTTTTTTTAATTGTATATTTAAATTTTAATTTCTTTTGTTTTTACTTAGTCCCCCTTTCTTTCTTGCTATCACTGGATGTTGCACACACTTGGTTACAATACTTGTATACTTGTTTGTAGAACTTGTTGGAAGTTGCAGACCCATCAAGAGCTAACACACAATTGGTGGTGGTATGCCAGAAATCACATTTATTTTGTTGTGCTTGCAGAGGCTTCCAAGTTCCAGTGTTGCTGGGAACACTCTTAGTGCCTGCAGGGCAGTTGAAGGTCAATGTGAAATCCTCGTCACTGCAAGAGATCGAAATAGCTCTGTGAAGGGGTTTATTTTTGACTTTTGAGTTTTGAACTTTACCAGTTTAACAACTGTTGTCCTTGAAAGGAAATTTTAGTTTTATTACATCAAGAAAGGGTTGAAGGGAAGAAGTGAATTATCTAGTTGATTTCAAATTTACTCAGGTACTGAAAAGGAGAACCTACTCATTGAATGAACACACTAAACAAGATCATAACAGGAACCAGAAGTGTCAAATCTGCCCCATTCAGTTTTTTTTTTTTTTTTTTTTTGCTTTTTGGGTCACACCTGGCGATGCACAGGGGTTACTCCTGGCTCTGCACTCAGGAATTACTCCTGGCGGTGCTCAGGGGACCATATGGGATGCTGGGAATTGAACCCGGGTCGGCCGCGTGCAAGGCAAACGCCCTACCCGCTGTGCTATTGCTCCAGCCCCTGCCCCATTCAGTTTTGATGCTACTACACTAATATGCTTGAAAGTGAAAAATTCAGGATAAATGCCAAATTAGATGAATGCAAGAGTCAGGGTTGTCTTTAGCAAACTGGCCTTATAGTCCTTTTTATAGCATACACCTATTGGGAG
The DNA here is from genome assembly GCF_027595985.1 of Sorex araneus. Taxonomy (NCBI): domain Eukaryota; kingdom Metazoa; phylum Chordata; class Mammalia; order Eulipotyphla; family Soricidae; genus Sorex; species Sorex araneus. The sequence goes on from NC_073304.1 coordinate 44,913,747, forward strand.
GAGACCAAACCCTTTGTTCTGATATTAAGATCATCCTAAATAGGATAATCCCATTCCACATATTATTTCTCCATTTCTTGGACTGTTTACCAGATAAACTCTCTCTTTGCTTTACTTCAGATCTGGCTCATTTTTTTTTTTAACCTATTTGGAGCTGCCCCACCCTATTTTAATAAAAACAAAACCTAGTGTTTCTAGTTTTACTTGTCCTTCGATTTCCCGGTGTAAATACTACCTCTAATTTTCTGGGCATTAATATTTTTCTTCTAACAGCTTCTATGCTGTTTATTGTATTTGGTGTTTTACTTGATTATGTGTCTAGATAAGCTGTAATGAAGAAAAGCATTTGCAGGATGAGAGGCTTAAAACAGGATTGAGAAATATGGTTAGCCATTTGAAGAATCGACTTTGGTTAATGGAGCTCTTTTCATCCTTCCATTAATTAGTTCAGCAAACATACATGTCAGACTTTGTTCCAGAGACACAATGGTGAGCAAGGTATACCTTGCAGTTACAGAGGTTGCACACTCCTTTCTTATTTTATTACACTGTAGCACTGTCATCTAGATGAACACTTTCGTCCCTTTTTCATCTATTTTGCTTGAGCGGGCACCAGTAACGTCTCCATTGTGAGACTTGTTACAGTTTTTGGCATATCGAATACTCCCCGGGTAGCTGTTCGGGCAGGATACTCTAAAAACTAAAATATTTATGCCAAAGAGGAAGTGTAGAGAACATCGGAATAACTTGGTTTTAAAGGAAAAGAAGGTTAGTAGTCCTTACTATTGAGATTTTTGTTATTGAGAAAGTATTGGCTAAAACTTGATTTTACTTTATTTTTAAAGATAAAGTAGCATAAAAAAATTGCTAAAAATGATGTGATTTTTCACTACTTGTGTTTCCTTCACAGTTATATTGTAACATGTGGAAGTGATGGTGATGTGAGAATTTGGGAAAACTTGGATGATGATGACCCTAAGTCCATTAATGTTGGAGAAAAGGCATATTCATGTGCTTTGAAGGTATTTAAAACATTACATCAAGTGATGTGAAATGATAGTGCTGTGATCTGCTTGGATAAAAATTATTTTTATGGAAAATTTTTAATAAAACTGTACCTTTTGTTTCTCTCATGAAACATAATCTAAGAACTGCATAACAAATCCAGAAGTGTGTTTTGGGGCATATCCAGCAGTGTTCAGGGCTTACTCTTGGTTAAGTGCTCAGGGATTACTTCTTGTGGGCTTTGGGGATCATACAGGGTGCTAGGAATCGAAGCCAGGTCTACCACATACAAGGCTAGCATGCTACATATTGTACTATTGCTTCAGACCCCTTGAGCATTTTTACAGGTAAAATCAGTGTTTTATTCAAGGTGACTAGATATTAATGATGATGTTCAAAATACTTTATATTGGTTTTCTCTGCACCACCAGAGCCCTGAGCACTGCCGTTGGTGGGATTACACAGCGCTGGGGGCAGTTTCTGGGTGTGACTGCCTGGCTACTGGAAAATGGGGGATCTGAGCAGAAGAGGCCCAGTCCTGATCCGAGCAGGCTTGGAGATCTCGGCCCGGGTCCTACATACCTGGGTTTCTCTGCTGGTTCTTTCATGTGTGAGGCTCATTCGAATGTGTGGAGAGGGGCCTTGAGCATGGCTTTGCCTGGGTTCCGGAGGTCCTCGGCCGAGGGAAACTCAACACACCTCCTCCGAGGGGCCCCAGTGAAGACAGGCTCAGGGGTGAAAGACTCTGCTTAGCTCTCTTGTTTTGTTTTGAGGCTACATCCAGCAATGCTCAGGGATTGTTCCTGGCTCTCTACTTAGGAATTACTACTGGCAGTGCTCAGAGGACCAATGGGATGTCAGGGATCGAACCTGGGTTGGCTTCTTGCATGGCAAGCACCCTACTCTCTGTACTATCTCCAGCTCTGATTTATATTATTGATGGGGTTTCCCAGCAAAAAAGACTTTAATCAATATTTTCTCTCTCTCTCTTTCTTTCTTTCTTTCTTTCTTTCTTTCTTTCTTTCTTTCTTTTCTTTCTTTCTTTCTTTCTTTCTTTCTTCCTTCCTTCCTTCCTTCCTTCCTTCCTTCCTTCCTTCCTTCCTTCCTTCCTTCTTTCTTTCTTTCTTTCTTTCTTTCTTTCTTTCTTTCTTTCTTTCTTTCTTTCTTTCTTTCTTCCTTTCTTCCTTTCTTGCCTTCCTTTCTCTTTCCTTTTTTTCTTTCTTTCCTTCCCTCCCTCCTTCCCCCCCTCGGTCCCCCACCCCTCCCTCCCTCACTCTCTTTCTTTCTTTTTTCTTTCTTCCTTCCTTCCTTCCTTTCTTTCTTCCTTCCTTCCTTTCTTTCTTCCTTCCTTCCTTCCTTTCTTTCTTTCTTTCTTTCTTTCTTTCTTTCTTTCTTTCTTTCTTTCTTTCTTTCTTTCTTTCTTTCTTTCTTTCTTTCTTTCTTTCTTCTATATTTTGCAGGAGTGGGGGGGGTGAGCGGGGGCAGGGCATATTTTGTGTACTCAGGGACTCCTGGCAGGGCTCAGAGAACTATATAGGTGTTGGCTACTGAACTACACTACGTTGGCCACATGCAGTGCAAATGCTGTACCCACTATCCTCTCTCTTTGGCCCCTCTTTTCTTTCTTAAAAAATGGTATTTATTATTTTACCTATTCCTTCCCTCTTGATGTTGTTGCTACAATGACTAGGGAATCCATCCTTGATTGTGGTATTCACACTTACCCAGTTGTAGTGTGCTGAAGATCATAAGCTTTCTATGATCCTCAACAGAGGGTCACTGGGATTGTATTCAGGAATTGAACCAGAGATTGAACTCACATCATACGGTTCAAGGCAGGTGTTCTATGATGCTCTGTGCCATCTCTCCATATTTTGTGTTTCTAATGTGTTTTTGTTTTGGTCTGGTTTGTTTACCAGGGGCTGCAGTGAGGGAGGATGGGGAGTTAGTGTGTTTTGTGTTTTATTTTGGTGCTGTGGATCCAAACCTGTACATAGTTTTAGATGTGCAAGACTGTACCACAGTTGTATTAACTTGGCCCTCTATTATTTTATGTAAGGTAAATTTGGGAGTGACGTGTAAGTTACTTGGAATAGGAAGTCCTGTTTCGAAAAGGATGTAGCAAATATGCAAAAATCACCACGCCTTTCACTTGTAATGAATTTTAAATTGAGTGTACAATTATTTGGGTGAAAAAAATACTTTAAATAGAAATTGTATTTGGGGGGGCTGGAGTTGTGGTACTCTGTATCTGGTATCTAGATAGGGCATTGGCCTTTCATGTGACTGACCTGGGTTCAATCCATGGCACCACATATGGTTCTCCAAACCCCAGCAGGAGTGATCCCTGAGCACAAAGCTAGGAGTGGGCTATGAGTACTACCAGGTGTGACCCCAAAAGCAAATAAAAAAATTGTATTTTTTCAAAGTTGATTAAGGTAGAAAAGATGATCTTTGATACTTTGTGTGTGTGTATGTGTGTATATGTATGCATTTATGTATGTATGTGTGTATGTATTGGGCTTAAGGCCACATGCAGTGGTGCTCAGGACTTCTGTCTGCTTAGGGATCATTAGTGTTGGTGCTCAGTGGACCATAGGGGTGCCAGGGATTCAGTTTAGGCTTGCCACATGCTATCTACTGTACTGTCTCTCTGGCACCTAGATATCTTTTCTAAGATAATTTTTATTGGAAAATGCTATCCAGAAAAAAGACTATAAATGAATAACATGTTAAATACAAGTCAAATCTCATGAAGGAAGCAATCTTTCTCTTTTTTTTATCTTTTTTTCTTTTTTGGTTTTTGTATCACTGTGCTCAGGGATCATACCTGGTGGGGTTTTGGGGACTACATGGGTTGCCAGGGATGGAACACAGGTCAGCCTCCTGCAGAGTAATCACTTTACCCCTTCTAGCATCTTTAAGACCTCTGATTTTTTTTTCCCCCCTAAAGATTGGCAAAAGTGAAGAATACTGCTTGCTGGTCCTCAGTGAGCACTTGGGAAAATATTTGCATAAGAAAAGCACTTTTTTATTCTAATTTAGTAATGGACATTCACAATACTTCTAAAACTGAATGTGTGGGTTTTTCACATTCAAGTATTTGTATTTAAAAGTGGTTTCTGGAAGTGGGGGGCACTTATTAGGACTAAGCTTCTTAATGTATGGGGTATGTGCTAATTCAGATAAATGTGTGTGAGTTGAATTAGAAACAGTTTCATACTTTTTCCTACAATAAGCATGTGCTAGTTTTGATTATGAGAAGTTTATAAAAACAGTGATTATAGTTTTCTAGGATTACTATAGCAACTTGTCACAAATTTAAAACAATAAATTATATTGCATTTGAGAGTTGCAAAACATTTGTGAATAAGGTCTTGGCAGGGTTGATTTCTTTTGAGGCTCTGAGGGAGAATTTGTTTCATGTCTGTCCTAGCTTTTGGTAGTTGCCAGTAATCTCAGCGTTCCTTGGTTTGTAGTAACATCACTTTACTCTGCTTTCATCTTCATATCACCTTCTTGTGTCTTTGTATCTCAAACCTCCATCTCCTTTTTCTTGAAAGGATACTGATAATTGGATTTAGACCCTTTGATGGGGGGAGGGGGTGTTGGGCCTCACCCAACAGTGCCACAGGACTTACTCCTGGCTCTATGTTCAGGGTTAACTCCTGGTTGCTTCAGATATGCACCATTGAAAAATAACATCTTTTCAAATTATTGTTAGTTTTAACATTATAATTTTAGTTTATGAGGCTTGTTATGTTAATTATTGGTTATAATTAGGAAATAGCACTTCAACAATTTTCTAATAATGGGATTTGAAAATGTGTATATTACTGTTCAGATTCAAATCATCTATACTGTTATTATTTGGAAAGAGAGGAGTTGGAGCCAGTTCCCAGTGGTACTCTGGTGCCAGGGATTAAACCTGGGTCAGCAGTGTCATTGATATGACACTGAAAAGAACCAAGTTCTTTTTATTTTATTTTATTTTTCCTTTATTGGGGTAGTTTTAGGCCACACCTAGTTGTACTCCTGACTGCTCGGGGATCACACCTGGTAGTATCAGATTAGCATTTGTAGTGGCTAGAATCAAGCTCAGATTGGCCACATGTAGGACAACTGTCTTATCCACTGTATTGTCACTCTGCCCACTAAGTTCTTTTCTAATTGCAAGTGGGTACTGTAAATATGTTGTGAGTCCAGTGTATATGATTATGGCTGAGACTGCTATAGATAGTGTTTCCATGGGGGGAAAAAATTGACTGGTTTGTTTCTTTGACAGTTACTGTTTTAATCTAAGTTAATAAATTGACCATATGATTTACGAAAGCTTGTATGAGATTGGTAGACTAATTTAGTCCCTTGGGGCTTAATTCTTCCTGGAGGAGTAATAAAATTAATGTGTTAGGGGCAATCCATGACCTTTTATGATTCTTAGCTAAAAGCTTTGCAAAACAATGTTGCCTGCTGATCATTTTCCAGATCTTAAAATCCTCAGTTTATTTTGTGCTTTTTTAAAAGGAGCCAGGCATTTTGCATTTAGACTTTATTCCAAAAATGACATCTGATGGTTTTACTGTAGAAACAGAGCAACAATATAGTCTGGATATTATGTTCATCCCTTCAAATATGCTCTTCTTTCAGATTATCTATAGTTACTTCATCTTTGTAGCATTTGGAAATACATAAATACATTTAAGTCTTTTTCTCACTAGAAGTTTAAGAAAATTCAAATGCCCAAATTTGGCAGGTAAAGTGGGACTTACACTTTTGTTGTTTGTTTTTGCTTCGGGGCCACACTTGACAGTGCTCAGGGACTATTCTCACCTCAGCTCTGTGCACTAAGGTTTCTTGTTCCTTGTGGTGCTCAGGAGACTGTGAAGTTCAAGGTTGAGCCTTTACTTCCCATCTGGAAAGTATGAGCTTTAGCTCCTCAAGTTATCTCTGTCGCCTAGAATGACAGTTTTAAGATAGCCGATATAGGGGCTGGAGCGATAGCAGAGTGGGTAGGGCATTTACCCTTGCACGCAGCCGACCCAAGTTCGATTTCAAGCATCCCATATGGTCCCCCCCCCCCCCCCCCCGAGCACCGCCAGGAGTAATTCCTGAGAGAAGAGCCAGGAGTAACCCCTGTGCATCACCGGGTGTGACACCTCCCCCCCCCAAAAAAAGGCAAAAAAAAATAGCCAATACAACTTTTTTCTTATAGGTAGTTCAGAAAAATTTTACATTGATAATATAGCCTTAAATAATGATATTCTTTTGACATGAACTACATTTATGAAGATTTTTCTTTTTTGTAGGATTTTAAACTGTGGAATGGCTCCCAATTGATTCAGACTTCTTTTGCTAATGATTTTTGTCTTTATTTTTTCATTTAGAATGGAAAATTGGTTACTGCAGTATCTAACAATACTATTCAAGTACACACATTTCCTGAAGGAGTTCCAGATGGCTTATTGACTCGCTTCACCACAAATGCAAACCATGTTGTCTATAACGGAGATGGTACAAAAATTGCTGCTGGATCTAGGTAGGACTCTTCATGTACCCAAAACGGAAATAATGTTAAGACAGAATGACCTAATTTATTGCTTTTAGGGTTACATTTTCAGGACTCCCTTCTTTGTGGGTGGAGGTCTCAATTATTATTCATGTCTTTTTTCTAGTAAGAGGTCTTTTATGGTGGTTGGGGAAGTGTCAGGCCTCGCCTAATGGTGTTCAGGGGCTGTTCTGGCTCTGTGCTCAGGGAATCATATGTAGTGATTATGATTCCCTTAGCTTTTGCACTCTTTTTCCAACCCTCAGTGGAGGGTTTTATTTATTTTGTTAGTTTGTTTTAGGCTACCCCTGGCAATATTCAGGACTACTCATGGCTCTATGCTCAGGGATCACTCCTGGCAGGAGGCAGGGAATTATATGGGATTTTGGGGATTGAACTTGGGTCATTTGTGTGGAAGGCAAAGGCCCTTGCTACTCTTCTAACTCTACCCCTGGTAGAGATTTTCAGTATACATTTGTTTTTCTTTGTGAATTGAAATGTATTGTTGTATTTACCCAAAATAGCCCGTTTAGTAAATGATGAAAAAGGTTGAGGAAGATGATAATAAGAAAAAAAATCTTCCCAGATGTTTCAGATAGAACTTGGGCTATACAGCATGGTGGGTTTTTTGTTTTGTTTTGTTTTTAATTTTCTTAGTTATTTTGCTGTTTTCCTTGAGGATTGCTTACCAGAAGAAAGAGAAAAGTTTTTTTTTTTCTGTTTGATATTTGATATCTTTTTGCCTGAGGGGGAAAAAGTTAAGTTGTTAGTTGGGGTGAAATGCATAGTACTTTAAAAAATGCTTGTGGGGGCTGGAGTGATACACAGCAGGCAAGGCATATGCCTTGCATGCTGCCAACCCGGGTTTGATTACCAGCATCCATATGATCTCCTGAGCACCTCTAGGAGTAATTCCTGAGTGCAGAGCCAGGAGTAACCCCTGTGCATCACCAGGTGTGACCCAGAAAGCAAAACTAAATAAATAAATAAAATTTTAAAAAAGGCTTGTGGAAAGAAAGATAGGGCATTTACTTTGCATGCTGCTGACCTAGTTTTGATCCTTAGCACCCCACTTTGTCCCCTATGCCCTGCCATGCGTTACCCTGAGCATAGAGTAGGAGTAATCTCTGAGCACTGCTGCGTGTGGCCCAAAAACAAAGTTAAAAACATGCTTGTGGGATTCAGGAATGTGACTGTGATGGAGCCTTGCATGTGTGAGACCCAGGGTTTGGTACTTGTGGCATCACCGAGTGCAACCCATGACATTGCGTTAAGTCTAAGTCCAGCACTACAGCAGTGTTGAGTATCCCTGCTATACAACATAACAACATATAAAATGGTTTTAGCTATACTTACATTAGCAGATAGTGAAGCTTAAGATTTAATTAGGAAACCATGTAGGTAGTATTTGATTTTAGCATCATGTGAAAAAAAATATTTTTGCCACATTTGATGGTGCTCCAGGCTGATTCCTAATTCTGTGCTCAGAATCATGTGGTGCCAGGGTTGACTTCATGCAATATAAGACTGTTACCCCTGTACTATCTTTGACCCATGTGAAATCTTGATTTGTGTTTTTAGCATCTTTACAGATAAAACTAAAAGGTGTACCATTAAATTTTGTTGCCAGATTTCACAAATTGCTATTTGAAAGTTATAGCATGTGCTAGTATAATTTAGAAATACTTGGGAAATAGCTTTTAGCAGAGACTTTTGTATAGGCATTTACAGATTTGTTACTTTTATTTACAGTGATTTTCTTGTCAAAGTTGTGGATGTGATGGATTGCAGTCAGCAGAAAACATTTCGAGGACATGATGCTCCTGTTTTAAGTCTTTCCTTTGATCCTAAAGACATTTTTCTGGTAATATCCACCCCCAGTGAGTTCAAGAAGTGTGGGTGAGGGTCCTGTTGTTTTGGTGGCTGAGAATTGTTCCCCCCACTAGAGGAACAGTCCACAGGCTGGTTGGTAATCAGTAACCTTTTTATTGCCTCCTCATAGCATTAGTTATATGGAAATCATGAAGGGTGGGGGTACACATAGGTGAGGGGGTTGAACATTATCATAACAATAAATGATGTAAAACCTCTCCTTTAGGGAAAGTTCTTTTAGGAGATTAACTCAAGGACAAGATTTCATCTGGGGGTTCAGCACTCTAGGTTGGTAGGAGACATCTAAAGGCTCATTGCTTTTTCCTTTCTTAAGCTAGTAATTCATTTGAACAATCATATTGAATACTAATATTTCTAGTCATTTTGTATGAACACAGTAAGGGCGGCTCTTCCTGGGAATATCTCACTATATATTCCAGACTGCAGTCCTCAGGCCAGGTTAGTTTTTCCTTACCCCAGCAGGATCCATCAGTTACTTTTTTTTGGATCATGACAGTTTGTTCCATAACTGTGCTTGTATTATATTTCTTGTGGTGCTTAGCTTTTCGATGCCAGGGTAGCTTACAGTTTGACCTGGGTCCATCCAAGTCCCTCATTGGGACCCTCCTTTTGGAGGTATCAGCAAGTAACCACAACTGAGGCCTAAGTAAATATGATGGGTGCCCCAGGAGTAAATATTATTCAAAGTCTATTAACTCTCATGTTACAAAGCATAGCATCAACTGTCTTTCTGTGTCTATACAGAAAGGAAGGACATTGCTAAACCATGCAAAGGACATAAAGAGAAAATCAGTATAGGATTAGGAGTGCCTGGTGGAATTGGGTGTGTCCCAGAAGCACTGTGGTGGGAGTAACTCAATAAACCTAAGCTCACTGTGGGAGGAGCAAGGACAAACCAGTGTTATCCACACCCCCCTCTGGTGTTTTTTTTTGACATGTTTTGAATTAGAAAATTTCACACAGATGATTAAAAACACCTTTATTCGTCATAATTGAACCAATTACTATATTGTATTATGGTTGTAATTATAGAGAAATCTATTATTTATGCTTGCAGGCATCAGCTAGTTGTGATGGATCTGTTCGAGTGTGGCAAACTTTAGATCAGGTAAACTCATCGATTTGAATGTAAAACCTTTTGATCATTGCTGTCCTATTTTGGGTGTTACATATTGTATTAGTGGTCCTAATTAATATAGTTCTATCTAATTTGCTTATTTTGAGTAATGTTAACTCTTTTTTTTTTTTTTTTTGCTTTTTGGGTCACACTTGGCAATGCACTGGGGTTACTCCTGGCTCTGCACTCAGGAATCACCCCTGGTGGTACTCAGGGGGCCATATGGGATGCTGGGAATCGAACCCGGGTTGGCTGTGTGCAAGGCAAACACCCTACACGCTGTGCTATTGCTCCAGCCCCGAGTAATGTTAATTCTTGTGATCAAATTCCACAATAATCAAATGCAAACTTATTGTACCAAATCATAAGGAAAATGGTATCTATGTTTATTTGTGTTGGGTTTTATACCACACGCCGTGGTGCAGAGCTTACTCTGGCTCTGTGTTCAGGAATCAATTCTGGTGGTACCAGGACCAAAACCCAGGTTGCTGAGTGAAAGACCAGCTCCTTACTCACTGTATTTTCTCTCTGATCCCTATATTTTATTTTTAGGTTTTTGTCAATTATTGTGAAAAATTCAAGCACTTTATATTTACAAACTACCACATTCTTGATCCCTACACGTGAAATTAAAAAATAAAATAAGGCATGAACCATATTTGATTTGGGGAATCACATAAATAATGTATTTCAACCTACATAAAAGTTTTAGAGGGGATGTAAGGAAAGCTCTCTGTATTCTTCCTGAGACTATCATAAATGCGTTGGCATAATTCTAGGTGATATGACTAATGCGAGAATATTTCCTGCAGCTAATACCTCCATAGCCAACCCTTTCATTCTTATGCTAAATAGGTTTGACTTTGACTCTTGAACATTTTATAATAAATCTGTTAAGTTCATTTTCATAGAAACTTAAGCATTCAATATATTGGATTTTAGTTGTGTATAATTCATTTTTCAGCTAGAGTATTTTTTTGCTGATTTTAAAAAGGAATATTCTTAATTAACTAATACCTGTGCTCTTTTTTTTTTAACCTTTGAAAGACAGTAACAGGTACATCAAATATTATATTTAGATCAAAGTGAACTAAACTGCTTTTTTTGAGCTTGACATTATTTTGACATATTAGTATTATGTGTAGTCAGTTCTGTATCTGTTTGGAGAGAATTTTCTTTCTTTTTTATGGATTTTTTTTTAATTGAATCACTGTGAAATAGTTATAAGCTTTCATGTTTGGGTTATAATCACACAATGATCAAACACCCATTCCTCTACCAGTGCACATTCCCCACCACCAATATCCCGGATATATCCTCCTCTTTCCCACCCTCCCCCTGCCTCCATGACAGACAATATTCCCCATACTCTCTCTCTGCTTTTGGGCATTAGGGCTTGCAACCACAGATACTGAGAGGTCATCATGTTTGGTCCATTATCTTCTTTCGGCACACATCTCCCATCCCAACTGATTCCTCCAGCCATCATTTTCTTAGTGATCCCTTCTCTATTCCGTCTGCCTTCTCCCCTCCACTCATGAAGCAGGCTTCTAGCTATTGGGCAATCTTCCTGGCCCTTAGTATCTACTGTCCTTGGGTGTCAGCCTCATGTGATGTTATCCTATACTCCACAAATGAGTGCAGTCCTTCTATGTCTGTCTTGGGGAGAATTTTCATGAAGAAAAATAAAATTTCTTTCTTTCTTTTTTTTTTAATCAGACATGTGCTATTAGTTGGCCATTGCTACAAAAATGCAATGATGTGGTAAATGCAAAATCAATCTGTAGACTTGCTTGGCAGCCAAAAAGTGGGAAGGTAAGTGAATCTTACTTTTCAACTTCTGTTCTCATTATTTTTTACCAGTTTTTTTTTTTTTTTTTTTTGCTTCTTGGGTCACACCCGGTGATGCTCAGGGGTTACTCCTGGCTTTGCACTAAGAAATCACTCCTGGCGGTGCTCAGGGGACCATATGGGATGCTGGGAATCAAACCTGGGTCGTCCGCGTGCAAGGCAAACGCCCTACCCCCTGTGCTATTGATCCAGCCCCTCCTTATCAACTTTTAACATTAGAGCAGTTCTCCAAATTGTAACTATTTTATTTGGATTGAAAATTTTAGAATCTTTTTTTTTTAATTTTAGAATTTTTTGCAAACTAATTAACAGAAATATTTTAGGAAACATTTCAACTTTTTAAAGAAAAAGAATTTTTGAAAGTACTTTTCTCTTTAATTTTTTATTTTTCTTTGACTTCACTTATGGTACAACTTTGGAGTAGTCTCTAATGGTTTGCAACATTTTGGAGGTATTAGTTTACACAGAAAACAAATGAGAGGTTTGAAAGGACAATGGATAATGGTCATTATTTGCAAATGAAATTTTTATATTTAGGAGATCAATGGGGTTGTACAAGAAAATATATCCTACAAACATATTCATATATATGCACCACAGGGTATATGTAAATAAAATGTTGTACCAAAATATTGTTTTCCAATACCGAATTGACAGACCCATCTGTTCCCTTTAAATAGCAAAAGAATGGAAATTCTTTTTTCTTTCTTTTTTCTTTTTTTCTTTTTAAGTCACACCCAGCGATGCTCAGGGGTTACTCCTGGCTTTGCACTCAGGAATTACTCCTGGTGGTGCTTGAGGGACCATATGGGATGCCGGGGATTGAACCTGGATCGGCCACATGCAAGGCAAACGCCCTACCTGCTGTGCTATTGCTCCGGCCCCTGGAAATTCTTTTTGAATATTCATTAATCACTGTATCACTGTGCTATACTTGAGCGGGCACCAGTAACGTCTCTATTCCTCCCAGCCCTGAGATTTTAGCAGCCTCTCCTTACTCGTCTTTCCCAACGATTGGAGGTTCTTTCAGGGTCAGGGAAATGAGACCTATTGTTACTGTTTTGGCATATTGAATACGCCATGTTTAGCTTGCTCAGCTCTCCGAGGATGTGTGTGTGTGTGTGTGTGTGTGTGTGTGTGTGTGTGTGTATATACGTGTGTGTATATATATTCATTAATAGGGACTAGATAAAGAAATGGTGATATTCCTGAAGTGTAATATCTAAAATATTTAGAATGAGCTATAATTCTTTACATGGAATGATCTTCAGATGCAGTTAAGTATAAAGCCAGATTGTAGAATAGTCTGTGTATATATATAGAAAAGGCTGTGAATTATGTGTGCTGTCTATATTTGTGTATATTGTATATATGCATTCTTGCATGTTTGTGTAGTCTGTGTTTATATTTGCTTTGGTAAGTATCAATATGATGCAGGGAGATTTTGTTTTCTATTTATACTGTTTTGTGTCATGTGAACTTTTAAAAATATACATCTGGAAACCAGAGAAATAGTAAAATGGGTAGGGTGCTTGCCGTATACATAGTTGATCCAGATTTGGTCCCCTGACCCCCTCCAGGAATCAGGAGATTTCTGAGCATAGAGCCAGGAGTAAGCCCTGAGCACCATCAGGTGTGCCTCAAATACAAAACAAAAAAATGAAAGTATACATTCTAGCATGAAACCACCGTAAATAGTATTATAGATAACAGTATCCCAGTAAATATTAAAACAAGAGAACGTTAATAAGTAATAAAGGTATACATTCTATATGAAAGGAATTAGGAAATGTAATAGGGCTTTTCCCCTTAGGAAACCTAAATAATTTAAAATGAATAAAAATAGCACAGTATTGCTATTTGCAACATTTCCCATTGAAAAAAAGAATAGAATATGCAAGCTTAATTTTTTTTCTGTAATTGATTTGGAAGACTATGTAAGGATATTAACTTCCTTTTTAAAAGGTACTTAAATTTTGCTTTATGGAAGAGAGATGGCAATTTTTATCAGAGTGACTGAAAGGTAGTACCTGTAGACATACATTCTTATTTTGGAGGAGTAGGGGACTACATTGCGTGGTTCTCAGGGCTTACTCTTGGCTCTGTGCTTTAGGGATTATTTCTGGTGGTGTTTGGAGGACCATATATGGTGCCAGGGATTGCACTGGGGTTGATCATGTGCAAAGCAAGCACTTCACCCCATATGCCACCTCTTTGACCCCTGTATTCTTGCTTGTAATAGCAAACGATTGAAAGCATCTCAGATATATTGGATTTCTTTTCTGTCAACAAATGGGATGGATATTTAGATAGAAGAGCTTACATTCTTTAAGAAGTGGTATTGGGTCTGGAATGATAGTGCATTGGGTAGGGTGCCTTCCTTGCACATGGCTGACCTGTGTTAAATCTCCTGCATTCTATATATTCCCTCCGAGAACCACCAGGAGTGATTTCTAAGCAAAGAGCCGGGAGTAATCCC